>NC_141137.1:58204928-58512428 GCF_053477565.2 Lygodium microphyllum
TTACATGGGGACTTGCATGATGAGATTTACATGGAGCGGCCTAAGGGCTTTGCGGACCCTGGTAGGGAACACCTAGTGTGCAAGCTAAAGAAGATTCTATATGGCTTAAAGCAGGCACCTAGGTAATGGTACCATAAGTTTGATGCATTCATGCATTCACAGAGCTATAGTTGTAGTGCTATGGATCCGTGCTTGTACACAAAGAAAGCCCATGACGGTTCTTTACTGATTTTGTTACTCTATGTAGATGACATGCTTTTAGCACGGATAGCTCATGAGGAGTTCGATGCTCTTAAGGCTCAGCTCAAGAAGAGCTTTGAGATGAAAGATCTAGGATAGGCCTCTCATATACTTGGTATGTGCATCATGCGTGATAGATCTCAGGGACTCCTCTATCTATTATAGAGGGATTACTTACATAAAGTCCTTGAGTGCTTCCGCATGCAGGATGTTAAGCCTATTGGCTATCCATTACCTTCTCATGTGAAGGTTTCATAGGCTGATTGTCTGCAGACAGATGAGCAGAGGGCCTAGATGGCCAAGTTTCCCTATGCATCAGTCGTGGGCAGTCTTATGTATGCCATGATAGCCACCAGTCTAGATATTACTTTTGCAATTGGGGTTGTGGCATGTTATATAGCTACACCTGGCAAGAAACATTGGGATGTCGTGAAGGGTATCATGAGGTACCTAAAAGGCACATTAGATATGTGTCTTTGTTATGGCAACCTCCACAATACAGGATTCCTAGGGTACACTGACTCTGATTATGCAAGACATGCAGATAGTAGGAAGTCCACTTCTGACTATGTCTTCACTTATGCTAGAGGGGCTATCTCTTGGATGTCTAGGGCGCAGAAGTGTACGTCCCTTTCTACTACTGAGGCCGAGTATATTGCAGCCACAAAGGCTTGCAAGGAGGCTATTTGGTTAGGCCGTTTGATTCCAAACCTTGGTATAACATATGTTATACCTACACTGCATTCGAATTCTATGAGTGTCATTCAATTGGCCAAGAATACGGTCTTCCATGCGAAGACGAAACATATTGAGGTGAGGTATCACTTCATTTGCGAGGTTGTTGAGGACAAGTTTGTTGACCTTGTCAAGATTCCGACTGAGCGGAATCCTGTAGACTTGCTCACGAAAAGCCTCACTATCGAGCGCTTTGCCTTCCTCAGGAGATTGATGGGCATTGGATGAGATGACGTCTTTTTCCTCATCCTATTGTACATGTGTACATGTTGTACTGTCTTTTCTTTTTTCTCTCTCACTGGGGCAGATTCACCTTTAAGTGGGAGGTTGTTGGGGGTAAACGCACCTCTGTCTAGCCTTCTATGTATTACTACACTGACAGTACCCGCCACTACACACTGCAGGTGGTGAGCACCCATCACAGTCACTTATTCTTTATTCTTTTAGTGACAATTTGAATAAATGAAGGCTTGGCCACACATTGTAGTTGTTGGAGTTCCCATTTCTTGTCTCTCTCTTTCTTGCTCTTGCTCTCTTGCCATAGCTCTCATGTGCAAGCTTCGATCCTTCTCACCTTTCACCAATCTTAGAAGGGATAGAGTTTGAGCAGGGGGAGGAGATGCCTAATACCAATCAAGAGACCCCTCCACCCATGGAGATTGAGGGTGAGGCCATGATGGCCCTCTCCTTTGAGGCATGAGATACCTTTGATGATGAAGATGATGATGATATGGATGAAGAGGTAGACTTGGAAGATGAGAATGGAAGTGTCAAAGCATCTTGGGTGGAGCATTCACTACATGGAACCAACACTTCAACCTTAGATTATGAAATAGGTGAGGAAGAAGAAAAGAAAGAAGAGTTAGATGAAGTAGTAGTAGTGGAAGAGAAAGAAGAAGACAAGGGAGAGGATGAGCTCAACCCAATCTTAGAACACCTCATCCCCAACAACCTAAAAAAGAAGGGAAGAGAAAGGATGAGCTTAGCCCAAATCTTGGAACACCTCGACCCCAACAACCCAAACCCCAACAATGTTCAATGATGATAGGTTAGAAAGATAGTTGAAAGAGAGAATAATGAGAATATGGGAAGAGATAGAAAAAGATTATTAGAAAGAAGAAGAAAAAGACTTGTTAGATGGAGCCATAGAAAAGATAGAAGAAAAGATGAGACAATAAAATAGAAGAAAGAGATAAAAGAGGAAGTAGAGTTAGCTAGGAAGAATATGGAAGAGAAAGAAAAGATAGAGCAAGATGAGACAAAATAAGTAGAAGAAAATTAGAAGAAGGAAGAAGAATGATCAAGTTAAAAGAGGCAAAGGAGCCAAGTTAGAAGAGAGAGTGTGGAGAGCTAGAAAGCCAAAGGATGAATATGAGAAGTAAGAAGATTTGCTAGAACAAGAAGAGCAAAAAAAGATGGATCTAGGCATGAAGACCACGAAAGAGAAGATAAAAGAAGACTTAGATTTAGATAAGAAGGTGAAGGAAGAAGAGGAGAAAAAGATAGATCTAGGTAGAGATGGCCAAAGAAAAGAAGAAGAAAAGATAGAGAAATAAGAGAATGAGAACAAGAAGAATAAAAAGAAGGTGAAACCAAAGGCCAAGAAACATAGGGAGGCTACTAGAGCCAAGTTGAGAAATGAGAATGATGATGCCTCCAAAACCCCTCAAGAGCTAAGCTTGTGGCTAAGGATGAACCAACCCCTACTCATGATTCAATGCCACACCCATCCCAACTAAATTTGACCGACATAGAAACCAAGTGCACTTCAGCAATGGAGTCATTGTCTATGCATTTGAACCTGACGAGGTGAATCCTTATGAGCTTGGATAGAGATGAGTTAGAGGATGAAGCCTTGAAGAAAGGAGAGTATGAAAGAGTGCTTGTAATATGGTCCTCGACCAAGGTAACCTAGTGCCATGGAAGGAAACCTTGCTAATTGAGCCTTGGAGAACTCTCCAACTCACTCTTAAGGTGAATGTTTTTATACTATGGAACCTATTAGGACCATGCTCAATGTTGGTAAAGATTAGTCAGCACTAGCCAACTTGATAGAAAAAGCTGTGTTAAGACCCCCAAGTCGTAGTGTAACAGACACTAACCAGCTTGATAGAAAAGACTACGTTAAGACCCCACTAATGAGTCAAATGATAGATATTGAAATCTTGATAGAATGAGCTATATTAAGACCCATGAATGAGTCAAAAAAACCACGCTTATATTGTTGGGAGCATTAATCCATTGAGTAGGAGTAAGTGTAAGGATAAGGGCTTTATAAGGTTCTCAACCAAGGTAACTCAGTGCCATGGAAGGAAACCTTACTAATTGAGCCTTGGAGAACTCTCCAACTCACTCTTAAGGTGAATGTTTTTAGACTGTGGAACCTATTAGGACCATACTCAATGTTGGTAAATATTAGCCAGCACTAGCCAACTTGATAGGAAAAGCTGTGTTAAGACCCCCAAGTCATAGTGCAATAGACACTATCCAGCTTGATAGAAAAGACTACGTTAAGACCCCACTAATGAGTCAAATGATAGATATTGAAATCTTGATAGAATGAGCTATATTAAGACCCATGAATGAGTCAAAAAAACCACCCTTATATTGCTAGAAACATTAATCCATTGAGTAGGGGTAAGTGCAAGGATAAGGGCTTTGTAGGTATACCATGAGGTTGCCTATGAATGTAGCTATATAAGGAGTAGTAGTGACTCAAGTTCTGCTTGGTTTGTGCTTCTGCATGCAATTCCCTAGGCCTTAGTGGTGAACCCCTCGATGTATAGCATCATGAGGGTATAGTCCTAAGATGTGCCTCAATGTTGTATCTTTTGATATCATGAATACAAAAACTCCTTATTGATATATATTGTGTGTCTTTTCTCTATGCCATGTCTATTGGAAGTTTATTCGAAGTCCCATGAAGGTCCATGGGAAGGAATAAAGAGGCCTATCATAATGAATATATCTCGCATAAGGAGTTCCAAATGGGAGTCTCTTTGTGTGCACATATCCTATCATTATATAACCCAATGTGTTGTCACTTCTACCCAATTACTTTTGTTTAAAAGGCAGGTCATGTTAAGACCATATAATAGTGCATGGAGAAGAAATACATGCAATAAGGTTATTCTATAAGTGTTTATGAAAACACAAAGCAAACAAGGGTTTGTGCATGCTCCACCAACATTGTGTGAAAGTGTATGAAACATAGAAAATAAGAAGTGTTTTGCAATAATTTTGAGAGTTCTACTAGTCTTTATGACTTAACAATGCGGGTAATGGTGCATGTGTACTCTACTTACATTGTGTGAAAGTGTTTGCAACATGGTAGATATGAAGTGCTTTACAATACTTCAAGAACTTTGAAATTCTCTCTCTCTCTCTCTCTCTCTCTCTCTCTCTCTCTCTCTCTCTCTCTCTCTCTCTCTCTCTCTCTCTCTCTCTCTCTCTCTCTCTCTCTCTCTCTCTCTCTCTCTCTCTCTCTCTCTCTCTCTCTCACATTATAGCATCTATGAAACCTCAATAAGATGGCTATATAGACACGCGCATGCACTTGCACTCGCACTCACACATAGTGCCCTCCCTCCCTCCCTCCCTCCCTCTCTCTCTCTCATTTTGGGAATTTTAAACATCTAATCAATACATTTAGCATGGTTAAGCCTTTAGTTCATGTATAGTTTTGCATGTATATGTACACATGCCTATATATGCACATATATGTGTGCCCATGTGTTTATATATGCGTATACATGGTACATGTGTGTATTCATAGAGAGAGATGTTTGAGACAAGCCTATTGTTTTGTACAAGAATTGGCCTAGTTAATAATGTGCCTATATTTTATCTAGATTCAAACAATAAAACGCTAAAAGAATTTCTAACATGAGTGGAAATAATCCCTTTAATGCACTCTTAGAGGGGCATAAAATCGATTGACAAATGGACCAAATAACTATTTGTGTGTTAGCTTGATGTGGCAAATAGTCTTTGACATGTTAGTTTGATGTGGCCTTCAACATGTGTTAGCCCCTTTGATGTTCTCATGACTTGCCATTTATTTGAGTAAATGTTGAAATGTCATCAAGGGGGCATATGACTTGCCATTCATTTGAGTGGATGCTGAAATGTGAAAATGAATTGCACACACACAAACACACATTCTAGATATCCTACATAATATTGTATATAATTGAGACTAATTCCAAGCCCATTACTAAGCCTATGTGGCAACATGAGGATATCACCAATTTGCAAAGCTCCAAGAAGAATTTCTTTCAAAAGAAAACTATAGTGGAAACTAAAGAGGATGCATTTCTTTAATGGATATTATGTCTACCTCTTGTAAAAGAACACACAAGAATCTCAACTTCCTAAAATCAGTTAACACTAAATGCCTTATCTCAATATATTCATTTTTTGGCATTCAATGCTATATTAGTCTAAGTTTCCAAAACATTCAAAGTTCAAATTATGTTCCTTATATCAACCTCTCAAGAACCCTCTTTCCACATGAAATGTTGTTGCTCATAATGCTAGAATGAGAGAGATCAAAAGGATTTTTGCTCTATGCATTAAAACAAGTAGGTGCCAATCATGACATCTTCAGGCCCCTTCATATGTTTTTAAATGTGAGCCAAAAGCTTGATTGACAATAATTGGAGCAAAATGGCAAGTCCCCATGTCATTTCATGTAAACCACTTACATTTGACATTAAAACATTTATTATGTAACATTAGAGGAACCATGAATGATTATAAGGCGTGACTCTTTTGGAATTATAAATTTACTGAGCTCCTCATCCTAAGGAAAGGGAAACTAAGAGAAGAACATGAATCTTATGTGAATGAGAGCTATGCATCTTTGAATTTGTGAAGAGAACTAATCTCGCATTATTAGACTTTGGTTGGGGCCTTGAAATTATATCATCAATATTGTTTAGATGACTGATAAACTTGCAAGGATAGGAAAAAGGCATAGAAGAATTTACTAGAACCAACAATTGATGAGAAAGAATGACAAACGTTTATGAACATGTAGTGTGTTAAGCTACATGAGTGTTATACAATGCTGCTCACTTTGAGAGATTATGTGGGTTTCAATTGATTTGTAAAGGTAGGTTGCATGTATTTAGTCTCCAATGATAATTTTGTACTAAAAAGATAGTCAGAATACTTAGGACAGCTTGCAAAAATTCATGTGCCTTTGGGAGTATTAAAATATCATTTTAAATGATATTTATGCTAGTTTGATTTTTAGATAGCCATTGCTTGGCTTTGTGGGAGACTCTATTTATAGTCTGTTGGTTAATTTTGAGCTTATAGTGGTGTAGCCTTGTTGTTTTTTCATGTGTAGACATACTTTTGTCATTGATTTCAGAGAATGCATTGTTTTATGTTGAAAATCTTGACAATAAAAAATTTTCATTTTGGAAATAGCAAATATACAATGTATTGGTTTAGAAGAAGTAGATAAAGTCAATCAAATGTGGTGGGATTAAGCCTAAGGACATGGATGCAGATGTATGGGAGGAATTAGATAAGCTATCATACTCTAATATTATGTTGACATTCTCAAAGTCCACGCATTTTAATATGAAAGACATAGCAAGTGCATAGGTGTATGGAAAAAGCTTTGTGACATGTATGAAAGGAAAGTGCAAACTTGCAAGTTTATTGGTTGAAAATACTCATTCATCTCCTCATGTAGGAGGGGGCTTCAATGTCTAATCACCTTAATGATCTTAACTCTATTTTCAATCAACTAACATCTCACAAGATTGTCTTTCATGAGTTAGTGAAGTCCTTGTTCTTGTTAGTCACCTTGCTTGAGAGTTGGGATACTTTTAGGACTACCATGAGTAGGCTACCATGAGTAACTGTGCACATGTAGGTGGTCTTATGAGTGCTAATGTTGAGAGTATCTTACTCACAAAGGAGGTGAATAGTAAGAAAAATGCAAGGTCAAAGAGCCCCAATGCACTTATAGTGAGAGGAAGATCATGAGAGAGGTAAATCAATAAGTAAGTCATGTAGCAAAAATGGCATAAAATACTACTTTTGTAAGAAGAAGGGACACATAAAAAAGGATTGCTACAAGTGGAAGAACAAGCAAAAAGGTAAGAAGACAAATGGTGATTAATGCACATGGTAGTGATGATGGTAATGTCTGGTCTGTGTTCTCTTTTGGTGATGCATTCTTCGTTGCCATGAATAATGGTATTTCTCAGAATTGACATATGGATTTTGGAGCATCATTTCATGTTGACATTCTCAAAGTCCATGTATTTTAATATGAAAGACATAGCAAGCGCATAGGTGTATGGAAAAATCTTGGTGACATGTATGAAAGGAAAGTGCAAACTTGCAAGTTTATTGGTTGAAAATACTCATTCATCTCCTCATGTAGGAGGGGGCTTCAATGTCGAATCACCTTAATGATCTTAACTCTATTTTCAATCAACTAACATCTCACAAGATTGTCTTTCATGAGTTAGTGAAGTCCGTGTTCTTGTTAGTCACCTTGCTTGAGAGTTGGGATACTTTTAGGACTATCATGAGTAACTGTGCACATGTAGGTGGTCTTATGAGTGCTAATGTTGAGAGTAGCTTACTCACAAAGGAGGTGAATAGTAAGAAAAATGCAAGGTCAAAGAGCCCTAATGCACTTATAGTGAGAGGAAGATCATGAGAGAGGTAAATCAATAAGTAAGTCATGTAGCAAAAATGACATAAAATGCTACTTTTGTAAGAAGGGACACATAAAAAAGGATTGCTACAAGTGGAAGAACAAGCAAAAAGGTAAGAAGAAAAATGGTGATTAATGCACATGGCAGTGATGATGGTTATCTCTTGTTTGTGTTCTCTTTTGGTGATGCATTCTTCGTTGCCATGGATAATGGTATGTCTCAGAATTGACATATGGATTTTGGAGCATCTCCACTTTTAATCTTAGAAAAAGAGGATGTATTTGTCTTGGAAACAATTAAGGATATGGAGTTTTTTCAGATGGATGTAAAGATCGCTTTGTTGCATGTGGACTTGTATGACAACACTTTTATATAGGAGTCTAAGGGTCTATTATTTACGTTTATCAGTTCCCTTGTTCTCATTCCACACTACGCAATTTTCTTCATAATGTCCCTCATTGTTGTATATTCTATAAAGAGGGTTGTAGTCTTGATTTTTCCTTACATTTAGGCAGTAGGTAGCTACTATAGCCCATCCCATCCCATTGTGCTTCGGTAGTTTTTGAATATTTCTCTTAAAAGGGGAATATCTCCCTTGATTCCCATTACTATTGTAATTATTTTGAGATATTGGGGATCTCCCTTACGTAGGCAATCCATGGGGCCCAAAAGGTTGATTGTGCAATCCAATCTTGTATAGGTAGTATTATTTCTATCCTTATAATTTTCGTTTCTAAACCTATTCATCATCTTAGCTTGAGGAGTATTTCTTGCCAATCCATTCCTCGTTATTGCATTTTCTTGAAGCTACTTCTGATCTCCTCTTCATCATTGATAGTATTTTTTCCTAATTTTCTTTGTATTCTTTTTCGCCATCTCCTAAACATCTATTTTGTAGGAAATCACATGAACTAAACTATAAAAAATTGCTTGAATTGGAAAAATTGCATGAGTTGCAAGAAACTACCCGAGTTGCATGAATCAACTTGAATTGCAAGAATCTAATTGAGTTGTAGGAAACTACCCAAGTTGCAAGAATCTACTTGAATTGCAGGAATTTGCATGAATTGCAAGAAACTACCTAATATCTATTTGCTTTGAAATAGCCTAAATGTAAAACGTTTCAATGAAGGAATAACTTGATGCCCTCCATTTGTCGAGATTAACCATAATGTCTTCCTAGAAAAAGGGCACCTTTCTCTCATCATCTCAAGTTTCCTCTCAATAGACTGCACCCATTTTGTTGCTCATGTATTTTCTTCTATTGACATTTTAGTTTTGAAGAAGAAACATAAAGTCTTGAAATCAGGGCTTCATCTTAAAACTCCCAAAATGAACCCTTGAAACTATTGACTGTCATCACAGACCTGTTTTTCACCATGAACCGGATTGTTTCGAACCCACATAATTGAAAACTCTTGAATAGATTGAGTTCAAAAAGAGAAAATCAGTGTTTTGCTGCAAGGAACTACAATTCCACTGCAAGAAATCACAAAACTATTGTAGGAAATTGTAAAATTGATATAGAAAAGCAGTAACTTGATATGAAAAAGTTGTGGTTTGGAGTAGGTAATTGGAAATTCCATGAATAACGGGGCAACACTTGGGCATTAGGACAAGGGTTTAAGACCCAACGAAGGGGGGTGGAAGGCTCATTTTTAGTTTTTGTAGGAGAGAGAGAGAGAGAGAGAGAGACTTCGAGCTTTGTGCGAATCGATCGGCTTCCCCAGGAGTTTTTCGCTCAGATCAAGTACATAGAAACGTTCATGTGCATCTATCCTTGGGTTCTAGAGCTCCCTTTCATGTTTGTATGACCAAAATCATTGCCACAAATTGAATTTTTTCATTGTTGTTTGCATGCTGCCAAATTTGGACACGTTCCATAGGATCAGATTCCCAGAATCAAACAATTGGACATCCAATTCTATCCATTCAGACAATCGAACACATCATAATCAAATGGTCCGATTTTGGAAAATCGGATCACTCAAACACCAACCAACCTGTCTGATCGGACATGTGACCCATCCAATTTAGACATAAATGAAAGTTTTCCATATATGTATTTCTTTAATGCAACAAAGTTGTTCTCTCCTCAATGCTATCCATGTGATGAGAAAAAGAGAGAGCAAAGAACATTGCTTTGGCGAGAGACTTGGTGGATATGTAATTGGTGCATAAGGATGCAAGAATGAGTTAAGAGCATTTGTGGATACTTTGGATGTAGGATGTGAAGGGTTGTCATTAAAGAGTGCATGGAGGGCATTCACATGTATAGCTCACTAGCATGATACGTTTTCAAACTTAATGAGACTTTGGCAAGTTATACTAGTGCTTTTGATATCATCTCTATCATGTGAAAGAGGTTTTTCAAAGCAAAATATCTTAAAGGATGATCAACATTAGTGCTTTGAAATTTGTATTACATGAAGCCTTATAACATTAGATAAATCTTAGAAAAAATTGTATTACATGAAGCCTTATAACATTAGATAAATCTTAGAAAAAATTGTATTACATGAAGCCTTATAACATTAGATAAATCTTAGAAAAAATTGTATTACATGAAGCCTTATCAATTGGGGTGGGTTGTGTTTTGCTTTTGCATGCATCACTTTATTGGCCCCTTTACCCTAGATTATGGGAGCGCACTTGCAATAGAGGTGCCTTGATTTATCAAGGGCATTTGTACCAAGTAAGATCCAATAGTGAGTCCATATGAAAGTCCTTAAAGCACAACAGAGCTATGATGGAAGAAGGGATTGCCCCATGTAGATGAGAAAGAAAGGTGAAGTGCATCATGGTGGAGTCCATGTGAAAGTCCTTACAGCACATTAGAGCTATGATGGAAGAGGGGATTGCCCTATATAGATGATAAAGAAAGGTGAACTGCATCATGGTGGAGTGCAAGGTTAAGTTGTGATGAGGCTTGGATGTATTTCATGTCATCCTATGCATCCTAAAGAGACAAGACACCAAGTGAAAGCCATGGTTTCCATAACCCACACGAGACCTTATGTGTTAGGGGTGTCACTCACTAGCACAAGTGCTATAATCATGTTTGTGAGAAGGGTACTACTTTGCATTTTGCTCGATACGTGGTGGGAATTGGTGTTTCTTCCACCTTGTGGAAGACTTAATGCCACAAATTCTCAATCTTTCTACTTAAACATACAATTTGTTTTCCTGGAGCCAAAAAAATTTCTTATGTTGATGATGACTTATCATGGTCATCATCTCTAATAATGATCAAATCACGATGGTCATCATCTCTAGTAATGATCAAATCATCTACATAAATAACCAAGACTACATAACCTATCTTTGTCTGCTTAGTGAATAGACTATGATTTGCATTTTCCATCTGAAATTTAAGTTGTTGTAAATACGAGTTGATTCGAGCACTTCATTCTCTTGGTGCCTATTTTAGCTTAGAAACTGTATTTTTTAGCTACAACACAATTTGAGTAATCAGGATGTCATAACTCTCAAGCTATTCCATATACACTTCCTTAATCAAATCTCTATTCAAAAATGCATTTTGATGTCCATTTGCCAATGCTTCCATCCCTTAAATGTTGCCAGAGCAATGGCAGTTCTCATGGTTTCCATTTTTGCAACCAGGCGGCTGAAAGTTTCCTCGTAATTAAGTCCATACTACTGCACATAACCTTTAGTAACTAGCCATGCTTTGTATCTCTCTGGAGATCCATTTGCTTTGCATTTCAATTTGTAAACCCATTTATAGCCAATGAGTGTTTTTCCTTTAGGAAACCTGACCAAATCCCAAGTGTCATTTTCAACCAGTATTGCATATTCCTCATTCATGATTGTACACCGATTCTCATCACCAACTACTTCATGAACTTTGTAGGCTCTTTGTGACCCATCACTTTAGTCATGTAGGCAAAGTGTTTGGTTGAATACCCACTGTAAGTTAGCCTATCAATAGGATTTTTGACTCTCTCTAACCTTCCTAACCATGGTGCATTATGTGATTCTCTCTTATGAGGAGGTACATACCTACTTTACCTAACTCCGCATTGTAATAGATGGTATATTAAGTTCATTGTCAAGATATCACTACTAGGTGACTCATAACCATAAGTAAGTGTGCCAAAAACATCTTTAAAAATATTATCATTACCTTTATCTAATCTCCCCCTCATTGACATATCTATGTCAATGGATACAAAATCATGACTGCACTGATGTTCTATCCATGGACTAACAATAGAGGATGTGTCTCCTGTAGGCCCACTAATAGTGGCACTATCCATTAGAAACAACCACATTTGGACCACCATACCATGAAGCTAGCTCATCAAACACTACATCCTTGCTAACCAATGTCTCACGGGTAATTGAATTGTAGCATTTGTAGGCTTTTCTATCTTGTGCATAGCCAATAAAGGGACACTTAACATCCTTTGTTTCTAACTTCTTCCTCTTCTCATCTGGCACATGAACATTAGCAATACATCAAAAGACTTTAAGATGGATTGGTTTGTGCCCATGTAGTTTCTCGCATGGTGTAAGATCATGAATACCAATTGTAGGAGTTTTGTTTAAGACATATACTATAGTTACAACTACTTCAACCCAATAATAGTTCTGTAAATTCTTCTCATTTAGCATGACTCTTGTAGCTTCCATAAGCACCCTATTTTTTCTCTCTATCACACCATTCTATTGTGGTGTATAATTGCATGTAAGCTACATTTTAATGCCATACTTAGCCAAGTACCTTCCAAATTCATCAGAGACATACTCACCACCTCCATTGGGTCTCAAGCATGATATATAACATCCAAACTAACACTTTATCCTTGTGCTTCAGAATATACATCCAAGTATATTTGTTGAAATAATCAATAAATGAGACATATATCTTACACCACTGAAGGATGCATTATGTGCTAGTGGACCCCAGACATGTGAATGCACCGATTGCAATGGTCTAGTACTTTTTTTGACACATCTAACAAATGGAAGTCCTGCTTGCTTTCCAAACTAACACAATATTAGTGAGTTTGGGAATCTCCCAATTCTCATTTTTTGAATACTAAAAAGGTGGCACCTAGATAACATGCCCATAAGTTTCTCAAAACCATATGATGTGACATATCATTGGAAAGCACTTGAAAAATGGAATCTATTGAGCTATAGAGAACTCAATTTGGAGTTTTACTGTTCAAGTTATGACAAATCCAAAGATTTGACCACATGTCCCAAACTTATGGGAAATTCCCATATTCCCCAATATGGTGTTAACTAGCAAGCGGAGCATACATGTCCTAACTACATATACTTGAATTTTTGCAAATCAAGTACATGTCCTAACTACATACACTTGAATTTCGACAAACCAAGTACAATATTCTTGTGCTGCATGGTTTTTAGTCATTGTATGTTTACATGTCCAATGCACTTATACTAGATTTCCATATCTCTAAGTTCTCTAATATCATGAGCAAACATTGTTCCCTTTAACTTAGGAATAGAAGCATCAGGTACACATCCTACCATCCCTTTTACCTTTAGCAATCAGCTTGCAACCATTTCCATACTCTTCAATTAAACAACAATCTCTAGTAAATTTGACTTGCAAATTCTGCTCTACTGCCATTTGTTCAACATACAATAATTTTTTAGTGATAGGTACATGTAACACATCATATAGAATCTTTTTCTTCCCATCATGCATGACTAGCAATATAACACTTGTATGCTTGAAGTCATGTTGTGGATATCATCACCAGTACATACATATCCATGAGAGTGTACAATCATCTCATCAAACCATTCTCCATGTGGGGTCATATGATTTGAGGCACTTGAGTCAATGCACCACATTTCATTAGCCTTGGCTTGCTCATGCATACCCTTTGATACATGTGACATAGCAAATAGCCCATCTGACTGATCATCAATATCATTACTAGAGGACGTAGTGTTACCATATTGTCTGCCTTTTGCTTTCATGTAAACTTACTTTTTATGTTTTGCTATATGTCCATACCTACCATAGTAACGAATCTTTGTCTTTATTCAACTAATCATGAGATTGCCAAGGACCACATTTGCCTCTAGGTGATCTCCTTGTGCCTCTAAAAGATTCTAATCCTCTTTGAACTTATGCATTTTGATTTTGCTAAGCATTTTGTTGTTATTGTCCATAAGCATCTTGATCATCTTTAACCTTATGCATTTTGATTCTGCCATTCATTTTGCTGCTACTATCCATAAGCATGTCGATGACATGTAGCTATCACTATATAATTAGGTCATCAATAGCATGAAGATTGAGCTGGTGGAAAACTTTTTAGTGGTTTGTCAAAAGTTGATGGTAGTGAATCTTCTAGTTGAAGATAACGAAGGTGATCATGTGATGGTATAGTGTTAATAGTTGGAGCATATCAGCACTAGCAATTGAAGATTGGGAGTATTGAGCATTATGCCATAGTACTATCAAAGATGACTATCAACACTAGGGGCCATTTGTGTTGATGGTTGTATCATGTTGAGTTAGTGTTCATGCTTGTGACATGTTTCAAGTCAACATCAATTGTGATGGTGGTTCTCATGAGTTTTACTATATGTAAAACCTCTATGTCACATGCATTCACACTACAACAAAAAGGCCTCATAGATGCACATTTAGATACGATTTTTGAATATAGAGAAATTCTTACAGGCGCGTCTATCCGCCCGTCTATTTGCATGTCTACCATTTCGCATCTATAATCACATGTATCAACGAATTTACACGCACAAATAGACACGCAATAGACGCACATATACATGCGCATATAGACACGCTGATAGACGCGCTTTTACAAGCACTGATAGACGCAAACAGAAACAAAAAATGTCCTTTAAAAAAAGATATTTAATTTATTTTTTTAATTTGAATTATGAAGTGCGTGTATAAGCGTGTGTAGTCTGCATTGTAGATGCGCGAATAAACGCGTATTACCTACAATTTAGACGCGCTAATAGATGCGCAAAACAGAACAAAAAAAAAACCAGAGAGCAACCAACCACATGCTCTCTGGTTTTTTTCCCCCCCCCCCTCCCATATATCAGATTGTGTATTTGGGAAAAAGAAAATGTATCTTACGGGCACGAGAATTGAAAATAAAAGTCCATGTATTCATTATATATCAAAGCATTTACAAGGGAAGTTTAAGTGCTTGCGACCTAAAGCGTGGCTGCAAGCCGTACACTCAAAGAGATATCATACATATACAAGAAAAGAAGGCCTCATGAGGAGGTACGGTGCTCCTCTACGAATCTAAAGAGGAAACATCTTCGCTAGTACCACCATGGCTACTAGCGTCGCTATCCCCCTCCTTGCTATGCTCCACATCCGGGTTCACCTATACACACAAAAGATCAGGGTTGCTTACATAGATAAGGTAGAGAAAAAGTTATAATTAGTTATACTTTTAATAGGAAAGTAAGAAAAACATACCTCCTCTGGCTGTCGAATCCTCATGGCCCGGTTGTATTGGTCCTAAGTGATGAGACCCGCCTCATAAAAGTGAAGCCATGTCGTTGCGCGATTATGGCCTAGATGGTAACCTACCTCTCTAGGAGTAGGTGTCCTACCAACGATGGTAGTCTGCAAAACATTTAGAGATATACAAACAATTATGAGTCACAATATATTAGACTAAAATATATAAATAATTGAAAGAAATATAAATTTTAAAAAACTAAAAATCAAAATATACTTACAAACTCTGCCTCCCACGACTCTCTGCCGCCCGATCCGGATCCCATTGTTTCCATTTGGATCCATCGCGCCTCTGCGTGCTGGCGACTCTTCATTTTCTCAGCTGCTTTTTTCTTGGCTTTCTTCCACTCTATGTGGTGGCACATAGATGGTTGGCTATAGGCTCCACGCCCCTCCTCCAGCCTCCGCAGTGAGTCCCTGGCCCGTGTCATGAGGTGGGATCTTTTGTTGTGAAGCATATCCCTCACTTTTGTACGTCCCCAATCATCCGAGAATCGCTGACCCTCAGGATTTGGGTACCTCCTATGGACTGCCCTCAACACCTCGTGCCACAAGCCACTTTTATGATTTTTGAAGGCAATGAAACAATCTTTATACGTCACATGCACGACGTTCCTCATGTACGCCATTACATCCCTTCCCTCATCATCATGAAATATGCCACCAGCATCTGTAGCTCTATAGTACTGGCATACAACCTCCTCTACGTGATCTACTGGTGAGGGTGATCGCTCACCACCTCCTAGGCAACCCCCACACAAGCCTCATCCTCCCCCTCGACTCTCCTTCCTCCCTCTCTGTCGACTACCCTCTGCCTCGTTCGATGCACGAGCTTCTGCAAATGCACATGCTTCTCTAGATGCTTGTGCTTCAGCCAATGCACATGGAGCACATGGAGTACCTGCAAATGGAGTATCTGCATATGGAGTACCTGTATGTGGAGTACCTACATGTGGAGTCTGGTAAGTAGTGCCAGGCAAAGACGCCAGAGGTATCCCAGACATGACACTGAACACCTCATCCGCTGTGGGAGAGCGGCCAAGGTGTCTGGTCATCTCTCCCATGAAGTCTTCCCTACTAGGAAAACCTCAAAAAAATGCATTGACCCCCCTGCCAAAGGAGGCCAATGTATCATTCATGAGATCCACATCTGGGTCATTGCTAGATGAACCAGGATACGACATCTGCAAAAAAAACACAGGAAAAAGACAAATTTATTTGCATACAAAAAATCATATATCACCTACATTTTCAAAGAGCTTTCTTTAGATATTGAGCATAACACTTAAGTGCTAATGCTTCTCTTAAACAAGAAAACTGATAAACACAAATATGGGATACTACACATACATATCATTGCACCCTTAAACTTCTCTATGGATTTTTCAACTACCTAGAAAAATGATTTACACACTATGCTTCCCAATAGTTTGTTTTGTTTCAAAAAGTTGGCTGAGATGAGATGGCTTAAGACAAAAGAGATGTAGAATAAGGTTAGTGCTTATATATGGCACACCCATGTTATAACTATACTTTAAAATTAATAGCTATCATATCAAAAGGATAGATCCCTACTAAGGACAACTCTTTGGAAGGGTAAACATAGAAAAATTGTCCACTTTTAACATAATGGTATACTTATACTCATAGCCTTCATGAAGAAACATAGAGGTCATACTCTTTGTCATGAAGCACTAAGCTCTTCATTCAAGGATCACAAACAAAGAGCATTAACATACCACTCCTTTTGCAACTCCACAACAAGTGGAAATATCGAGTCACACTATTACATAATGATGTTTTATGTCGATTACGTTGCATTGCTACTCACATCACTATGATACATCACTTGTACATGGCTTGCAACAATGGGTTTTGTGCAACTTAAGTGACTAGAAGTGCATTATTTAGGAGATGTTGTTTAACATTGACCAATGCATCAATGAAATGACAATGTTACTTAAGCAATATTTGTAGCAAATGAAAATGTGAGAGTAACCCACCATTTTTTTTGTTCCTCCTAGCCATTGTGCCATGCTCTCTTTCTCTCTCTCTCTCTCTCTCTCTCTCTCTCTCTCTCTCTCTCTCTCTCTCTCAAAATCATACAAACTCTCTCTTTCTTTCTCTTTCTAAAAAATACACGGCCAACGCATCTATTTGTGCATCTAAGATGCAGCACAGACGTGCTGTCAGACGTGCATCCCAAGTCAATGCGCGTGTATAATCGCGTGTACACTGCAGAGCACACACGCCAGCACACGCGCTCTAAGACGCACCCTCAGATGCTCTGAGAGGAAACAATTTTTGCATCTATGTCTGCGTCTACACTGAGATGTAGATGCGCTATCAAACGCGCTCGGTCGGTCGATTTTAGGCCGACGACTGCCATTGATGATTTACAAAATGCAATACATAATGGAATCAAAAATCCTAAAGAAATAGGCAGAGTAGAGAGAGGAAGAGAGAAAAGAGAGAGAGAGAGATAGCGAGAGAGAGAGAGAGAGAGAGAGAGACTCACCTTGGGTTTTCGGTGTGGGAGGTGGTGGCACTTCTTCCTTCTCCTTCTTTCTCTCCTTGGTAAGTTACCCTCCCTTGATGCTTGCTTGCTTGCTTGCTGCTTCTTCTCGTTCTCCTCTTTCTTGTTCTCTCTTTCTTCCTCTCCTTGGCTTTTCTTTTTCCCTTCTTGTGTGTTTGAAATGAAAGAAGAGGTGAGTCATGAGGAGGTGAGGCATGAAGAGACTGCATGTCGGCTAAACTCAAGCTTCAGAACCGCAAAAAACGCAGGAAAGGAAAGGCGCAGTTTGAAAAGAAATGATTTAAGTATGGTTTGAATTTTGACGTGTGTGTCTATTTTCACATGTATATGCGTGTCTAAGGTTCATGTAAACGCGAGTATAGACACGAACATAGATGCCCAAATAGTGTTGAGATATCGAGCTCCACTCGTGATACGCCAGGGTGACCGTTGTGTATTTATGTCACTGACTTGTCCGTTGCAGATGCGGTTGGTACACCGCCCATGAATAATAGCTACATGATAGCTATCCTTATCTACTCTAGTTCATGGCTCAGTTAGTATGCCACCTTAGTTAGTTGAGTTTGGTTTGAGACCCATATATAGGATTCTTCTATTTCTTTATATGAGAGTTCTTTTTAGCTTACACAACTAAGAAGAGGAAAACTGTTTTCAGCCTCCACCTCTGTGTGTATTCCCCCATTGTGAAAGCAAGAAAGCTACAAGTGAGACTCCTTCCTTCTCTCCCACAATCTTGACATGGTATCAGAGCCTTATTCGTGGTAAGGAGCTCAAGAAAGCAAGCCAAGCTCGCGGTGTTCTAGTTGAGACGCCCTTCGCGGTGAAGCAAGAGGGCAGTATATTTGAGGCCATTTCGGGGCCTGTTTTGGAGGCGGAAGTTTTCTGCACGCACTCAGAAAAAGGCCCAGTTTTATGCTGTGCAGCCACTGTTCTACAGGTCGGTGAAAAGTTACTATAGAAATTGCATCGTATGCCTGTGCGCAGAGACATTGGGAGTTACAGAATCATCCCTTTTGCCTGTTGATGCAAAATCGTCACTAGGAAGTGACTGTGTGGTCAAATACCACTTTCGCCAGTTTTGCAGATTTTCCCTTGTGAGGGTGAAGCTGTGTTTTTTGCAGTGACAGAATTTTTTGCAGTGTTCTGTAATGGCGTCTGATTCTCTTTCACAGATTGTCACTGAAAATCTTGACAAGAACAACTTCCAAGCATGGAAGTTTAGAATGACGAATTTCCTTATGGGAAAAGGATATTGGGAATTTGTTGCAGGAAATGAAGAAGAACCAGTTCTTCCTGATGTTCCCAATCAACAGCAAATGCAGGCATTTAAAGCATGGCATGAGAGAGCCAGGAAAGTTATGTACTCGTTGTCTATCAGCATTTCAGACTCTATGATTGTGCATATTCAAGATGCAAGTACGCCAAAGGAGGCATGGGATACTTTGTCAAAAATGTATAGCACAAATACGCAAGCCAGGAAAATGAAGCTCAAGCAAGAGTTGCACAATGTGCAAAGAGAAAGTATGAGCATCAATGACTACCACATGAAGGTAAAGAAGATTGCAGATGCACTTGCTTCCATTGGGTTGCCAATGGAAGATGATGATTTAGTCTCAGTGACCTTGAATGGTCTAGGAAAGGATTATGCACAATTCCGAACATCCATTTCCGTCCTTGAAAGATTTCCTGATTTTGAGGAGTTGATTGCTCTTCTAATTTCTGAGGAGCAGAGAAATGGTGGTGCATCTTCTTCAGGAGGAACTTCAAAAGAAGCTGTCTTCTACTCAAATGCTGGAAGAGATAGAGGCAGAGGTAGAGGAGGCCGATTTGGAGGCCGTGGCAGAAATCAGAATATGTAGCAAACTCAAGAAAACCAATCCTATGGAGGAGGACGTGGTAACTCTAGAGGCAGGGGGAGCCAAAGAGGTCGTGGTGGATGGCAAAGAGGCCAAAATGCAAACAGTAATGTTGAATGCTACTACTGTGGTAAAATGGGTCATATGGCTAAAGACTGCTATAAAAAGCAGAATGACATCATGAATGGAAAACTGCAACAAGGGAATTATGCATCTTCTAATAGACAGGGTAATGACAAAAATGAGCATTTGTTTATGGTGCAGCACATGAACAATTCTGTGACAAGTGCAGGAGAAAGCAATGATGTATGGTATGTTGACTCAGGTGCATCAAACCACATGACAGGTCATGCAGAATGGATGGAGGATGCAAGGAAAATGGAAAAACCAGGATTTGTGGAGACTGTGATGATACTGCACATCCTATTGTGCAAATTGGAAAAATTCCTTTGTCTATGCAGGATGGGAAAAAAAAATACCTGTCCGATGTATTTCATGTCCCGAATATCACCAAGAATCTAGTTTCTGTTGGTCAAATGGTTGAGCAGGGCTTGCAGGTCAGATTTAATCCTCATGGATGCTTTGTTGAGGATATGAAAAATAAAGGTCGCTTGATAGCAAAAGGAAAGAAGAAGGGCAGAATGTTTACGTTGGATGCAGACATGCCTAAATTGAGTGCAGCAATGTTTGCACATGGGACCAGTGTAGTTGCAGATATTGATATCTGGCATAAACGCATTGGTCATGTTAATGTACAACGACTTAAATCAATGCAGGCCCAAAATATTGTTGCAGGTTTGCCTAAATTCAAGGTTGCAGAAATGCATAAGGTATGTGAAGCCTGTCAGTTTGGAAAACAGGCAAGGAAACCATTTCCTAGACATGTTCAAGAGAGTGAGAAGCCATTGGAATTAATCCACTCTGATGTGTGGACTACTAAAGCTGCATCTCTTGGAGGCTGTCATTATTTTGTCACTTTTATTGATGACTATAGCAGAAAAGTTTGGGTGTATTTTATGAAAAAGAAAAGTGAAGTTTTTGGGCATTTCAAAACCCTTAAAGCTATGGTTGAAAAAGAAACAGGCCTGCAAATAAAATGCCTAAGGTCAGATGGAGGGGGAGAGTACCTCTCAAATGAGTTTGCAAAGTTCTTGCAGAAGCATGGCATAAAGCAACAATATTCATGCAGTCATACCCCACAACAAAATGGAATTGTAGAAAGGAAAAACAGGCATATTGGAGAGGTATCTCATGCCATGCTCAATGAAAAAGACTTGCCAGATTTTTATTGGGCTGAAGCAGTTGCTACAACAGTCTATATAATGAACAGGACTCCCACTGCAGCAATACATGGGATGACTCCAGAGGAGAGGTATACTGGTAGGAAACCAGATATTTCTCATTTGAAAATTTTTTGTTGCATTGCCTATGTACATGTGCCAGATGAGCTGAGATCCATGTTGGATCCAAAAGCTGAGAAGTGTATCTTTATTGGTTACTCTCTGCAGCAAAAAGGGTATAGATGCTATAACCCTTCTACTCATAAGTTTACAGTGAGTAGAGATGTTTTTTTTTATGAGATGAGTAGCTGGTATAAACTAGTAAATGTGATTGATGATGTAGATGCACAAAATGGTAATGCTACACAGAATTCACAGCAGCAGTCACAAAATAATAGTGGACCTTGAGCGTCCTCTAGTAGTGGTTCACATTCTTCGCCATGGAAAGGCAGATTGAGATCAGGAGAATCTTCTCAAAGCAATGCAGATAGTGGTATGCAGGTATCACGAAAAGGAAAAGAGAAGGTTGATCAGTCCATGTTTGATGTGGATGCAAGTCACTCTTATGTGGATCGTGAATCCAGTGGCTCAGAACAGAGCATTGATGATGAGTTGGGTATTCCTTCTATTGTTACACTTGGAGTAAGGAAGACCAGGGATGTTTTGAGAGCACCTGGGAGTGAACCTACTTTGCGCAGGACTACCAGAGCTAGGTATCCTGTGGATAGGTTGAAATATGATGGATTTACAGCCATTCATTATGCATATATGGTTAAAGTGATACAGGAACCAGAACCCACTTCTTTTGAGGAAGCCATGGGAAAAGAAAAATGGGAGAAAGCCATGGATGCCTTGGAAGCAAATGCTACATGGGAATTGGTACCTTTGCCTAAAGGTAAAAATGCAATTGGCTGTAAGTGGGTTTATAAGGTGAAGCACAATGCAGATGGTTCTATGAACAGATACAAGGCAAGATTAGTAGTCAAGGGGTATGCACAAACATATGGCATTGACTATCAAGAAACATTCAGTCTGATTGCAAGGATGGCAACCGTAAGAGTAGTCATTGCTATGGCTGCATCAAAGGGATGGTCTTTACATCAGATGGATGTAAAGAATGCCTTCTTGCATGGTGATTTGCAAGAAGAGGTCTATATGGAGCAGCCACCAGGTTATGTGCATGCTGTTTATCCTGAGTTTGTTTGCAGGTTGAAGAAAGCCTTGTATGGCTTGAAGCAAGCACCTAGAGCATGGTCTGACAAGATAGGACAGTATCTTGTCACTATTGGCTTTCAGATTTCCAAGGCAGATTTCTCACTTTATGTGAGAAAAACAGAGAAATGTATTATGCTACTTGTCATTTATGCTGATGATTTGATTATAACAGGTGACAGTGATGAAGATATCCTTCATGTGAAAATGCTATTGAAGCAGAAGTTTGAGATGAAGGATTTGGGAGAGCTGCGTTATTTCTTGGGCATTGAGGTGATTAGATCACCAAGTGGGATACAGCTCTTGCAAAGGTAGTATGGATTGGACATGCTGTCCAAATATGGGATGACAGGCTGTAAGCCTATTTCAGTTCCTTTGGAGCAGAATGTGAAGCTGAGCACAGATGCAGGTGAGCCTCTAGAAGACCCTACTATGTACATACACATAGTAGGAAGCTTGATTTATATGACTATTACCAGGCCAGATTTGAGCTATGTTGTTGGATTGGTAAGTCAGTTTATGCAGGCTCCAAGGAAACCGCATTTGGATGCGGCTAGATGCATACTCAGGTATGTAAAGTCCACATTGCAGTATGGACTATTTTATGAGACTGGGGTTCATATACAGTTGCATGGATACACTGATGCTGATTGGGCTGGTAGTATTTTTGATAGACGATCTACCAGTGGATATGTGTTCTCTTTTGGGAGTGCTGCAGTCACTTGGAGCAGCAAGAAACAGCCTACAGTTGCCTTGTCGAGCACAGAGCTGAGTACAGGGGTGCAGCAATGGCTGCATGTGAGGTAGCTTGGTTGCATAAGCTACTTTATGATATGCATCAGTCTACAGATGGGCCTGTTGTCACAAATTCACGAAGGCATTGGGCGCAGAGAAGCTGCGTAAGTTCAGATACCTGCTTGGTGTGCAGGAATTGGGATTGAGCTCGAGGGGGACTGTTGAGATATAGAGCTCCACTCGTGATACGCCAGGGTGACCGTTGTGTATTTATGCCACCGACTTGTCAGTTGCAGATGCGGTTGGTACACCGCCCATGAATAATAGCTACATGACAGCTATCCTTATCTACCCTAGTTTGTGGCTCAGTTAGTATGCCACCTTAGTTAGTTGAGTTTGGTTTGAGACCCATATATAGGGTTCTTCTATTTCTTTGTATGAGAGTTCTTTTTGGCTTACACAACTAAGAAGAGGAAAACTGTTTTCAGCCTCCACCTCTGTGTGTATTCCCCCATTGTGCAAGTAAGAAAGCTACAAGTGAGACTCCTTCCTTCTCTCCCACAATCTTGACAAATAGACGCTAATATAGACACGTAGTTAAATGCGGATATAGATGCGCATTTGGGCTTTATCATAATTTTTTGTTTTTAAGATAAGTTTTGATAGTGAATTCTTATCATAAGTTTTAATGTATTTATGATGATTTTTGTGTATTTAAAATTGAGATCTTATGTAAACATATGAATGACAAATATTTTGATGTTGTCATGAATTAGGTTTAATCATGTCGATGTCGTCATCACCTAGTGCGGTGCAAGCTGGTGAGTCAAAGAGCACATCCTCAAGTGAGGATGAAACATTGCGTCTTCATAATCGAGATGCATGGCTACGACGAAAAATTAAATGCATGTGTGATCGTTGTCGAGGGTGTATTTTTCGAGCATGTCGAATTGCAATGTCACACCTCAGCTTGTATGGAGAATGGGACCGAGAAAAATCATCGGTATTCATTGTTTTTTTTTATCACTAAGATTGCATGTCTATGTTACGGGAATTATATATTAATGTACATGAAACTCCCTTTTGTGGTTGAGCAAGATGCGGTGCCACATCCTCAGATGCTCCCTCTCGGGCGTCGAGAGGCTGCAAAACGTCGACGCGAGGAGGCAGAGTCTTCAAGAAGAGTAGAGATTGACGACCATGATAGTAGCCCTCATGAAATGCCCCATCAAGTCGTAGAGGATGAGATTTTGGACAACATGGTATACCATCTATTTTCGCAACCGGTTTAGGGAGAAGGTCACTCTACGAAGCCATATGATCCACTATATGTAGCATCATCTACTCCGTTGTATGAAGGTTGTACGTACTCCGTTCTTCGTGCGTCCCTCGAGATACTTAACTTGTAAACAATTTATGGATGGAGTAATGTCAGTTTGGATACGTTATTGAAGTAGGTATCAATTCAATTTGGCTTATGAATCATAATATTAATTGTTAATTCTATTTTGAAATCAAACAGAAATATATGTTGGTGGTTTTTTAACTCACTTTTAAAAATATATGTAGGTTATTATCACAAATGCTTCCAAAAGGAAACAAATTACCAACTAAGAGAGAGCAAGCAAGACATTACTTAACATCTCTGGGAGGCCTCGATTATGTCAAGATCCATGCATGTGTCAATGATTGTGTCTTATTTCGTGGGATTCATGAGTTCACACGAGAGTGTCCTGTTTGTGGCGAATCAAGATACGAAGTGGAGATGAAGTCAATGGATGTGCCTCGTAAGGTTTTGCGACATTTTCCGATTGTTCCACATATAAAACTTATGTTCAAGTGTAAGTCTATTGGAAAGCTCATGTCATGGCATGCTAGTCATCATTCAAGTGATGGAAAATGGAGGATCCTTGCAGACACACCCGCATGGAAACATATAGATAATTTGTGGCCCGTTTTCAAAGAAGAGCCAAGAAATTTGAGATTTGGTTTAGGTATGGATGGAATCAATCCATTTGGCATCAAAAGCATATCATACAGTGTATGTCCAGTGGTATTGGTGAACTATAATATTCCTCCATCTATAGTAATTAAAAAGGGACATGTGATGTTGTCCCTTCTGATTCCTGGAAAGCACAAGGTAAAAAACATTGACATTTACTTAGAGCCTTTGATTGAAGAGTTAGAAATGTTATGGGAAGGTATTGAGATGCAAGATACAAGTGCATCTACATCCTCTAGAGATTTCACATTGAAAGCCATGTTGTTGTGGACCATGCACGACTTTCCAGGATACGGAGAGTGTTCAGGTACATATATATAACTCTATATTTGAAATTCAAGACTTGAATCAATTGCATTTTATTAATTCACTTGTTTTTTCAGGTTTAACCAGGTCAGGATATCATGCATGTCCTATTTGCGGTCCCTCTCTAGTTTCCTCTAGGCCGGTATGTTTAAAGAAGGTTATCTACGACAATCATCATCGATTTCTTCCTATTGACCATCCCAAATATGTTCTCCCTACTAATGGAATGACTCCACAATCTCTAACCATTCGAGATTGGAAGGAGAGATGGATTAATGCCGACAGCCACCCTCCACTCAGCATGAGTCGGTAAGAAGTGCATTTCTCTTGATTGACTTTAAAGTATTTAGCATGATGAATTGTTTACATAATATATTGTTTGTTTGTTAGGTTCTCTATATTTTTTCATCTTCCGTACTAGACTGAACTCAAGATCAATCACCTGTTGGACCCCATGCACATATTCAAAAACGTTGTATCTACATTATGGGATCACTTGATAGGGGCTCGTGATTCAGTTAATGTAAGGGAGGATTTACGTAACATTAGTCGCATGAGACGAGCCTGGCCACGCATTGGACCCAGAGGAAAGATTGAGCTACCCCATGCACCTTGGATGTTGTCAAAGAACAAGGAAAAGATAGTGAAGGAACAAATATATAGCTTTCGAACACCCACAGGATGTATGAGATGTCTCAAGGGAGCCTTCATAAAGAAAAAGAAAAGAGGTGTGGAGCAACTATCTGGTTTGAAGTCCCACGATTGGCACAAAATGATTCAAGTAAGGGTATCTCTAACCATGAATATAGTAATTAGTGAGATCAGGCTAAGCAACAGTAAACTCCAGGCTATTTTTGTCTCCAGCAAGCTCTTGCATGCAGGCACCTGTTTGGTTGTGATGGCATCAGACTAGGAGTTTGGGTTCTATCCAAGTTCTCTTTCTTCTCAGATTGAGTTAATACTTCTGCCCAAGAGAAACAGATCTCGCAGCTTCTGATGACTTAACTCGCTTCAGTTCAGCTGCTCGATAACACTGTGAGCAAAGGTTCATAGTGCTAGCACTCCATTTTAAAAAAAATCCCACAATTATTGGTGCATAATACAGGTCCTTGATGAGAATGACAACCTGATTCATCCTTTTCTATCTTCCATTCTTTTTATTCCATGATTAATGTACTATCACATTGTTCTGTATAGCAACAATGGATGAAGGTGAACCAGTCAACTTTTGCATATGATCTCTTCTGAAACTGTTGATTTGAGCACAGATCACCACAAGGGCATGTTTCTGGAATACACTCAATACTGAGCATGCGATTGTTTAGCTGATTGTGGTTGGCTTTATTAAGGCCTTTGATGGCAAACAGTCCAATGCTGACTTCACCATTAATCATCCACTTCTCAGTTTTACAATTTGGCTCACAGCTATGATTAATAAAGCGTCCCAATACCAAACGAAATTCGATTACCTGTTTGGTGACCACGATCTATATCTTGCTCCAGGTTAAGAGAAGTTGTTTTCTGTTTCAATCATAACCTTCTCACGACACTCTGTCAGCACATTCGAAGGAATAGATACTCTTTCTAAGTGTCATACTGGATCAAAACGAGATGGGAAGTAGTTGACCTCCTCGTCCTTGAAACCTCACGATTCACGTCAGTCCCTTCGACTTCATCACGGCTCTGCCACGCCTTCGTCATCCCATTCCCAACCATTGTTTCAAGAGAGTTCACCAATTTCCTTGTCGTCGAAGCTACATCGCCTCTATCAGCTCTCCCATTAGCTTCGTCGTGGTCTCAGATTCTTGTCTGTTGTAGCAGCTTAGTCCTCACCTTCGTTCGTGATTAACTAACCACCATCTTCAATAGGTCTTCGCCTCATCATCTGTTGTCTGAGCCCCCCTCATCTTCTTTGTCCGATTCTTCGGCTGTATCACGGCCTCCTTATCTTCTACGTCTCCTTCCGCTACCTTCTTCCATCCTCTTCATCATCTTGTCTCCTTCCGCTTCGATCTGTGTCGTCTTCCCCATCGCTCCAGGCATTATCCGAAAAGTTGATCAATCACCAAAACGTCCTCCAGCACCGAAACAAAGGTCGTATTTCTACTCTTCAGAGCTTCAGCATCCACCCACTCTCTCTCTCTCTCTCCGTCTGTGTCTTTGTGTTTCTGAGAACGACCTCTCTCTCTCTCTCTCTCTGTGGGTCTCTCAGAACTGTCTGTCTCTCTCACGCAAGCTTTTTCCACACTCTTTTCTTCGATCCTCGTCTTTTTCTCCTTGTCGACAGAGAAAAACATTTCCCCATCTCCGTTGAATTCGCGTCCATCCTTGCATCTTCAACGCCATTCACTTCATATCATTTCAGCCTCAAAATGTCTTTCATTCCAGCAGAGCTCCTTCATCCTTCTTTATCGCGGCCATGATCTCCTCCTTCAGCATTCTGATTCCCCAAAACGCTAAAAAAAATTCGTGTTTTTTTTTTCCACAGTCGATCTTTTCCCCCCTGATTGAAAAAGCTCCCTTTCCTGTTTTTCCTGCGTGTTTTTCCTCTTCCTCCTTCCCCTATTTTCCTCATCATCCGTCTATTTTCTTCCTCTGTTCCCGTAATCGTCTCCTTTCGGGCTCTCCTCTGATTAGCCACAGAGTACCCTCTATTTTTCTCCCGATTCCTCTGCGTTCCTTTCTTCTTTCCCCAATTCGATCTCTCATCCTTTTCGAATCTGCTTTTTCCCTCCCAAAATTAGCCTTTTGCTTTTCTTCCCTTTTTAGACCCTGTTCCTCCTCCGTTAAAAAAAACAAGCACTGTCATATGAGCACAGTCCGAACCAAATCTTATAAGATGGTGACCAAAGGCCCAGTCGTCAACCAAATCATTATCCTTTGCATCAAAGCAATTTCTTAGTCACAACAGCATATACCAATGAACTTTGACAAGAAGCAGCAGAACCACGATATGACCAATTGGGTCACAAGTGAAGTTTTCTTCTATATCTTCCTCGGACTACCAGCCAGCCCATTGGAAATGGTGGAATCTGGCTCAAATACAGTCCATTCTAAACAGCACAAGCTTGCATAGTTCCCTCTCCATCCAATTAGGGGGCGCACCATGACAAGTAGGGAGGAACAGATACAGGGATGATGTCCCAACTTCATTAAGTTTACCTACATGTATGGCATTCAAAACCAAACTGGCTTTGTTTCCCTATTCTGAAAGTCTGTCAAATACTTGATAAGCTTCATCTAGTTGTAGATATAGGAAACATCCTCACAAAGCCCATAATCGGCATATCTTGAAATAAGTGTAGCCCATGAGATTGCATCTCGAGTTACTAGTCTACCAAAATTCCTTATTCTTCTCCGTCTTCGGCATAGAATGAAAGAGCAAACATAACAACTAAGTATGTACAAAGTATCAAATCACACACACGACTTTTGGGTGGTTTACACACCTCGAATGCGCAGCAATACGACATCCACCCCCTCTAATCCTGCGCATCCTCCGGATGGGCCAACTACCCATGATCATTATCATCAAGATCCACAAACAGATCAATCTCTTCATTATGCATTTCCGGTAGATCAACAAGATTATCTGTCATATCATCTGTCTCTTCCATTGGAGTTTCTTGTCATTGCTCTTCTCTTAAGAATCCTTCCAATGTATAATCCTCATCATCTCTTTTCTTGAAAATCTTGATTCTTTTTCTAGCAATAGGCACTCTAAGCACTGTCCCATCCAATTCTGTCAGCTCATATGTTGCATTATCAAAGACATGTCTGACTATGTACGGTCCAAACAATCTTTTCACCATCTTCCGAAGTGCAGTATGCTGATTTTCAAGGCTGCTATCAAAGACCAATACCCAATCTCCCTCTTCTATTGCTCTAGGCCGCAAGTGATGCCTGCTATCAAATCTGTCCTTATTCCTTAGTCTAGCAACCTTCAACCTGTCAATAGCTAGCTGAATATCCTCTGGTCTCCTCTCCAACTGTCCAATCCGAAGAGCTAAGAGCTCTTCTCTCGTCAAATCCTCCTGCCAAGGTAAAACTGACCAAGTCAAAGCACAAGTCTCAATCGGCATAACCGGTTTCTGACCATACATCAACTCTGCAGGCATATATCCTGTGGTAACACTATGAGTCGTACGATCAGCCCACAAAGCAAATGGTAGAAGTCTCGGCCATTCTCCAATCCGTCCTCTGCATGCTTTGGCTAATGCTTTCACTATCGGCGGATGCCCTCTTTCACTCTTCCCATTTCCCTCTGGATTATATGCTGTGGTTAGAGCCAACTTGATTCCTAGCTGAGAGAAAAACTCACTAGCTTCATCTGCATCCAATTCACCACGATCCGCAGTGATCTTACCCACACAACCATACCTGCAGAAAATTTCCTCCAATAAGAACTTACACACTGCACTAGTGGTCTTCATTCTCAAAGATCTGCCCTCAACATGATTGGTAAGATCCTCTCTAGCCAAAACAATGTACCTCATCTACCATAGACCCATAGGCATGGTATCCAAATCAACTACCCACTTATAATGAATGCATAGCGGATAGGTCGGATGAAGCTCATCTCAATGACGCACTACTGAATACATCTGGCAGTCTCTGCAAGTCTCAACAAAGTGAGAAACATCTCTATACATGCCTTTCCACCAATATTTCTCCTTGATTTTCTCATAAGTAGCCCACACTCCTCTATGACCAGCCCAAGGACTCTCATGAAACTCCCTCATCACCTGTAACTGTGTCTCTCTATCGCAGACAACCCGCAAAGGTAATCTGCCTCTTTTCTTTGGATGCTTCCAAAGAAATCCATCCTTGAGAAAATAACCATAGGCTTTCCTTCTGATCTTCTTGAACTCTTCATCTGTCCATTCATCTCTTTTGTTCAGTGTACTAAGGTACCTGCCAATTTGCAACCAATCTCCAACATAGAGTTCTTCTATGAAAGCCACAATATCATAGACATGACAAACATGATCAACCATAGTGGCTGAAATTTCTGCATCATCCTCTTCTGCAAGTAGAGTCTCCTCATCATCATATCTGGCTCTAGACAACATATCTGCCACTGGATTATCCTTCCCTGCTATGTGTTTAAATTCCGGATTTAATGACTTAATGTATGCAATCCATCTCAGCATAGCTATATCCGGAGTAGAGCAACTCGTAATCATACCAATCAATGTCAAGCAATCTGTCTCTACCACAACTGAAGCTCCAATAAAGTACTCCTTATCACATTTGAGAGCTGTGACAATCCCCAACAACTCCCTCTTGATTTGCGGATATCTCCTCTGTCTCTCATTTAGGACTTTCGCCCCAAACCGAATAGCATACCTATTTCCATCTGCATCATCTTGACCCACAGCCCAACCTATGCCAATTGGACTAGTGTCAACTGTCAATACAATAGGCCTTCCACAATTATAATCCGCTTTCCTAAGAGTAGGAGCATTCTGCAATAACTTCTTCAATTTCTGCATGGCTCTAGTGTGGCTCTCATCCCAATAGAATTTCTGCCCCTTTCGAAGTAGCTGATACAAACAATCTGCTATGTGTGCAAAATGAGATATCCAAATCATATAAAACACACAAGCACCAATGAATCTCCGTACCTCTGAAGTAGTAGAACAATACTCTACAATCTTGCCTATAGCATTCACCTTATCAAGTGAGGGTTTTCTGCCATAATATCCACACATATGCCCAACAATGACAACCTCATTCACTCCAAAAACAGATTTTTGCCCTGAAAGTGTCAAGTTTACTTCTTCTAACCTGGCCAAAATCTTCTCACATGCTGAAATATGATCAGCCACAAAGGATCTACATCCCTGCTCATTTAGACTTTCATTCTTCTCTTCTTCTGCACACCCCTTAATGGGCACATCATCCAAGAAAGGCATAGTAAGCTGAGGTATGTAATCACGAAGGACCTTATGCATGGCATTCATCATATGCGCAACAGAATTAGTGGCACCTTGAGGCAAGGTACACATCCTGACAAGCCCAATAGGAGTTCTCATGGTGGCTATGTCCCTGCTTTCCAAAGCCAGCTGAAACTGATCATATCCTGAATACAAATCACCCAAAGAATAGATGGCGCGTCCAGCAAATGCCTCTGCAAACTCATCCACAACTGGACCTATACCAACATTCCTGATAGTAACTCTGTTCACTGGCTGCATGTCCTGAATAAATCAAAGAGTACCATTCTTCTTTGGAACTGTAAACCACCTGTTTGAGTATGGTGCAGATGAAGGCTCAAGGATTCCCATCCTGATTTTCTCATTGAATAAATCAATCAGCTTTGGCAAGTGTGCTTTAGGCACTGGAATAGGTCGGAGATTCCATGGGATATGAGGAATAGTAAAAATGACCATAGGAGCAACAATATCAGGATTCACACATCCAATCTCATGCGGGAAAAAAGCAAATCCCTTTCCATGTCGCTCAAGCATATCCTGAAAGCATTGCTTCTCTATGGGTAGCAAGAAATCATCATTTCCAATTTTCAATTCAGCAAGAGTCTCTGCTGAAAATTTATGACCAATATGCTCCGGATTCCTCAAAATTTGCTGTTTGGTAGCCCTCTCCATTTGCTGATCACTGTCAGGTGGAAGCGGTACAGCAACCGGCTTCACCTTCTTATCCACAGTTTTGTATTTCGTGTCAACCCTGGCTTCATTATGCTCTTTTGCATTACATAAACCTTGCTGTAAATCAGCAATTCTGCACTCCAATGGCTAAATATTCTCAGCCCTCTGCTCTATGGACTGCATAAAAACAGCCCCAAACTCTGAATGCTGAAATATCTCAGCAATAAACTCTGTTGGCTGAAAATTTTCAGCCCTCTGTCTCTCTGAAAGCTGATCATAACCAGTTGGAAACTCTATTTGCTGAATTTCTTCAGCACTCAACACTCTTTGCTGAGTTACCTCAGCCTCTGACTCAATCTGTGACATAAAATCTGCAATTTCATGAAACATGTCCAGGGACTGCACTAATACATTACTGTGACAATTCTGCATATCAGTTTTCAGCATATCTCCCATCTCTGTCATCGTATCTACACAAATCACACTGTCATACATCCCATCTATGTGCTCATCATCCTCCAAAATTCCTGCATTTTTCAAATTTTTCTCCTTCCTGCATATATACTGCCTGGCAGCTCTAGGCAACCCAGAAGTCTTCTGATAACTCATTGAACTGTTTGCTGAAATCCCAACAAAACCGGAGGAGAAAACACTGCTGCTAGGAGGCGAGAACTCCAATCTCCTCTCCTCTATACCACCGTCATCTCGCGAAACGGCGGTACCTAATGAAAACCCGAATCCCTCACAGTGGGCAAAGGTGCATCTCTGAGAGTATCCCTGTTTCTAACATGGTTCACACATACAGTCATAAACTGAACTGCTCTCATACCATCTTTACTACGAATCCGTGCATAAGCAGATCCATCATCCATGACCTTTGTTTCCATGCGCATCTCTGTAATGAATGGCTGACCAAGAATTATGGGATAAGAGCATGAATCTTGCACAAAGAAATGAAAATCCTCCTCTAAATCACCAATAGAAACCCTGACACTAGGACAAGCAGCATACAAATCACCTGCAGTGTTATTGGCGGCTCTCATACGCCACCCATGCTCTACATCCATAGGCCATCTGTTACTCTCATAAACTCCACGAACTATGAGATTAATCTCTGAACCATGATCAACCAATGCAACATAAGGCACCTGTTTCTCTCCAATCTTTACCATCGTCTCTGTAGTTGCCCTAGCCCAATGGCTCCGCGAAAAGTGACTACGCGGTATCATGACAGGCTCATCAATTTCAGCATAATGCATAGGCTGAACCCTCTTCTCTACCTGCGGAAAAACAGAAGCATTATCAACCATAACCTCATCCTCATCCTCATCCAACTCCCCAATCAAAACTCCCTGTGTATGAGTGGTAGACAATGCATGCCTTTTCCTCTTCAGGACCTCCTGAAACTGATCCTGAAACTCTCTTTTTGAGATGCCCAAAATCTCAGAAATAGTGAAAGTCACCTCACTGCCAAGTATCTTATCATTAAAGATTTTCTTCATGTCCGTAGATGTCTCAATATCGGACATCAATCTAAACCTTGGCTGCTTTCTCTCTCTAGGCTCTTACCTCTTTTCTCTCTTTTGAGCATCCTCCATCTGTCGATCTGGCCCTCGTCTTGAAGACGGTCCTGCAGTAGGTGGAGTAACAAACTCACCCCCTCTAGTCTTCTTAGCTGCACTTGGATTTTCTTCATCCCTCTTACGCTTCTCCTCAACAAGTACATCTGCACCATGAGACTTAGCCAAATAAGCATAAATAGAATGGAGTAGCACATGGCAATAGATTTAAAAACACTAAAGTGTATATATAACGTATCAAGAGGTGCAACTACCAAAGATCCAAATTTTTAGGCAGTTCTAGATATACCTTTATAATCACATGTGTGCATTACATGCTTTGTATAGAATATTAGAGAAAATTGTGCATCTCTACATTGGATTCATATGGAAACTGCAACCCCAAAAGGTCAATGATGATATTATCAAGGCTATTGAGAAAGTTCTGTCAGAGACATTGATCTCCATGGGGGTAACGTTGCAATCAAAGAAGATTTTGAGAGATCCAAAAACAAGAATAGTGTTCCAAGGAAACCCTCAATACATTGAGTCAACATTAGAAGGCTTTTGGGCTTCCATGGCAATCCTAAAAGAAGAATCTCCATGATAGGATCTTTTGACATTCATTATAACCAATGGAAAGTGCAACACAACATACTCAAAGACCATGGGGATGGCAAGATAGTAAGGAGCAGGAAGGCTGAAGTAGTCTAGGAGGTACTGGATACAATATTCATGTATTGTGATAAAACATCTTGGTTCTTGGAGAATCTCCCAAGCTTCAAAAAGGACCCCTAACAAATTTAAAACCTCCATGAAGGCAACTTGGGAAGTAGATAATCTGATGCACTATATTAGCTAAGAACATCATATTGGGTTTCTATGCCTTGAACTTATTGCTTAGCTCTAAACTAACCTCGTCTTTCTTATGAACAACATATTATTTATAGTCAGGGTCCATGGTTTTTGTTGTAGTATGGGAGTTTGTTGATTTGGTTTACTCCAAGAATGGAGAAGTCCCATTACCAAGATAGCACAAGGTACTTAAGATCTACAAGACAAGTTGGCGGTGCACTCGAGCCCCAACAGGAACACCAAGGAAAAGGGAATTATCTTGCAAGAAAATATATCTTTTAACATCAACAAGCTTTTATTTCATTCTTTTGATCATCAAAACAAAGAAAACAACAATTCTTCACGTAGCATCATAGTAGATTTCTCCCATGGATTTGATAGAATCAACCATAATCTTCAACATCTTCATAAAATCCACCAATAGAACAAAGAAAACAAAGGAATACACCATCTTTGAATGGAAATCAATCACATAATATTCATCTTCAATGTCTTCATAGTTCTTTCTCTCAATCTCTCATATGCAGTTACACTGTTTTGATAAAATTGACTATCTCCGGCTATCTCTCTCTCTCTCTCTCTCTCTCTCTCTCTCTCTCTATCAATAGTACATCATATCCTCACTATAATACTCTCATAATGACCCTAAATAATCCTTATTAGGTCATGGATGCACCTCCCAATAGGTATGTCTGATATGAAGAGTCACTAGAGCCACTACAGTGTCCTTTCACAGCTCACTACTGTCACTGTCACTTAGTCTTCTCTTCAGTCTTCAACAGTTGCTTCTTCTACTTATTTTATCTCTTTTGAACTTAGATTCATCCTTTCCAAAGGTTAGAAAAATTTCCCAAAGTCACACATACATTCTACAGAACACTTATAGAAGGTCTACAGAATAGTTACAGCACAACACCAGAACAACTACAGTATAGTTATAGTAAAGAGATAGAGCAGAGACAGAGGCTCTACAGAGGGTTTACAGAAGGTTACAAAAGGTCATCAGAACCTCATAACTCATACTCAAACCATTGCAAACTATCAAAAACTATTCAATAAGCTTTCAAAATATCTCAATCTTCATCAATCATCAATCCATGCTTTATACAGAAGATAATCAGAACAAAACAGAAGTTATACAGAAGGTATACAGAACCAATTAGAACCTCAACAGAACCTGTTAGAACATCACAGAGCTTCATATCTCCACTCAAAATCATCATGAACTTTCAAAACATAATCAATATCATTCAAAACACTCTTAAATACTTCCATTAACAACCATATATCACTCTAAATCCATCAAAAATCAATCATTCAGACCTCAAAAACAACAAAAACAGTCAAAAATTCAGTCTTTTTTCACTCTCAACATATCCCCACTTGGAAAGGAAGCGTCCTTGCAACCTAAGGAAAAGAAGAATATAAGTTCACTAAAGAGCTCAACTTTATCTTCTGTCAGATCTTCAATAATCTTGCTATCCCACGACCCCAACTTATCACCTGTATCTAATAGAAAAACACTACTAAAGGAAAACTTCGTTATTCATTAACTCTTCTAATTAATCATTTTAAAAGCCATAACAAATTTGTAAAGGATATAAGAGGTTCTCTTCAGATTTCCATCATAGGCTTTCCATCCACCAGCACAATCGGTTGAAAAGAGTTCTCGAACAAGTTATTCTCACAATCAGCACACGGACTCATCATATACAATTATTACAACACACACACAAACACTAACACAACCATCTGAATGACACCTCCAAAAAGAGATATATATCATTAAGAATCATCCAAGATACATTGCAAAGGTATCAATGAAGATGATCCCTTTTGAAGGCTTGGTGGTTTCGAAAGCGATCCATGGAGAAGGATTCATCTACAAATGTCTTTGGAGGATTTTGAAAGAACTGCAGGCAGCACATCCTTTCTAGCAAGACAAGGTATGTGCTAGGGAGACATAGGGCATGAAAATACAGGACATCCAACTGGTGGGAGTCAATGTTCACATTGACATTTATACAAAGTTTTGGAATGGCCTTTTGATCATTATGCGAATGCCTATGCATGTATGCTAGATACCAAGCAAAATTAGCTGTCAATCTCACTGAAGGATCTAGAGATTGTGAATATTGGAGAGCAAAATGAAGGTAGTTCTAGTATGCTTGACTGGCAGTTGTCCAATCTCCTGGAATTATTGGCCAGTTTATCTAAGGTCCTGTAAGAGAATCAGTCAAGCTCCATCCTCGTCTTCTGGGAATCTGCTGATCAGACCCTTCATATTCACTAACCAATTGAGGGGGTTGAGAGATAGAAGTGGCAGGAGATGGAAGTGGAATAAGTAAAAGTGGATGAAGAGATGGGTAGGAAAAATCATAAAAGGAGGAATAAGTTAAAGAAGGAGTGGCTGAAAATTTTAGAGAATCAGTTTAGGAAGGGTGTTAATTGATAAATAGGAAAGGTAGAAGGTACATGGATAGATGGAGAAGGGCATGGTGGAGAAGGGGAAAATACTCGATCTTCGATAAAAGAGAAATATGTAAATATGAAAATTTGAGGAAAAGATTGAGGTTGGAAAAGAAGGGGTAAGATTGCTATTGAATTGGTTTGATAAAGGGAAAGATAGGTATCATAATGGTGAGCCATTTGTTGGTAGTACAGTAGGCTACGAACAGAGGGATCTAAGATAGATCTTCTCTGATAGGCATAAAAAAAGGTTGAATCAAATGGATTGTTTTTGGAAAGTTGAGCTAAGAGATCCACCCTCAGTTGGTTAGTGCTCTATACATAGGTAGAAGCTGTGTTCTGCCCTGTTGATTCAGGACCACAAAATCAATCATTGAGTGCCAGAAATTATAAAGGCAAGTAGCCACTTTTGAGGAGTAACTCTGGAACATGTCATCTATCTGTAACTCCAAATATTTGACATATAAAACAGCTTGTAAAACCACATCTTCCACATACCACGCCATATCTACTTCATCTCGAATCAACAAATCTCCCCGTAGATACATATATGACAGCAACATGGCATCCGTCGTGATAGAATCTTCAAACATCATACGGACCACCTCTGTCAAAAACTCAGGAGACCAAGCCCCACTCCAACCATCCTCTGGAAGAGGAAGATCCATCGTTGAAAGCTTCATGTAAAAGGCCAACTTCTGCAATTGATAGTGGAAATGCTCAAATGTAGACCATAGCAGATCCATCCTGGACTGCAATCTTTCCACTTTAGCTTGGAATAAAGGACACAAGGTAGCCTATCTCTGGAGAACTGCCAAGTCCTACTTTGAGAGAGAAGGAATCATAGGAACATTAGGGCTTGGAGGAACAGACCCCGTGACTGTGCCAGTTGGTCTTGCAACTGCTTGATTTGGGAAGCTTGTGATTCCACTGTGTCATTAGCAGTCTGTAAGGCTGAGAGTTTTGCATCTAAAAGAGTTTGAAACTCTTGTACTTCGTTAGACATCCACTCCTTCTCCTCTAAGATTCTAGTGACTTCTAATTGAGCTTCTGTTAACTGAATCTTCAAAGAAGATATCTCTTCTTGTTAGATCTCAATCATTTGGGTTTGTTGCTCCATCTGCTTAAATAGATATGCTAGTGTGTCTTTGGCAGAGGCTAACTTAGATGTTGCCTTATGCAACTGGTCTTTGGACTGCATCAGTTCTTCATAAAAGAAAGCATACAGCTGTTGAACACAGGGTGTCACTGAAAGTTCAATCGAACTCTGAATGTCTTTACATAGGAATGGAATGGCATCTCCCGACACTAAACTGTTCAGTGAAGGGACTGATATGTCTAAGGAACCCTCTCTATGTGCCCTAAATAGGTTGTTACATGTGAGATAAGTAGGGAGGTCATTGCCAAATGTAGCAGGAATTGTAACTGAAGGAAGAATTGAAGGAGCCTTATCTGCCACCCGCTTCAAGCGTTTGCGTTGTATGACCAGTGGAGGAGGAGAATCCAGATCCTCTATATCAATAGGTTCTGAGTCTTCTGAAAGTGGAGGGGGAGGTACTGGATCAGATGGAGGAGGTGGAGGCACACCCTTCTTTAAACCTGAGTATGTCAAGAAAGCAGGCAGGTAGGATCCATAGGTGACATTTGTGACATTGCCCCTGGTTACTTTAACGAAATGTTGATCCATATTTGTGAGTAGGTAAGTGCTCCAATCAATAGCTACTCCTTTTAACACCATCATGGAAGCTGCAAAGAGATCTTTGGACAAGTAATGGGATGGTGTTTTGGCAGGCATAAACTTGTCTTGGAGGAACTGACAGACCAACTTCCACACAGGATCAGTGATCATGGAAAAGGAAACTCCTGAAGTGTTGATCACTTTCTTAACATCCAGAATTTTCTTGGTTTGTTTCTGTAACAGCTTCAAAATCTCATCGTTAGAGAATAGCTGTCTAGCTGTAACAAAGGGCTCTCCTTTGTAGGGAAGAGACAAAGCCTTCCCTAACCCTCGGGGTGTCAGTGTCATGGAAGCACCATGGACCAATCACGACTTCTTGCTGTATGAGGTAAGAAACTCATCACACATGGATGGATCTTCTCGAATCAAGGGGAAGGAGGCGGCCACGAAAGTCGCAAGTCCTGCCTTCATAAGAGGCTCAAAAGTGAGTAGGAAAGAGTAATCGCTACTAACCAGTGGGACATACTGGATAGGGGGAGGAGCGTGAGGTGCCATTCAGATGGTAAACACACATACCACAACACAGACAGTCACAAAGAATGCCTGCAAAACAACCAAAGGGCTATCAAAAAGGAATCAATTCAAAAGAAGGACATTCATACAGACATAGACGTAACTAACCCATTTACCACCCCAGACAATACACATCCTAGAAAAAATTTGGCATGACCTCTATATATATGCGAGCGAAAACTTCATGCGATGCAACATTCAAGCACCCAAATCCCCATATCAGGCAAGAAAGAAAGAACTACACACTGTTCCCGTAATCGTAACATATAAACAAATCAGACCACCATAAGAATGTACATCAAGACTTGACCATAACCTAGACTATCAGGGTCAACCAAAAGTCTTTTACGGCCCATCCCACGAAGCGTGTTTATTAAAAAGGGGAAAAAAGTGTAGTGAGGGGGAATTATTTTAATGAAGGGTTCATTTTAAGAAATTATTAACAACGGGTGACATTTTATTAGGTTATAAACCTTAATAAGAAAAGGGCGATTCCTTCTTAAAATATTAATTACAAATTATTAAGTTGAAAAGGTGTTTTAGCGCAACCTGGACTACGATTCCCAGACTGGGTCTCTAAATGCAAATTCCTTAATTTAAAATTAATAGTGATGTGGAGCGCTTTTTTGCCAGCGCGTGCTTCTTCGTGACGGCTGGTTCATTTGTATTACAATTAAGGTGCCTCTCAAGCGTACGTAGCACGTGCAAAGTGAATGGCTGGTTGATTTTTGAAATTTTTACATTGTGTGTTTAGCACGAATGCGCGTGGAAAAAGGTGGGTGAATAAAGAGTTCATTTTAGTAATTAATTGTGATTAAGGGGGTAATGAAAATAAATAAAGCTCACAAAATAAATACTTGGTAAGGGTGTGCATGCAATGGCCGAAAGGCACACGGAAGAGTCTCCCAAAAGCAATGAGTCCAGTCAAACAAAATCAAAGATCACTCATTGAACAAAAAAAGAAAAATACCTTAATGGGTTTGTCGATTTTTATTTTTAAAATATTATTATTATTTTAATTTTATAGTTTTTTTGTTTGGTATTTTAGGTGGGTTTTTTTTGTTTTATAGTGGGGTTTAGTTAATTTATTTTATGATGTGTGTTTGTTTATTTTATGTGTTTTCTAATATTTTATTTGTGGTTGCTTTTTTTTCTCAAAAGAAATAATAATTAAATCAAGATATATAGCACATGTATATGTGATGAAGGAGAAAAAAAAGAAATTTCTACCATGAAGGAAATATCCACAATTTATGTTATGAAAATAAGTACTTTATTTTTATGTTTCTTCTGTTTTTTTTTCAAAGAATATTGGTGCCTTGTATGAAAATATTTTGAAGTGAGAAATTAATGGAAAAAGGTTAGGGGGTGGGTGGAATTTTTTGAATTTTTTTTGAATATTTTCTGTATTTTTTTACTAATTTGAATGAATTTTATGCATTTTTTAGGTAAGTTTGAATGAATATTTAGAATTAAAATTTTTTGTAAATTATTTGTTTTAATGTCCACCTAAAAAATATTCCAAAAAGTGGCAAAAATGTGGGGGAATTTTTATAATTTTTTTGGTAATTTTTCTAAAGTTAAATGAATTATTTAAATCAACTAAATCAATTAAATGATGTAAATCAGGTTCGTTAGGTAAGTAGGGCAAAATTAAGTCAACTAAGTCAAGTTAGTTTGGTTAAGTCATGTAAGTCAAGGCTGGTGTAGTCAGGTTAGTCAGGGTTAATTAGGTTAGTCTGAGTTAGTCTAGGGTTAGTTAAGTCAATTAGGTTAGGCTAGGGTCAGTTAGGTTAAGTTAAGTGAGCCTAGGCAAGTAGTAACTAACCTAGGTGAGACGAACTAACCTAGGGTTAGTTAGTGGGGGTGGAACTAACCTGAAGTAGGTTAGTTGACTGACTACAATTAAGTTAGTGAAAACCTAACGCTAGTTAGGTTAAGTGAATCCTAACCCTAGTGAGGTTAAGTGAATCCTAACCCTAGTTAGGTTAAGTGAATCCTAACCCTACTGAGGTGAGGTTAACTCTAAAGGGGTTAGGGTAACTAAGGGGGTTTAGTTAGGTTAGGTTTTAACTTGAGTTAAGTTAGACATTAACTGTAGTTAGGTTAGTTGTCAACCTAACCTAGGTTAGTTTTAACTTAACTTAGGTTAGTGTTAACTTAACTTAGGTTAGGGTTAACTAAGGTTAGTGTCTAACCTAGGTGTGGTGAGAGGGTGGGAGGAGGAGGAGGCCGCGGCGGCGCTACATTGAAGAGGTGGCGGCGGCGGCGGCGCATGGAGGGGCCCATGAGGCGGCCTGTGGAGGCACGGCAACGTACATGTGGAGAAGGAGGCGGGGCCGGTGGAGAAGGAGGCCCCGAGAGGGCGAGGGAGGCGGCCGATAGGGAGAGGCCATGAGAGGGAGAGGGAGGCATCTAGCGGGCGAGAGGAGGAGGATAGTCAACTGCAGAGGCCGATGATGTCGATGTAGCAATGGTTGTGTCACTAACGACGATGGTAGCTGTGCAACTAGCAAGGCGGTGTTGGCAATTGACAGACGGGTGAGTGATGTCAGGCAGTGCTTTCGTATGCGACGCGGGCTACACAACGACGTACGAGGGGCAGCTCACTATGCCGATTGGCAAAACGATCGTCAAGTAGGCGCGATAGGACTCCACATGCGGTGTTTCTACAACAATGGCTCCGTGGTAGCAAGGCCACCAAAAAGGAGGCAAAGGGAGGAGGAAGGGAGGAGAGGAGAGGGGAAGCATGAGCGAGCGAGAGGGAGAGGAGGTGGAGGCGACACTGCTGTGGTAGGAGGGAGCGATGGAGGAGACCGCAGGTGGAGGAAGCGGCCAAGGAGGAAGGAGGGGGACGTCCGTTTTTTTTTTTTTTTTTTGGTTTTAAGTCTGTTTTTTCTTGTGTTTTTTTAAATTTATAATAATCTAAAGTGTGGTTATTGGTTTTTTTTCTCTTAAAAACAATTGTAAAATTAATTCGTGTGAAGTTAATGAATGTTGGTTTTTTTTAAAATAATAATTTTATTTTCTTGGTTTTTTTAAATAGAAAATAAATTCATAATAATTTTTAAAAAAAGGAAACTAAAGGGTCAAGAAATACACCCCCGGCCCGTGTGCATGTGCGGGCAGGGGTAAAAAATAAATAAATTTTGCAGTGACGGGGTCAAATGGACAAGGACAGGGATGCATGAGCCACAGATGCCACGGGGTGTCCCGAGGCGCGTAAAACAAAAAAAGGTGCGTTCACGCGCGAGGGGAGAAACACAATTAACGGGAAAAATAAAGAAAAATTAATAAAAGCCAAACTGTTTGTCGGATCAAAAATCTCTAAAAAGGAAAAAGGTGCCGGGAGACGAAGGGAAAATGTTGGAAACATGCAACACAAGCTCCGGGACAAAATCAGGGTGTTCACATGGGAAAAGCGCAAAAAAAACCCGAAAACACATACGGGTATTAATATCGAAAAATCCGCGTATCGGAATGAAGTACGGAAAGAAAAAAAAGTGTGCAAAACAATGTGTTTGACAACCCTATCATCACAAAACACGGTTTTGAGAGAGATAGGACGCATTCACATGGAAAAAATCCCAAAAATGGGCACGAAAATGGACTCGAAAATTAATATGGGAAAAACCATGAGTTGGAATAGCAGGCGATAAAAAGAAAAAATGTCCAAAAAAAGGAATTCACAGGACTGGCACATCAAAACTCAGTTTTAGGAAAATTAGGAGGGGCTCACATGAAAAAAACACAAAAAATGCATTTGAAAATGCTCAGAAAAATTAATAACTAAAAATCCGACAGTTAGAAGAGAGGGGAAGAAAAAGAAAAAAGTGGGGGAAAGACTGGCAAGACAGGACTGTCAAATTAAAATGGAATTCCAGTGAAAATAGGGCAGGTTCACATGGAAAAAATATAAAAAATAGGCACAAAAGACCCCAAAACCCGTAAAAATTAATAATGGATGATCCGTGCATCGAAAGGACACAAAGTAAAAAGAAAAAATGTCAGGGGGAAGGGGTGGGACAGGCTTGACTCATTAGATCAGGGTTCCGAAGCAATAATGATGAGTTCACATGGAATACTATCCAATTGACAGGAATTTCTTCAAAAATTGATAACTTGAGAACCGTCTGTCGAAACAGGGGTTGGTAAAAAGGAAAAATAGGAAGTTTGAAGGGACAAACAGGGTTGTAAGGTTGGATTGATTTTTCGGTGAACGTAAGATCCGTTCGTATGAAAGAAGCACAAAACCCAGAATAAGGGCAAACGGTCAAGGAACAACCCCTAGGACAGGTTGAAATAAAACGTAAGGGTGGGGAAGGGACCCCATCAGGGAAAAATAAAGTCACTGCATAGATACATTATCAGAATAGGGTATATGCCTGGAGGTATGCAACATAGACGCGCAGGGACGTGTCCCCACACTTAAGACCTTAACAGGAAGAGTAAACCAAACATCAAGGACTTGGTATATCACATCAGACCAACCATGACATCCCCACACTTAAAACATGACCAATATTGAGAAACAGAAGGTGTAGGGTTAGAAAAACTTGGCCCATATTGCCGAGAAGGAATGTCGACTATCGAGGTTGCGTCTAGCGTCGTCGTCGGCTGCAAGAGGTAATAAGGTGTCTTCAGAGCACACATTCTTCGTCCTTTGTGGCAGGGACCAAGCGGCAGCACCCAGGGAGATAGTTGGTTAAAGGAATCACAGGAAATTCATCGATGGCGAGGGATATTGCACTCAACTCACGATCACTCAAATGGAATGACAGAGCAGGCACTCGCCCCATGACTAATATCACTCAAGGAAATCAAGATGAGACCCATAGCTCACACCCGGTTTAGGAATCGACAAAGAAATGATGCAGAGAGAGTATGCCAAGGTGCACAATTGATGGTGCATCAGTGTGTCCGATCCGTCTGGCATAGGTGCAAGGAGAAAGGCCAGGGAGCCTTGTAGTGCAATGTATAGAACAGAGTGATGTGTCCTGTGCTGATGGCAGAAACCCAGCCTGTGGGTGCATAGGGAAATGGAAAAGTACCTGACTCCAAAGGTCATAACGTCCCTCAATTCTCACCTCTCGATAATTGATTGAAGAAACACCAGTCACACTCATCCCACCCTCTGTCTCATGCTCTATTGATAGATACAGTGAGCAGCCCTTTCTTGAAACCCATTGATGTAATCCTCACAGTCACTTGTGCAGAGGTTGTATGCCTTGTGCGCATTTGATGGTGCAATAGTGCATCCCGCCCTGTGCCGGCATACAGTGTAAGAAGGAAGGCCAGGGAGCCTTATAGTGCAGAGTGCACATGAAACAAATCATGCTTTGTGCATAGAAAGGCCCATCCCGTGCGTGCAACACTCCATTCACACATCTCACCTCTCATTCAATTTGAAGGGAAAGACTAGTCACTCACCCCACCCTTTGTCTCACTCTCTAATAGATACAGAGGGCAACCCACACTCGCATCCCCATCCTGTTAGGATGAAAGCTCGCATCACTCAAGGGGTTGGTGATGAAAATCATGTCGACTGTTGTTGTCATGAGGATCTTGAAGACGAGGCGTACCCAGGGAGGCAGCCAACAACTCTCATACTTCAATGATTTGTAAGAAGAGTCGTCTGTTAAGAAGGGCAGAAGGACTGATATTGTAGAGACAGCGCACCAAGGGAGGTGGCTTCAAATTACTTGCCAAAAAGATTTTGCTAGTGAATCAACTATCTTGAACTGTGGGGTGTTACCACCTTTTCCACAGTCAGCTTCCCGCCCAAGGGTGTTTCCACCTTTTCTTGGAACAAGGCCTCTTATGACAGGGAATTTCTTCCTTTTCTCCCATAATAGTTTGTTTGTTTTTTGTTTTTTTTTCTCTCTCTTTTTCTTTTTCTTTTCTTTTCTTTTCTTTTTCTTTCCTTGTTTTTATTTTTTTTTCATTAAGAAAGAGAATGGGAGAAATATCATATGTCAGGACCAACCTCCCACCATTGTTGGATCAGAAGGGAAGATAACAATATTGAATTGAGATGTTTCTGCGAGGGGGTAGCAGAACGAGACCGCCTCATGAGGAGAATCATAAGGGCTATTAGAAGCATGACAAGAAGGACAGTGCAATGCCCAAAAGGGAGAGGGTAGGTTGATTGTGATTCTCAAGATCCCCAGGGAGGGAAGTACATCTTCAGACGATAGCTATTGATCAGGAAAGGATCATCAGAGGCATCAATGGTCTGTACCTAAACATAGCCGTTAGGATTGATGGCCAGTACCTTGTACGGGCCCATCTACCGTTGTTGAAGCTTGCCAGGAAACTTGCCAAATCTCGAATCATAGGCTAGGACAAGATCACCTTCTTTGAACTCGTGCTTGATGAAATTGTCATGATAGGCCTTGCGTTGCACTTGAGTGGTTTCCATGCACTGTAAGGCCATCCGCCGTATCTCGTTCAAGCATTCCAAGTGCAGGAGACAGCATTGCAGTGACTCATTATCTCCCAAGCGTTCTTTAACTGCCACTCGCAAAGAGGGCAATTCCAGCTCAACAGAAAAGACAGCTTCTATACCATACACTAGCTGGAAAGGGGTCTGTCCTGTTGCTACCTTATGAGAGAATATGTACGCCTAGAGGGCCTCTGTAAGTCGATCTTCCCAGTCGCGATGATGTGCGGCAATTGTTCTTGTCAGAATTGAGCAAAGGATGCGATTGGTGACTTGAACTTGGCCATTGGCTCTAGGGTAATAGGGAGTGGACTTACGATGGTGGATCTTATACAGTTCCGTCAGCTCCTCCATGATTTTGTTAAGGAAATAGGTACCTCTGTCACTTACCAGCTCAAGGGGACTGCCAAAACGGGTGATGAAATTCTCATACATGAACAAGGCTACGCTGTTACCATCATCCCGCTTCAGGGATTTAGCTTCACACCACTTTGTGACATAATCCGTATATACTAAGATGTATCTGTTCTGCTTTTATCTGGTGGGTGGATCAATGGGACCCACAAAATCAATCCCCCACTTCTTGAACGGCTTTAGGGGAAGAATGGGTTGCAGTGGCATGGCACTTGTTTTGGTGGGCTTTTCCCTTCGCTGACAAGCATCACATCTCTTACAGTAATCATATGCATCCTTGTGGAGGGTTGGCCACTAGTATCCTACTAATAGAGCCTTCTTGGCTGTCACTTCTCCTGCAAAGTGTCCACCACATGGTTCGTCATGGCATGCTTTCAATACTATGCCGATTTCATTTCCTGTACAGTGCACCGTCTAACAAAGTGTAGGGGGCTGATTCTAACAGAAGCTTCTACTTCTCACGGCTTAAGATGCCAGGAGGATACTGTTGAGTTGCCAAGAGGTTGGCTATGTCTACATATGAGGGAGTAACTGATTCAACTAGAAATAAGGAAGCACCAAGAAGGTTTGGATCATCCTGTTCCTCTTCTGCTAGTTGAGGGATCCGGTGATAGATGATCGGCTAGGACATGGGAATGGCCAAGCTTAGTGACCACTTCAAAATTGAACTCTTGGAATAGGAGCAACCATCTCATCAGACATCCTTTAACATCTGCTTTGTTCGTTAGGAAGGACAGGGCTTTATGATCCACATAGAACTTGAAATGTGTTGACAGTAGGTAGTATCGAAACTTCTCCAGTGCAAACACCATTGGCAAGCACTCAAGCTCTGTCTCACTGTATAGTTCCATTCCCTATCAGTGACCTTTCGGCTTGCATAGTATATTAGTTGATCTAATTTAGAGGGGCCCTTTTGACATAGGACAACACCTAGCCCTTCAACTGATGCATCTGTGTGCACATGGAACTCCTTCATCCAATCAGGAGACTGCAAAATAGGTGCATGGATCAGGCATTGTTTTAGGGTATTAAAGGCTTCTTCACAGCCATCTATCCAAAGGAAATGAGCTTCTTTCCTTAGGAGCTTGTGCAGAGGGGCTACCTTGGTTGCAAAATGTGCAATAAATCTCCTATAGTAGCCCACATGGCCAAGAAATCCTCTCAATTGCTTGAGGTTTGTTGGTGCTGTTAAAGCGGCAATCTTCTCAATCTTTGCCGAGTATGTTGCAATTCCTTGTGTAGAGACAATATGGCCCAATAGAACTCCTTAGGAGCGCCAAAGACACATTTGTCCAGGTTGAGAGAGATCCCATAGTCTCGGCATATGTCAAAACATTGCTCTAGGTATCCCCAGTGCTCACGGATCAAACTATAGACATAGAAGTCATCAAGATACACCTCAATGAAATCATGCAGATGATTATGGAAGGCAGCCATCATTACTCGTTGGAAGGTGGCAGGAGCATTACAGAGCCCAAATGGCATCACTCTGTAGGCATATGTCCCCCATTCCGTGGTGAAGGTTGTTTTGGATTGGTCCTCTTCTGGGATTTGGACTTGGTTATATCCGCTGAATCCATCCAAGAGGGAATACAACTCATGGCCTGCCACTATGTCCAATAGTTGGTCTATAAAAGAGATAGGGAAATGATCCTTCTTTGTCTTTGAATTGAGCTTTCGAAATTCGACACATATTTGAAGTTTCCTGTTCTTCTTGGGTACTACCACAATGGGTGAAACCCATTCACTGTTAGCCATGGGATGAATGAACTCTGCTTCAAGAAGTTTCAATAATTCAGCCTTCACCAGAGCAGAGTAATTAGGATTCATATGTCTTTGTCTTTGCCTTATAGGTTTGGCATCAGGCTCTAGGTCAATATGCTGTTGGCATACTGTGGGATCAATCTCCTTTAGGTCTTTGTACGACCGAGCGAACACATCTAAGTTCTCCTTTAGTAGATCTTGTAGGACCACTAATTCTTCTTTTGGAAGATTGAGACCCACTTTGAGGTGACGTTCAATATCGTCAGTATCTAGGAATGCTACTTCTCTTCCACCTTCCACTTCGCGGATAAATGTCCCACGGATTGCTTCTGGGTAGAGGTCTGACTCTTTCAAGAGAGTAGTATCCTCATCTGTTGCCCCACTAGAATTGGTGTCCTTGTTCTGAACAAATGACTCATTCATCTATTTAGGTTGCTGGAAGGGGATCAGAGCTTTGTTTGCTTTGGCATGAGTGGTAATTTCTTCTGGACTTAGGGATTCATCTTCAGAGGCGGATTTGGCTTCTGTTGGCAGGGGGCATTATCATCATCTTTTCTTTCTACTAAACAGTTAGGGCAATAGGAGCCACCGGCGAACTTAATTTTTATGCTTTTAATCCATTGCTTATACAAATTCTACATACTTTGTGGTCCATTGATCAACCCAAATGGAACCATGGTCATTCCATCCAGCACCCTGAGATATTCGACCTCTAAGGTCTCTGTAGGGACATCAACAAGATCATCCTCTATCAGAGGGAATTCTTCATCTGCACTTTCATAACCTGCTTTGTTTTCTTCCTCATTATTTTCATCCTCTTCCTTTGGAGGCTCTGACTCTGCTGTTGTAGAGGCTCTGTAGGAGAAGAACATACATTTTTCCTCTACATCTGCTTTTGCTTCTGTCACCGCTTCTGACTCTGCTTCTGCCTCTGCCTCTGGCTCTATATCTGTTACTGTCTCTGTATCCACTCTGTCTCTGTTCTAGCTGCTCTATATATGCTCTGCCTCTGTATTGTCTCTACTCTGTCTCCTGCGACTGTCATGTAACAGGGAGAACAGTACATCCATGCTTCTATTTCACTGTTAGAGGTGATTTCAGAAGTTGATTCTAGTTGAGGCAAGAGGTATTCATCCATGGACAAGGATTTTTCTTCCCTTAGTAGTTGGCTTACAGTGCCCACTGTTAGGGATTGTGCCTCTGTTTTCTTAGGAAAGATCTACTTAACAGCCTCTTCGTCGCCTGATGTAATCTTTTACCTCATTGGAGGAGTCAATTATGCCTTCAATGGATGTGGATCCATTACCTTTTTGCAATCCATACAGCTTTAACACCGCTTTGTTGGGTCCTTTGCCTAGGGTTAGGGTTCCTTTGAACCAGTTTGTCCTGGTTCTTGCTTCAAAAAGCCAAGGTTTTCCCAACAGCAGAGGGTATGAGGTCCCATGAGAATTTGGTTTGACCACCAAATATGTCAACCAATAGTCTCTTCCTACAAGGGTTGCTTTTACGTATGGGAGGATGCCCAATGGTTTGACTCTACTTTGGTCTGCCAATCTGATAAGCCAATGTGTGGGTTGAATTCCTTGCAACCCTAATTCTTTCATCGTGACATCCATCATTATGTTTACTGATGAGCCTCCATCAATCAATGCATTTGAAATGAAGCATCCTTCTATCCATACACTAATCTCTGGGGTTCCAGGATCTAGGAAGGCATTAGCCACATCTACTTCCCTTATAGGCTCTGGGGCCTTATTGGTCTTAGCTGTTGTTGAACGAGTGACACACCTTCTTGTCAAGATGCTTTTGAATCTCTTTCGGCAACTGGGAGATAGCATCAACAACTGTCAAAATGTTAGTTTTGGTTTAAAATTGTCTAGGTCTTTGACCAAGTCATAATCTTTTATAGGATCCACAGGCTTCTCCAACCGGCTAGGGAATGGGGCTACACCCATTTTCATCTTTCCTTTTTCTTCTAACAATTACTGCATCGGTACTTCTTCTGTTTCTAGAAGTGCTTCTGTATCTTCTATCTCCTGGGTCTCTGGTCCTGTCTCTGGGGCTATCTCTGTAACTCTTTGTGGCACTGTAGTGCTTTGTACTGCACTGTTCTGCTCTATATTGCTCTGTCCCTCTGTAGGTAGGTTGAACTTCATAGTCTTAGCAGGAGAATCATTTTTGTTCTGAACCACTGGTTCCTTCTTCTTGGTGCGTGTCACAATGGAAACTTACAACTCTACCAAATTGGAGGCAGGCTCTTGTACCTTTTGTTGGCTATCAATGGCATTGGCCTTTACAGGGGCTGGACTGGGACAGTCCTTTGCAGTGTGGCCTTCTCCTTTGCATCCGCTGCATAAGGGCTTGTAATCCACAGATCGTCTAGGGTTTGGACAATTTGGGGAGATATGTCCCTTTTCTTCACCCCTTAACATTCCACCTCTGATCTCTGACCACCTCCAGACTATCGTCCTCTGTAACTTTGAGAGGGAAACCTCCTTGGACCAAAATTAGGACCAAATTCCCTATGCTTTGATCCAATATCTTGTGTTGTCATTTTGGATTCTAGCAAGTTGAATCTTGCATTTTTATCCTTCTATCTTCGTTCATGCATCTCTTTCAGAGAGCAAATATCCTATGTATGGTTCTTTCGCAAACAGTAAGAACAGAAGGCTCCAGGAGTGGTTGGTTTTTGGGTACATTCACTGACTAAACATCCCGTTTGATGACACTTTCCACACCATGTATTAGAGTGTATCACATCTCTTCCAGCTCCCGCAGGAGTGGATATATTAGCAGTATTCACCTTCAGCGTCTGTAGCTACTCTGTAATCACATCCAGAAGCTCTTTCTTAATACTTGCAACTGAGTTAGATAAGTAGTCCTTTAGATTTTCACCTCCTAAAGTACTTGTAGTAGGGTTTTGGGAAGTGTCTGTAATTATTGCATAAACTGGTTGGGTCGATCCAGAAGGTCCTCTGTTCTGACTCTGATTCAGAGCTCCTGTTGAGACTTGGGGTTGTTGATTCCAGTTGGTAGGATTCCACTGTTATTGAGTTGCCATTGGAGAAACTGTTTGAGACCATTGTTGTTGTGGTTGAATCATCATTTGAGGCACTGTCGTCTGCGATGACCACACTGGATTAGGTGCATTATACTACGGCACGGTTTGTATCTGGGGATAGGGGTAGGGAACTGTCCCTGGGACTGCATTTGGTGGGTATACCATTCCAGGCATGGGAGGAGGTAAGACTCCTCTTCCTGGAGTCATTGACAGTCTTGCTTCAACTTCGTTATACAATCTTGCACCTTCCATTGCAACTTGTAGATTGACTGGTCTTCTCAATTCTACGAACTTGCGAACCTCTGGTTGTAGGCCCCTTAGAAACACTCCTTTTTGGATTCCTTCATCCAAATGATGGTTAGTCCATCTCTTTAGGATGGATTCCATTCGTGAGACATAAGTTTCTACTCTTTCTCCAAAGGACTGACTTAAGTTCATGAACTCCTCTCGCATCCGCTCTTCAAAACCTTCACGCCTGAATTTAGTGAGGAAGGCAAACGTCCCATGTGCCAAAAGTTCCTGCTGCTTGTCTCTCATACCACTGAAACGCCGCGCCCTTGAAAGTGGTGGGGAATATTGCTAACCAATGCTCAAGGGTTCTTGCATTGTTGGCCACACATGCTACCATGAATTCTGCTACATGAAGATCAGGGTCTTCATTGTACTCTCCCTTAAAAACTGGCAATGGGACTACATTTGCTGGCTTGTCATCAATATTTCCAGGACAAATCTGACTAGGAAGGGGATCTTGAGTCGCCATTGGGACTTCTGTAAAGAGTGCTTTTAGGGTGTCAAAGGAGGCTTCTGCGGCGGCGAGCTCATTCTTAGCTTTGATTTTTTCCTTCTCTCTTCTCACGTACCTCTAGACTCGTTCTAACACTTGCCTCTTTATTGTGTCATTCATCAGGGGGTTGGCTTCAACCAGCTGGTCTGGACTCAACAGGATAGTATAAGAGAGGGCTTCAGTCTCTGATGGATTCTCTGGCCAACATCTCCTCTACTTCCTTCTTTTCAACATCTCTGAATTCAGCTTTCAAACCACTACAGAGGGGAAGATATTCTGTTCTGAAAGTATCAAAACTCATTCTTCTTAGGATCGTTGTTGCGTCATTATAATAATGCCAGCTTTTGAGGGTTTCAACAGTGTATGTTGTGAAAAACACTTTGTCTACCAACTTCCAGTGGGTTGCTATTTGAATAAACAGAAGATTGTCAGTGCACCAAACATCCCATGTATCTTGCTATTGAGCATCCACGAACAATTTCCAACTCTTTTCCTTCTTGTCTTCATGAATCTCTACAGACCAAGACTCCTAAAGCTTCTTCACAATCTCCCACTTGATGATGTTTGGAAACTTCTCAATGAATGCCAAATCTTCCATGGATGGTCATTGTCTCTATTTCTGCTCTTTAGTTTTTTCCCAAACAGTTTGCCACCAAGATGCAAGTTTCTGCTGCTTCAACAGGAAGAGGAAGCAGTCCACCACATAGAGCATGCATCATGGTGGTAATATGTTTCCACCATTGTGGGATGAAGTTCTTGTGGAAAGTGGCTTTGATAATGAGAAATTCCAACTCTTCAGTGGAAGAAGGAAATTTACAAACCTCCATTGAATTCTCCTCTTCTTGGCAATGCCATTTCTTTCATTTTCACCCTCTTCTGGTGCTTGTTGATGGCAAGTTTCCCCAGCTACGCACAAAAAACATGGAGTCCCAAGAGGAACACCAAGGAAAAGGGAATTCTCTTGCAAGAAAATATATCTTGTAACATCAAAAAGCTTTTATTTCATTCTTTTAATCATCAAAACAAAGAAAACAACAATTCTTCACGCAACATCCTAGTAGATTTTTCCCACGGATTTGATAGAATCAACCATAATCTTCAACATCTTCATAAAATCCACTAATAGAACAAAGAAAACAAAGGAATACACCATCTTTGAATGGAAATCAATCACATAATATTCATCTTCAATGTCTGCATAGTTCCTTCTCTCAATCTCTCATATATAGTTACATTGTTTTGATAGAATTGACTATCTCCGGCTCTCTCTCTCTCTCTCAATAGTACATCATATCCTCACTAGAATACTCTCATAATAACCCTCAATAATCCTTCTTAGGTCGTGGATGCACCTCCCAAGAGGTATGTCTGATATGAAGAGTCACCAGAGCCACTACAGTGTCCTTTCATAGCTCACTACTGTCACTGTCACTTAGTCTTCTCTTCAGTCTTCAGCAACTGCTTCTTCCAATTTTTTTAGCTCTTTTGAACTTATATTCATCCTTTCCAAAGGTTAGAAAAATTTCCCAAAGTCACACATACATTCTACAGAACACTTTTACAGAAGGTCTACAGAACAGTTACAGTACAGCACCAGAACAGCTACAGTACAGTTACAGTAAAGAGACATAGCAAAGACAAAGGCTCTATAGAGGGTTTACAGAAGGTTACAAAAGGTCATCAGAACCTCATAACTCATACTCAAACCATTCCAAACTATTCAATAAGATTTCAAAAGATCTCAATCTTCATCAATCATCAATCCATGCTTTATACAAAAGACAATCAGAACAAAATAGAAGCTATACAGAAGGTATACAGAACCAATCAGAACCTCAACAGAACCTATCAGAACATCACAGAGCTTCATATCTCCACTGAAAATCATCATGAACTTCCAAAACATAATCAATATCATCCAAAACACTCTCAAATACTTCCATCAACAACCATACATCACTCTAATTTCATAAAAAATCAATCATTCAGACCTCAAAAAAAACAAAATTCAGTCAAAAATTCAGTCTTTTTCCACTGTCAACATGCACAAAGGTAAAAAATTTACTAGAAATTTTCCAATGGTTTTTCAAAGTAATTTGGAACAAAATGAGAGTAGAAGAAGCAAAAATGATGTGCCAAAACTTGGACATAGCCCTTGCATTACAAATGGTGAAACAAAAGAGACAAGAAGCTTACAATAATTCATGTCCAAATGAGAAGTTTTTACAATGGTTGGCCTCTATGGAGATGCAAGGCCAAAAAGTGGATAATACAAGCTTTTATTCCTCTCTACATTGGCTTGAAGAGTATGGTTTCATCTTCTTCTCTGGCATTTCATCATCCTCATCATTTAAGATTGATAGCTATATACATGGTGATGGTACTATTTGAGGTAGTGACTCTATAGGAACCCTACCTTTCATCCACCACAAAATTTTCTTTTTGAGTAAGGATACAGATTGCACACATCCTCAACTCCCACTACAACAGCATGAGTAGCATATGATATGTAGTAAGGAGCCCTTAAATATTGGCATGCATACCTGATGCCAACTGCCTGCAATGCAAATCTCTATTTAACCAAAATTATTTTCTTTGCATTTTCTAGAAGGGGATAATCTATAAAATGAAGGGAGAAGCCTAAGTGAAAGCACGAGCAAGCGAAAGGAAGAGAGGTGTGAGCTATGGTGGATGGAGCAAGAGAGCAAGAGAGAGAGACTCAAGATGTGGGAACTCCAACAGTCACAATGTGTGATTGGCCTTCCCTTTATTCAAATATTAGTGAAAGAATAAAGAATGAAGTGATAGTGATGGGCACCCGTCGCTTGCAGTAGTGTGTAGGTACTATCACTGTAACCTCCTACTTAAAGGCAAATGTGCCTCAAGTGAAGAGGGAATAGTAAAAAAAAAGTGACAAATTACAATGTGTACATAGAGTACAATGGGATGAGGAATAGAGGTCATCTCATCCAACACCCATCAACTTCCTAAGGAAGGAAAATCGCTATGCTGAGAGACTTTTCGTGAGTAGATTTGTAGGATTTTGGTCAGTTGAGATCTTGACATGCTCAATAGACTTGTCCTCAATGACCTCTCTAATCAAGTGGTACTGCACCTCAATATGCTTCGTCTTTGCATGGAAGACCAGATTCTTGGCTAATTGGATAGCACTCGTAGAATCCAAATGCAGTGTAGGAGCCACCTCAATCATACCAGGGCTGCTACCAGATGACCTAACTAGAGATCCTTCTTGCAAGCTTCAATGACTGCAATATACTTGACCTTTATAGTAGTAGAGAGTGCCATGCATTTCTACACCCTAGACATCTAAGAAATAGCACTACCATCAAAGATAAACACATAGCCGGAGGTGGATTTTCTGTTGTCTGCATGTCCTGCATAATTAGAGTCAGTGTATCCCATGATTCTTGTATCCTAGTCACCATGCATATACACATATTTGTTGTGCCCTTTAGATGCCTCATGATACCCTTGACAACATCCTAATGCTGCTTGCGAGGTGTAGCTATATAGCATACCACAACTTCCATTGCAAAAGCTATGTCAAGATGAGTGGCTATCATGGCACACATCAAACTACCCACTGCAAATGCATAAGGGATCTTGGCCATCTCTACCTTCTGCTCATCAGAGACTGTGGAAAAAACTGTGGACAATCAACTTGGCTCACCTTCACATGAGAAGGAAAAGGACAACCAATAGGCTTAACATCATGCATATGAAACCGCTCAAGGAGCTTTTGGATATACTCCTTTTATGACAAGTAAGAAGCCCATCTCACCTGCATCCCAATAACCAAAAAGATACATTTCACGGACTTAGGATCCAGCTTTGTGTACTTTTCCTTGGGTACATGGTAAAAATCCTCACAACCAAAGACACAGAAATGATCATATGAGGGAGGTTTTTCAAGACCACACCTCTTCTACAACCTAAAGTTAATAGAACTGCAAGGAGATTGATTGATCAGGTGTACGAAAGTAGTCACTATTTCATTCCAAAATTGCCGTGGTAAGCTTGCATGGCTAAGCATACTATGGACGCTTTCTTGTATTGTCCTATTCATGCACTTAGCCATACCATTCTAGGGTGGGGTGTACAGGGCAATCAATTGATGCTTAATACCTCTCTCATCACAAAATTGCTCAAAGGCTTTAGAGACATGCTCACCCCCATTATCTGATCATAGGCATTTTAGTCTATACCTAGACTGGTTCTCAACCAATGCAAGCCAATGCTAAAAGGTATCCAAAAGATCAGATTTCAACTACATGGGATATGCTTAGACCTTACGTGAGTAATCATCAATGAATGTGATAAAGTACTTTGCACCTCCTAATGACTGATAGGGCATAGGTTCACAAACATTAGAATGAACACGAGCCAAAGGCTCACCCATGTACAGAGTGCTAGACTTCTTATAAGTATTACATGTTTGCCTGCCCCATACAAAAAATGATCACATAACTCAAAATATTTAAAGTCAAGGGGCAGAAGATATTGCAAAAATGAGTAAGAATTTTTATTTTCTTTAAGGACGTGTGCCCAAGGCAATGATACCAAAGAGATACATATGGGACTAGAACCACAGACAAAATATGATCTACGGATCTAGATACAACTAAGGGATATAAAGCGCCAAACTTGGAACCACATGCCAGAACAACATTCCCACAGGTGATCTTCCAAGAAGAATCCCGAAAGGAAACAAAGTAACCCTCATCATCCAGTGTGCCAATAGAGATAAGACTCTTCACGAGAGCCGGTACTACACGTCAAACATTATTCAAAGTAAACATACTACCTGAACCAAAATGTAGCCAAATATCACCAATACCAACTACCTGCAATGCCAAGTCAACCCCAAATGAATAGATCCAGTCATACTACGATAGGAGTGGAACCACTCTATATGAGAGATCACATGAAAGGAAGACCCTGAATCCATAAACCAACACTGAGTAAAACTAGGCAAGGCATTAGAAAGCTGTGACTCATCCAAAGAAGAAGTTGCAAGCATGTAATCATAATCAGATTCACGCTACTACACTACATTGATCTCTTTGATCTTAACAATAGACTTAGCAGGGACAATGGTGCAATCATCAGACTTGCCCTTCGCTTTGCCCTTGCCCTTTTTCTTGTGCTTGTCATTGTGCATTTTATGGCATTGCGACCTGATATGTCCTACTTTCCCACAATAATGGCATGTCAAATCTGACTTACGTCAATGGGACTTATTGCGAGACTGTCTCTAGGGGACTTAGAATGAGACTTTTGTGAGTCTCTACCACAGCGATCATTCCCACTCTTGCCATCATGGTGACCGTGAATAGTCAAATCATGAGAAGTACGAGAAGCGTCCACATTCTTCCTATTGATCTCCTCTATTAGGAGTGCACCCTCTACATCAGACAATTTTAGCCCATTCTTGGGCATATTTGCACACATAGCTATATGAAATGTGTCCTAAGACTTAGGGAGTGTGACCAACAAGAACAAAGGTGGAAGATTGTCCTTAAAGTCAATACCCTATGATGACAGTTGGCCAATGATAGCATGAAACTCGCTCAAATGCTGAGAAACACTACAGTTAGGTTTTTCTTTTATGATGCCTATCTCTATTTTACGATGAAAATGTTATTTTTTCATTAGATCATTATGATAATTTTTATGATCCAGCAATTAGTCAAGCTATGAAATGTACATATCTATTGTGATTATATATTTCGGAGGTTGTATTCATTGACCCTATCATTTGTGAGCGGTATATAATGCTGAGGTTCCTATCCTACTATTAAGCCATATTAGGCAATTCTTAGTGGAACAATGCTAGATAGATGCATTTTGGGTGAGTTGTAGGCTATTCATAGAGCTTATCAAGAATTTAGTAAAGGTTGGTGGCTTCAATGGTGCAATTAAGACTTGATTATGTTGTGATTGGACATGGACTGTACCATCATGGAGTACCTTTTAGTATAGCTTGTAGTGATAGCCAACTTACTAGGTTACATAATTAATATATCTTGGATCAACTTAGATCAAATAATAATCCACCATGAAAACCTTTACAATGTGCTCATCAACTTTGAGCAATTGCTTACAGCTCCATTATTGACCATTACATGTGCATCTGACCTAGGTGAAATAACATAGGCATAGCATATTTGTGGTGAGATGGCCTACTTTGAAAACCCTGTTATTGGCACAATACCCTTGCGATGGTAAGGTCTATAGGCTCAATACCACTATGGTAAAGTTTGATGTGACCCCATTAGTGGCAGGAATGTGACATGCCATCACTATCGATCGAACTATCCCACACAAAGTAGAGTTGTATCAATGTCGGTTGATTATTGTATTAGTGAACCATAAGCCTTTTGTGGCATGTATATAATTGAGTAGCATGTATAGACTTGACATGATGATTGTCATAATTATATATGCCTACATGTTTTGCTAAGCTTGCATACCCTAATATAATTTTAGTTCAACAATAGAGAGGAATAGAACCCCCTAGCGATATATCTAGTTTTTGAAAAGAAAGATTGTATAGAAGATATCATGCATTTCTCTATGTCACTACAAGATATAGACCTTATAGCGACGTTTAAAGCGACGAAAATACAAACAACAAAATTTGCCCCCGTCGTCGGAAAAAACGTCGTTATTGACGACGCCATGGAATCGTCGCTATTTGCGTCGCTATATGCGTCGCTATATGCGTCGCAAATGCGACGCATATAGCGACGCAAATAGCGACGCAAATAGCGATGCATATAGCGACGGTTGCAGAGAATTTGCGACGCTGATAGCGACGACAATAGCGACGTCTGCAGTAAATTTGCGACGCAAATAGCGACGGTAACAGAGGAAAAAAAAATTTTGTGGCAGGGCAGCTGAGAGCCATACAAAATAGTTTCTGCACTGCTGCATACAAAGCGTTTGCAAACAAAAAGAATCTATACTGAAATCATAAAACTGATAGATGAAATAAATACATGATATCGCATAAAATGCGATTGGTACAATCATAAAACAATATCACTAATACATAGAAAATGTCTACATAGATCGGGCGACTAAAAACTAAAGGTATGTGAGCGCTAAGGATCCGAGGGCGAGCTACAAATCGTCGTCCCCCGAAAGCTCGTCCCTCTGCAAAGGAGCATCAAACGGATTCTGCAGAAAAAGAAACAACATATCAATCCACCATACAATAATGCATTCAAATATCTCATGGTAACTACGGACATGAAAGATGAGAGACTTACTGGGCCGCCGCGTCTGTACAATCGGTCGATCAATGATCTGAGACCGTGCCTCTCTGCATATTGAGTCTCAAGGCCTTGCGGATCACGATTTGTAATGGAGTGCTGCAAAGAAAACAAAATGCTAACTGTTAGAAATATGATTGTCAGTACAAATAATATCTCAAAAAAACAAATAAGCAAAACAAAAGAGAAACTTACAAAGTCCTCCAAATATGTCCTGTGGCCGCCACTCCCAAGATGATGTACCGATCCGGCCTCGATTCGTGCCCTCGCCGCCTCCCGCTGCTGACTCCAACGTCCTGGCGAATTTGTAGCCTCCTCCCTCAGTCGGCGCCAGTCCTCTGCATCTAACCACTCGGGCTTTGGAGCCCCACTCTTGATTGCCTTGCGTGCGTCGGATCGTCTATGTGACATGTATGCACGCATGCAATCCATCATCCAGCCCGTAGAGAATCTATCCACTGCGGCTGGCACCGGGAACTCCTCATGCAAGGATGCTACTATGTACTCCTTGCTCCCCTCCGGTATGTTCCTCCAATGATCCAGGACGTTGTGCCAAAAAACTTGTTGGCACAACTCCCTCATGCGAGCTATCACCCTCCTCCCCTCATCATTCATGATGATAGCTCCTGACCTGCCATCCACTAGGTATCCATAATCCCTAGGAGTGTGCCTCGTATGGGCCCTCTCCCATCTCCGTCCACGCTCCTGGGCATATCCAGGAGACCCCTGAACATCCGGTGTACCGACGGGGGTACCCTCTCCCGGAGTGCCACTGAAAGGGGTGCCACCAGAGGGGGTGCCACCAAAAGGAGTGCCACCAGAGGGGGTGCCACCAAAAGGAGTGCCACCAAAAGGCGTGACATCTGCCGACGGCTGCGCAAAAGCCGGAGTAACTGGAGTGGACGTCCCCACAGGTGTGACAAATCCTGGAGGTGACCGAGCTCTAGCTGAACGACGAGACGGAGACACCGCGTCCGTGTCTCCACAGCAGCACCCCCCTGATCCTCCTGCAGTCGCAGTCCCTCCCTCTGGCCCAAGTCGCGAGCGTCGAGATCGTCTGCTCGAAGCTGAAGCATCTGATCGCACTGAAGCTGATCTAGTAGAGCGCCCTGACGAAGAACGAGACAGCTCCTGATCTGCTATCTCTCTGAATCTCGCGAGCTGATCTGGAGACATACGTGCCATCATCTCCTGAAACTCCTCATCGCTCATCCCTCGACTCATCCTGAAAATAAAGATACCTGCAGAGATAAAAAATAATGTTAGAATAATCAATTGAAACTATACAAAGCGCATTAATATAAATCATTTTTGAAAAATCCATCTTAAAATGCATATCTTATCTACCTTTATGGAAGATCTAAACAACGAATTGAGTAATACAATTCTCCAAGAATGAAGTATTCTATGGTCCCATGTTAATCTCCTGACATAACTCTGCATACACTGGAAGGTTGATAGACATGTCACCACAAAAGAACGAGTCTGCCTCGTTCTCAAAAAATTCTACGACTTCTGTATTTCCATCATTGTTAGCCGATGCGGGCTCCAAGCTTGCGGTGGCCTCCACCCCTTGTAATTTCGATCCCTCTATTTGCATATATTCTTCATCTATGCCTGGAACATCGCTTTGATCGTATACTCTCGCACCTCTAGGAGTTGAAGGTATAACATACCACCATCGAGGTTGTCGGGGATTTGGATAGAAGATTACCTGTTCACAAACACTTACAAACCGTCTTCAAACCATTGTGACATAAAGCATGTCGTATTACAATTAGCAAGCAAATGACTAGAAGATTACCTGTTCACAATGTGCCGGCAACACAAAGGTGTCGCGCAAATCCATCCATTTTTTTTCGGAATCTATTTCGAGAAATCCAGATGGACCTCGTCGAACCGTTGCGCCAGCTCCTCCAAGTACCACTTTGAACCACTGCACATCGAATATTATCATGGAGAAGCTACGGTAATCCACCGTAATAATACTTTGCAAATTCCCAAAATACTCCATCTCATCCACAACCGTGTTCGGATCCGTTGCTCGTCGCCGGCTCTCTTGCTCAAACCTTGCCATGACACCACAGTCCATTGTGGAGCGCATTTTGTCAATACGCTCCACCCGAAAATGCCGTCCGCGCGACCACGCTGCACTATATATTTTGTACTGCACATTGAAACACTCAAATTAGATGTAGCAAACAAATTCAGATACGACACATTCTAAACCCCTCATTACCTTTGGACTACATCCCCTCGAGAACTCCCACTCCTCCATTGAGACCTCTGCCCCTTCGCTGGATGCTGCGATCAAGGCTCCATGCAACCATCGTGTTGACATAAACCGCGGCATCTCCTCCATGCCTTCGGGATATCGAATCGGTCGGTGACGCGTACTGCGTCGGAATTCAGCTCGCGCTTCCTCTCGATCTTGCCTTGCAATCTGGTACTTGGCGAGCCACGTCTCCATGGAGGCATGGTGCAACATACAAAAGCGATTCACTTTCTCTTCCATTGAGGCATCCATTCTTTTTTCTACCCCATTTCCAACCACCACATCTCCAGTCAGCCTGTCATCGTCCTTGAGCGTCCATAGCATTTCATTGTCTGGTTCCACCGTTGGTAGCCATTGTGAGATATGCACTAATGCCTCTGACACCAACCAACCCTCCGCCATGCTACCTTCCGGACGAGCTCGTTGTCGCACAAAGCCTTTCAGGGTTTTCATGAAGCGCTCCAGGAAGAACATCCATCGCGTATGGACAGGTCCGGCAATCTCCACTTCGTCCACAAGATGCACAAGAAGGTGAACTTGTATCGTGAGCATGCTAGTGGGCAGGTATTTCTCAAAGAGACAGACCGTCTCAACTGCTCCCCGCCTTGCGGATTCAATAGAGGACGTCTTAATCTCTTTCTGTGAGATCCATTGCACCAAAGTCGACAGCTTGTAAATGGCCCCACGAATTTCTGGAGTTAGGCATCCCGCGATCGCGATCGGTAGGACAAACTGCCACAAATGAGAAAGCATTAAGAATAATGGTCACTTTTCAAATTTCAAAATGTCCACGCTTATTAAAATCCATTCTGTTCACAAACCTGACATATCTTATGCCAATCATGGGATTTTAGCCCAGACATTTGGTCATCTTTAGAAAATGCGGACCTGAGAGAACGCATCATACCCGTCGGAGTGCGGATAGACTTGATTACTTGCTTCACAATGCGCTCTTCTTTGGTAGACAAAACCCAGGGAGCGCGAGGAAGCTGCACTCCCCCTTCAGCACTCGACTGCGGCCAAAGCGCCTCCATCTTACCTACCTCCTTTAAATCCATTCGTGACCCTATAGTGTCTCTCTTTCCTGTGATGTGGTCCCATAGCAAGCTGCCCACATTTTTGAAAATATGCATGGGATCCAACAAGTGGTTGACCTGTAAGTGGGTCCAATATGGCAACTCGTAGAAAACTGAGAACCGTCGCATTCCATTTGGATGTGATTCCGGGTTTACCATTTTCAGCTCGTACCAGCTTGCAGCGTTCATACGTGCTGGAGGTCGTCCAAGAAAACCTTCCCTGAGTTCATGATCCTCCGGCAAGAAAGTGGCGTGTCCTTGATATACCATCTTCTTCATGGTTCGTGACCTTCGGGAGTCTAACTGTGGCCCACACAATGGACATGCATGATAACCTGAGGTAACGAGACCTGCAAGGCGATCCACGACCTAGTGAATACTTGATTGAATGAAATAAAATATAGATATTACCGGCGTGAACAAATGTCTGCTCACCTGAGCACTCTCCCAATCCCGGAAAGTCATGCATCGTCCACATGAGAATGGCTCGAATGTTGGCTGACCGCCGACCATCGCGCCTGCTCATATCTTGCACCGTGACCCCCTCCTCCCACAAAATCTTAAGCTCATCGACTAATGGACGAAGATACACGTCCATATTTTTTACTTTGTAGCGGCCCGGGACGAGCAAGCTAAGGATGAGATGTCCTTTCTTCGTAGAAAGCCATGGAGGAATGTTGTAGTTGACAAGCACTATAGGCCACACACTGTAAGAAGTCGAGCGCAGACCGAATGGGTTCACACCATCCATGGCGAGACCGAGCCGAAGATTCCTTGGCTCTCGCGCAAAGCCTGGGAAGGTAGAGTCAATGTGGCTCCATGCGCGCGAATCTGTTGATATTCGTTGCACTCCATCCGTAGACCTATTCTGCACATGCCACGTTGTCAAGCTTGCCATGGCAGACGTGCGAAACATGTGGTTTATGCGGGGGATGAGCGGAAAGTGTCTGAGGACTTTTTGAGGGATGGTCTGCCCTTGCAAGTCCTGTCGATACCTGTGAGCACCACACTTTGGACATGTCTCCATAGTCTCGTATTCATCTCGAAACAATATGCAGTCGTTGATACATGCATGGATGTTATTGTAGTCCATGCCAAGCTTCCGTAAAACATGTCGTGCATCATCACGAGACTCAGGCATGGTGTTTGCAGGTGGCAATATATGATATTTCAATAACCTGAAAACATCATAAAACACCTTGAAAAATCCATCCATATTTACAATAATACTGTTTAAAAAAAAAACAATGAAGTCTGTATGCAAGGTACCTGAATAACTCAGTCACACTCGTATCGCTCCAACCGTATTTCGCTTGCACACTTAAGAGTGCAAGCAATGTCTTCAACCGAGATACTCGGCACCCATCATATAATGGTATGGATGCTTCCTCTCTAAGCGGGTCAGATGTCTCAACATCCATGGGAATCAATGCATCGATCATTGCCTCCATCTCAGGCTCCAAGATTGTAGGCAAGTCGGGAAGGTTGTCTGTCTCCTCTGGCATTGACGATATAGATGGGCCTTGCGAGTGGTCTATTGGCTCCTGCCATCCATCCATCTCACGTCCACGAACTCTTCTAATTGGCCGCAAAGGGTGCTCTCCCCCTTGGGTCGAGACATCACCCCCCTGGACACAAAATTTGCCAACAAGACCCAATCTTATTGTGTATGGTTTTCAATTAGCTTGAGAGTACAATGCATGAAAAATGCTAACTTGAAAATACCGTTTGCTGAAAATCTGCAATCGCCTGATCAATAATCTCAGGTTGAAACTCGCCAAATCGTCGTACGTGTTCTATAGACAATCGACGTTTTCGTCTAATTGCCAACTTGCATTGAGAGCAAGGACATGGGACACACTGATTAAGATACGACTCGCGGTCTTGAACAATAGGACCTTCTTCGTTTGCCATCTTATCTACATTACAACAAACGAGGCTTAAATGGATAGCTTTTTGGAGATGTACGTCAACTTGCAAGTTGACCATAAACCTTGCATTGTATATAGTAGTCGAGAGATTTTCCGATGTTATATCTCGGCCTTGTATCATGCTCAACGATTTGTTTGTCCCGGTAGATAATTTTTTGTTATATCTCGGCTTTGAGTATAAGTAATCCATTTTAAAATTAATGCGCGCCATCTATGAAATTTTACAACTATAGTAATAAAATTTATTTCAATCAATTCTACTCATAGTCATAAGACCTGAGAGAAATTATCCTATACTCAATTTAAGGGATCTCCACTTCTATAACAATAATTTTGGGTTAATTTTGATGAAGTACGTGGCCGTATGCAAAGCACATTGCATACCATTATCGATACGTATATTATCTTAAATTTCATTCCCTTCCCTCTCCCTCTCCCTCTCCCTCACCCTCTCCCTCTCTTTCTCTCACCCTCTCCCTCACCCTCTCGTTCTCTTTCTCTCCCTCTCTCATTTCCTCCCTCCTCCTCCCTCTCCCTCTCCCTCCCTCTTTCTCCCTCTTTCTCCCTCTCCCTCTCCCTCGCTCCCTCGCTCCCTCTCCCTCCCCCTCCCTCTTTCTCTCCCTCTCTCATTTCCTTCCCCTCCCCCTCCCTCTCCCTCTCCCTCTCCCTCTCTTTTTCTCCCTCTCCCTCTCTATCTCTCTTTCTCTCTCATTTCCTAAACAAGCAAAAAATAAAGTGATTTAAACATCCTCCAAGCAAAAGGGAGAGGGAGAGATACAATGCACTCTCCCTCTCTTTCTCTTTCTATCCCTCTCTCATTTCCTTCCCCTTCCTATCCCTCTCACTCTCTTTCTCTCTCATTTCCTCTCCTAAACAAGAAAAAAATAAAGTGATTCAAACATTAAACAAGCAAAAGGGAGAGGGAGGGAGAGAGAGAATGCACTCTCCCTCCTTCTCCCTCTCTTTTTCTTTCTCTCCCTCTCCTATTTCCTCCCCCTCCCTCTCCCTCTCCCTCTATTTCTCTTTCTCTTTCTTTCCCTTTCCCTCTCCCTCTCCCACTCTTTCTCTCTTACTCTCTCGTTTCCTCTCCTAAACAAGCAAAGAAGAAAGTAATTTAAACATTAAACAAGCAAAAGGGAGAGAGAGAGAGAGAGAATGCACTCTCACTCTCTTTCTCTCCCTCTCCCTCTCTTTCTCTCCCTCTCTCTCCCTCTCCCTCTCCTTCTCTTTCTTTTCCTCTCCTAAATAAACAAAAGAGAACGATTTAAACCTTCAACAAGTAAAAGAAAGAGAGAGGGAGACTCACCAATGAGATATGGCGAGCGTGGGCGGCTTCTCTTTGCAACGAGGGCTCCTCCTCTCCTTCGCGAACAACGACGGTGGCGGTGGCGGCGGCGGCGGCAACAAGTCTCTTCCTCCTCTTCTTTCACAAAGCCTTGGCTCTCTCCCTCGCTCTCGCTCTCAAAAGGCGAAGAAAACAAAATGAAAACGGCGCTCTGGTTTCGGCCGCGCTTTTTTTTCCCTGCGGCGTCGCTATATGCGTCGCTATTTGCGTCGCTATTTGCGTCGCAAATGCGACGCAAATAGCGACGCGTATAGCGACGCAAATAGCGACGCATATAGCGACGCCGATAAACGCCGTCGCTAATCGGCATCGCTATTGCCCCAGTCCCTTGTAGTGTGTGTTGGAGTGACCCTCCATCAACATGGAATTTAGAAGCCAGGAAGGTCATTTTAGGAGTGCAAAAATCTCTACTTAAGGCATACCACTTTACACAAGTAGTGTAATATTTAAATGTTGTAAAATTTTAGGTCTAAGATTAAGCATTCTTGGCTCATAAATCTGTGTCTTCGACAAGGATGAAATTGTATCAATAAGACTTGATTACATGGATTTATCATGCAAACATAGAGGTATGGTTCTATTGGTTCTTTATTCATGTATGTTAACATAAATGGTTTGTGCATATGTTGGTATCCATGGGTCATCTTGTGTTCTAGGTTTGATTTTTCAAAAATCACTTTCAAGTATTGATAAATGATATGTTCTAGCAGTGATGAATTGACACTCATTTGAGTACTCTACTAATTGACTATAAGATTGGTGTTGCACACCTTTATCATACTTATTAATTATGGATGACATGTCCCATCACTAAAAGATTGACACTCATTTGAGTACTCTAGTAATGAACTATAGGATTGGTGTTGCATACCTTTGTTGTATGTATTGACTACATGATTTGGGCATGAATTGTTGATTGACCTAGGGACTAGTATGATTTATAGTCTTAAAATATATTTTCTTCATACAACGTATGGTTTCTTCAATTACTTTATATGGCATGCTTCTTTGGATTATTGAGAATCTATATGTTTTTAATGATGACGTTTTAGAGATACTAACAAACTCAAGAACACACTTAAGAGACTACTTTGATATTGTTAAGAAATTTTACTTACCTTTTATTTCTTTAGACGATGTTTCACTCTAAATTTTTTTAATGATGTTTTGTCCTACAATGTTCTATTTGCTATTAGGACTATTGATATAGTCCTTAAGGTTTGGTTTTTTAAGCATCTTTGTAGGTGTGACCTAGATGACAAATGGGTCCCATGAAGACACATGTAATATGCATGAGGTAGTAAGGTTCTTACGCTTATCTTTTGTATGGATGCAAGTAATAGTTGTTGGCAGACCCTTTTCTTGCATAGGCCTAGGAGGACTATCCCTAGGGACTAGTATTGAGATGAAAGTTCATCATCTTTTGTATATTTAATTTCAATTATAGTCTATTACATTCTCAAAAGTGTGAGTCATGTCTCTTTTGTATACAAATGGTCTCTTTCAATTATAATATGATTCAAATTACTTCATGGTTTTTGGATGTGTTTGTTATGTTCATGTTCTTGATGATCTAAGGAAGAAGCTAGAGCCAAAGGCTATAAAATGCATCTTTCTTGGATATGCTGATGAGAAGAAGGGTTACAAATGCTATGATCTAGTGACTAAGGAAGTTTACATTAGCGGGGATGTCAGATTCAATGAGTATGAATCATGGTACAAGCCCAAGATTGTAGTCAACTTGGATTTCTATGAGAGTAGTGATGATGATGCTCATGGAAAGAAAATTTCAGCAAATGCTAAGATTGGAAATAAGCACTTAGAAGATATGTCTGGACCTCAGCAGAATGCAGAAAGTTGTGGCAGCTATAGTCCATGGAGTGGTAGGCTGAGGGGTTCACAAAAGAGTGCAAAATTTGCAAAAGGAAAAAGGCCTATGGCTGAAAGTTCAGAGGATGAATCTATCGATGACGAGTATGGCATTCCTCATGTAAAAAGGCAATAGTGGGTGTCCTACTATACATATTTTCATATGGTAATATATGATGATTCAATGTTGTAGGTGTCATGTTAATGATATGTATTGTAGTATGCACTACCTCTACGTCTAATATGTCAATGGCATATTCATTTGATTCATCATTGCCATAGGCAATGATACGATTCTTCCTTTCTGCCACACCATTCTACTGAGGTGTGTACTTGCTTGTCACCTATTTTTTGATTCCATGATCTCTTAAAAAATGTAAAAATTCATATGACATGTACTCTCCTCCATTATCAAACCTCAAGCATTTTATGTAACAACCAAATTGTTTTTTAACCATAGCTTTAAACTTCAAAAATCTTTCAAAGGCTTCATGGTGGTTGAGACACAGATATGGAGACTCAAGCTTTCTTCATTCTTCTCTCTTTATCTTCTCGACAATCTACTCTTTCCAAGTCACTCACTAAAAGATAGGGCCTTTGACCTTTAGGGAACTTTACACAGCCTCTCACACACTTACTTAATACAAAAATAGGATAAGGGCTTAGACTCTGCCTTATTCCTCAACAAAAATTATAAGGCTACTTCATGGGCCTTCTCCATGTAAAGACTGAGATCCATAGCACTGCGAGTATAGGACTATGAATGCATGAAGGCATCAAACTTATAATACCATTCCCTAGGTGCCTACTTAAGTCCATAAAGGATCTTCCTCAACTTACACAGTAGGTGTTCCTTACCATTTCTACAAACCCCTTAAGCCACTACATATAGATATCCTCAGACAGGTCTCCATGTAAGAAAGATGCCTGAACATCCATCTGGTATAAATCTAGATGCAACTATGCAACCAAGGCTAAAATCAAGCAAAGGGTAGTTATCTTGGCTATATGAGAGAATATATTATCAAAGTCAACTCCCTTCTTTTGTTTAAGACCCATTGAAACCAATTGAGTTTCATATTCATTGAAAATATGTATGGCATAAGAGGCCAAGAAAATATAACTAAATCAAAGTTTGCATGGTGCCTGGCAAGGTAATAGAAGCATCAATGATTATGTGGTAGAAATAAAACACATTGTATAAGATCTTGCTTCTATAAATGTACTAGTTGATGACGATGATTTGGTATCTATCACTTTAAAAAAACTTGGACCAACATACAAGTCCCTTGATACCTCCATTTCTATTAGGGGAGGCTTTATGCTTGATTTTGAAGAGTTAATTTCTTTGATTATTACTAAAGATATTAAGTTGGATCTCAATGGATCTAGCAATGGAAATAATGAAAATCATGATAGTGTGTTTATCATCAGCAAGGCTCTAGTAGCTCATCTAGAGCTAGAAGATCATTGTATGGATGTGGAGACACTTTTGCACAAGGCCATAGTACTTTTGGGTGTAGTAATTTTATGCCTAGAGGAAGGGGGAGATCCTACTCTAGAGGCAAAATGACACTCTAGTCCAAAGAGAGATGGTGCATTTCATTATTGTGGATAATTTGGTATCTTTAAGAGAGTGTGATTTTATAAGAAAAATACTATGGTTAGGGGTCAAGGAAGGACCCGGTTTAGATACTATGTAAGTGGATATAGCAATGGTAGCTATAATTCTAGAGGTGATTCATCGCCTAGAGGTCATCTCTTTTCCATGGAGCATGTACTTGGTAGTATGATGCACCCTCCTAGAGAGGATGATTCACTTTTGGATTCAAGTGCTACAAACCATATGACTCACCATGTAGTGGTAGAAAGTACTGAGGGGGGCTATGAATAAAAGAACTGGATGGAGGAAGAGAAACAAGTATCAAGGGATGAAGGGATGGATAGGCAAAATCATAAAAGCAAGAAAGGGTTAAAGATGGAGATTCATGTAATTGAACTAAATTAGATAAGAAAGGGGTTAGGTAATATGTTGGAAAATTAGAAAGGAATGTGGTAGAAGGTAGAGAACAAGGACTAGGAGAAAAAACATGATCCATAATAAATAGGTAATGAGTAAATATAGGAATTTTGGGAGCACCTTGCGATTGAAAAAGAAGAGGAGAAATAACATGGGAAGTTGTTTGAGGTATGGAGAGATAAGAATCCAATCTGTGGGACATTTGTTGATAATAAATGAGGGAAGGCATTAATGGACCTAGAACGATCGATGATTCTAAGCTCAAAGAAGGAGGTATAAAAAGGGGATTGTTTAGAAACATGGGCTAAAAGATCATCCCTTAGTTGGTCAGTATTTTGTAATAGTGCAAGGGCTTTCGATTGTATTTGATTCAATACAACAAACTCTATCATGGAATGCCAATAAACCTCAGGACTTGCATCCACTTTGGAAGAATAGGCTTGAAAAATCTCATCCATCATGCAATTCCAAGTATTTGACATAAAGAAAAACTTGCAAGATAATGTTCCCCACATACCAAGACATATCCTCATCATTTGGAAGCATGGTGTCTTGTATAATTGAATCCATAAAAACCATTTCAGGCAACTTTTGCTAGGAGATTTGAGAACCAAACACCACTTCATTCATTCTTTGGAGGATGCAAATCCATAGTGGATAGCTTCATATCAAAGGCTAGCTTTTGTTGTTGATAATGCACAAAGAAAGAATGATCTGGTGGAATATATCCCATAAACTGCTTAAAATAAGACCATAAAATGTCCATTCTATGTTGGACAGTAGTAAAGTCCATATAGCTAATAAAGAAGGTACTGATGGTACATTAGGACATGGAGGAATGGAGCGTAGCAAAGCTAACTATTAGTTGAACTCCTAAATCTTTGTATTTTCATGCTCAATTATACAATTTGCTAATTGTAATTCAATTGTTTGGGCAGCCATTAAAGCATTAATATCCTAGGTTTCCTTAAAAAGATAATCCTTATCCTCATTTATAGTAGCTACTTGAGCCTTTGCTTCAATCAATTGGGCCTGCAAAGAGGATATTTCCACTTTTGGGCATCTATGATTCTAGTTTGTGACTACATTTGTTTGAAAAAATAAAAAAGAGTATCATTAGCTCAGGCAAGCTCAGTAAGAGCCTTATGTAATTCATTCTTGGAGTGCTGCATCTCCTCATGGAAAGGAGTACAACTGCTAAACACAGGCTAACTGATATTTCTATGGAACTTTGAATGTCCTTATACAAAAAAGGAATGGCATCTCCTACCACAAAGTGATACAGAGAAGGAATTGGTATGTCCAAACTACCATCTCCGTGTGTTTGAATAAATTTGAAGATGTGAGGCATGCAAGAAGGGTATTGCTTAATGTAGCAAGGATGGACATTGGAGAAACTAAAGCAGGAACTATTTGAGCCACACGCTTTAAGCACTTCCTTTGAATGACCAAAGGATAAGGGGGGTCATGATCTTCAGGGATAAGTTCAAAATCTTCAATAGAAGGAGAGGGAACCATTGCAGGATTCTCAAGAGGTGGTGGAATTTCCTTTTCAAGGGCAAAGTATGTTAGGAAAACATACAAGTAAGAATCATATGTCACATTAGTCACATTACCACTAGTCACCCTGATTAAATGTTGATCTATTTTGGTAAGAAGATAGGAACTCCAATTAATGGTCATGTAGAAATTTGGCACAAGCAGATTGGACATGTCAATGTAAAAAAGCTGAAATCTATGTAGCAGAAAGAAGTCACACTTGGATTACCTAAATTCAAGTATAATGATTTTGGTCATGTATGCCTTGCATGTCAGTTTGGGAAGCAGGCACGGTTTCCTTTCATGAGACATGTAAAAAATAGCACTGGGCCCCCTTGAGCACCATTCTAGAAGTAGTGAATAATTCCTTGGATACATAATTAGACAAAGTCTTAGGATGCATAAACCTGTCCTGAAGGAACTAACACAACTATTTCCAAGGGGGATCAAGGATCACAAAAACACAAACTTTGGATGTAGTGATAACCCATTTAGCATCTAATAAGCCCTTGGTCTATCTTTCCAAAAGCTTCAAAATGTCAACATTGGAAAAGAGCTAGTGGGCTGCTGGAAAGAGTTTCCCACAATAGGGAAGAGACCATTAGGAGAAATATGGAATCTCTTTTTTGCCCCTTAAGGGGTTTCTCTCACCTCTCTCTCTCTAAAAAGAGATTCCAAAATAATATTATAAAAAGAGATCTTCTACAATCAAGCAAATCTCGTTTTTGTGTTTTCAATAGATTTCACCTATTATTTTATTCCCAAACTGCAGGATAAGGTCACTTTTTCTCAAAATCCTCATAACTAAAAAAATACAATTCTATTTTTTCTAAAAACATAGCCAATCATTGATACATGACTCTTTAATGCCCTCATGACTTTTTAACATTAAAATATATTAGAATCATTCTCATTCTCGCTTCTTAAAAGGGGGGAAGTTAAAAAACGATATAAAATGACATACACATCATATTTTAAGATTATTTTTTACCTAGAGACACCTTTTTGACTCCAAAGTTTCCTTGTAAATTTTCATCTTTTTTGGACAAGTATATACCTATTTCTGGGCATTTTTTCATTCCCTCAGAAAGCTCTAGTTTTGTCCCAAATTTTGTGCATTCTTCTCTTTCCCTCCAGAATATGGTTTCTTGCATACGAGTTCTTCTGAAGCAGCATTGAGGAGTAGTTTTGATACCATTTGTTGAAATCAAATAATCTCTATCTACAACACACTCTACCCTACTACAAGCCATCTTCCTCTTCAGAAATATGCAGTAAGAAATCTCCGTCTTCAACAGTCTATACTACAAGCAATCCAGTGATAATGGAGGTATCTTTATTTTTTTAATCTTTGTGATGTTATTATTCTTCACAGTTGTTGTTTAGTCCTTAAGCATCAATTCATAGAGAGAGAGAGAGGGGGGGAGAGAGAGAGAGAGAGGAGGGGAGAAGAGGGTGACAGAGAGGACTATGTGAGATGAACAAAGAAAATAAGTGATAGAGTGATAGATAGTAAATTAGGGCAGAAGATAAGATGATGTTATTGTTTTCCACTAGCCAAGCTTCGGTATGAATGTGTTTAGGGTTTCCTTGATGAATTTTTGTTGAGAGAGGGAGAGAGAGAGAGAGAGAGAGAGAGTATTTTGGATAGAACAGAAGATAAGATTTGATGCTAATTAGAGGTAGATTAAAAGCCAAGATTACAGGCTGATTAGGGGTTGATTAGGGTCTATCAAGACTGAAAGCAAGAGAAAGAGACAAGAACCAACTGGGTTTTAAAAAAAACACAGATATAGTGAATCAAAGGGGTGTAGTTCTACGATTTGAATGTTAATCCAAGTTAACATTTGCATACTTTTTTTTTTGCAGAATGTAGGTGCAGGATGTACCAAGAGAAAGAGAGATATTCACTTTCAATTGGAGGATGAATATGCACCAATGTTCAAAAGAACTGTGGAAAGAGATGATGCAATAAGATACAGGATGCAACAATAAAGAAATGCAGGGAAAAAAAATGTGGACCTTTGGGTTGATGGGTGCATTTATCCACCCGATCCACTCAGTCGAAGGCCACCACAATTTGAAGGGCTTACATCATTTGTAAAGTTTGCTTGTGAAGGCAATGAAGGATTGTATGGATACACATGCAGACTTGTCACACAAGGATTAGCAGGGGCTCATCAAACCTTGACAAATATGCAGACAAGATTGCAAGGGAATATGCAGTCTTTGATTGAAAAGATAGATTATTGGCTGAGAAGGATAGAGAGAACCAAAACCTACAACAAGCAATGTCTGTCATTGAAGATGCTATGCTTGCTACACACATGCAGAATATGGAGTTACAGTCTAAAGTCAATGACTTGGAGAAGGAGAATCGAAACATAGAGAGGAAGCTCACAAAAACTTTGGATATTGGGCCCACTTTAAAAACCAAAGAGGCACGTCGGCGCATCCGATCCGTTAAACCAATTCGCCAATTAGCCAAAGGAAGTGGACAATATCATAGACGGATATATGCTCAATCTACTACAATGAGAAATATGTTTCCTCATACAGAGAATGATACTATTGCCAAAGTCCTTAGCAAGGATATGGTAAAAAAATGCATTGGAAAATCGTAAATTCAGGGACATTGTGAATGGTGTTGCTAGTGAACGTCTTAGGGATGTGAGCAACTTGTTTACTGCTACAGATGCTCAGGGATTATGTGACAAGGTGGGAATGAGTTCTGAGTCATATAGTATGATCTATCAACAATTGGATACAGGTTTTAAGCAAGTCTTCAATACTAAGCGAGTAATGCCTTTGCCAAAACCATTTCACGTGAAGAAGGCTCGAAAAGAACTAAATGAGAAAGTTTTAGAACTAATTGGTGAGCCTACGCATCTGGAACATGCAAACATATTAAAGTATGGTTCCAAAGAAGTTGCCTTTGTATTGAATGCATCCAACAACTTTGTATTGGATATATGTAGGGTTCAGATTGCTATGGTCAAGTTCTACAATATGTCTATGGAAGAATGTAGAGGCAAGCTTAAGTTTGTCCTCAAACTTGATGAGAGTGAGATTATCAAGGGGCAAAAACTTGAGCGTGTGAGTACAACACTTATGAATCGAGCATTGGATCCCAACATCGATGAAAAACATCCTTTATACTTCAGTGTATAATCGGAGAATGAAATATGGTGGCTTGCAGCATTTGAAGTACCAAAGGAGGACCATGAAGTACTTAAAGTTTTTTTTAACCTCACTAATATACCCAGTGTTATTCAACAGCAAAATAATGGAGCAGTTTTACATGTTGAGGGGTTTGGGGACTATCAAGTTGAATGGCATCTTGCAGGTGATTTAAAAACATTGAAGTGTATGTTTGGTTTATCAAATGCAGCAAATGCAAAATTTCCGTGCATATACTACATGCAAACTAGGAAGAAAGGGAAAGATGGAAAGAAAGAATGGCTTGCCAAGGTAGGACAACAGGGTGCTCCGACACATGATCAAAAAGTCATGAGAAATGGAATGCTAATTCCAGTGGATCCAAACTGGCGCCCTATTTTGGAAATACCACTAACAAGGGTTCACTGTTGCACATTGCATTGTTTGGTTAGAATAATTGAGAAGCTAGTATATGAATATATATTCTTTGCATACAAGATGCAGCACGTGTCAGAATCTGATGCTACATGCAAGAAGGTAGAACAAGTCCTCTCTGAAGTTGGATTGCATGGAGGCCAAGTAGAAATAAAAAAGGACGAGAAAAAATCGGGGAAGAGTGGAAATGTTCCTTGTAAACCATGCTTTGGCGGATCCAAGGATAGGAAGGTTTTATCTCCACCTCGAGATAAGGAAGGCAATATACTAGTAAAACAACCAGAGAAGTACGAAGCATGGAAAAAGTTGCACCTTGCTGTTTCAGATTGGAGCAATGGGGGACGAATGAGGATTGTGAAGGCAGAAGTGTGGATACACCTAGATAGATTAGCAGCTCTCTTACAGAAGTTGAGGTTTGTGGATGGTGATGCCAATGCATTTAAAGAGACAGCTGCTAAATTTCATAAGTCCATGGTGGAGGCATGGACTACAAATAGCATAACACACTACATGGTCAATATTATCACCATTGCAAAAAAAAATCATCATTTCGAATTACCTTGTGTTTCTAATCTCTTTTCTTGTGCAGCATATACTTGAAGCACATGGTCCATACTTTGTAGATCAAGGAAGTTTGGCAATATGGTCAACTCAAGGCATGGAAAGATCTCACTGGCAAGCTCGCTGTGCTTTTCAAAAGGCAACTGGTCATGGAGGTGGCATCAATGATTCCAATTCTATGAGGCAATTATTCCAATGGTGGTATAGGAGACTAGAGATACGATATGAGGAAAAAGAAAAGAAGTCCAAAACATCTCAAGCAGAATCTATAAGTAGGGCAATATATGAAGTGAGAAAAGTAAGATATGAAAACAGCACAGCTAGACAACGGCATGCAGAATGGTTGGCAACCCAAGAGAGAGATGGCAAAAAATGGAGATCTAGATAAAGATAATAATTTTGATGCATTTAGAGTCCACAAGAGAGCACAAGTCCCAAGGATATGACACATCAATACTCATATCTCTAACATGAGATGTCTTATAAATTTTCTTTAAAATTTCAAAGTTTTGTCACTATGTTTTTCAAAGTTGATTTCGAAATTTGTTTTTTAATTATGAGAAGTCAATTTTGAAATCCTAAGACAAATATATGAAAATTCCAAACATTGGAACATTCACTGGTCTAGAGAGAGAGGGGGCATGAGGGGGGTGTCAGGAGATAGAGAGAGGTAGGGATGGGGTGGAGAAATGAAATGAAATGATAAATTTAAAATTCATTTACACCACAGTAAGTTTGAAAGTTTTGCATTTAAGTCGTCTCTCCTTTCATTTTTTCCCATTGCTCTCCACTCTACCCTCCACCTTTCTATCCTTCATCATCACAGCCATGGCACGCTCCAAGCTTCCTATCAAAAAGGCGCCTGCGAGAGCAAGAGCTCAACACTCTTCCGAATCTAGTGAGCGTACTCTGAGTGGCAAAGATCCCCTGGTGACCGATAACGGTGGCCCTACTGCTGCAGCCAATAATGGTGGCGCTACTGTGGCCAACAATGGTGGCCCTAGTGTGGTCGATAATGATGGTTCGCCATTGTCCAGAAATGATGGTCCACATGCTCCAGCTGCTCCACCTCTCACTACTGCTCCAACTCGTAATACATGCCCTCCAACACATAAAAAGCGAAGATGGAGACTAGGCACAGCTGCACTACGCGAGATAAGGAAATTCCAGAAGAGTGCCAACTTGATTATTCCTAAGGCACCATTCTCCAGGTTGGTGCAAGAAATACTGCAAGATCTACAGTCAGAGCATCATCACAAGTTCTTTTCGAGGAACCAGGCAAGGAATGTGGGGCGATGGTCAAGCCAAGCCTTGCTTGCTCTCCAAGAAGCAGCTGAAAGCTACTTGATTGATCTAATGAGTGATGGTCAACTTTTACCCATTCATGCCCCACGTATCACTATTAAGCCCATAGATCTGGTTCTTGTTCGCAGGATGCGCAATAACAAGGATGCATTTAATCTTAATGTCAACAATATGCTTTGAGAAGCTACCTTGTAATTGGATCTATGTTTTTAGCTCAGGTTTGGTTGTAGATTGTAACGAGCTTAGTTTTGGGTTATCTTTCCAATAGACCTTCAAGTATTTGATAGTAGTGGCCTACAAAATGGAGCTAAATTTTCCCTAGCTCAAGTTGTACTTGGTGCGATGCACTATCTACCGTGTATTTCATAGTTTCGCAATGCTAAATCCAATATGTGATATTCTATTTTGACCATGTTTCGCATTGTGTGAATTTTCAAGTTTCCAATTTTGTAAGTAGTTTTGTTGAGGATAAATTCAATGTGCAACCACGTACACATCGGTGATCGGTTGTACATGTGCCGATGCACTATATCCTTACTATATTTAGTGGTTTGGCAACAGTATATCCGATATGCGATATTCCATTTTACCCATGATTTATTTTTTGTCAATTTTTAAGTTTCCAATGTTTCGCGTTGCGAGGTTGACAATACATTTAATATGCAGTTGCGCACACTCATTATCAGTACATTTAATCTACAGTTGCGAGGTTGACAATACATTATCAGTGCAGTATAATGCAGTTAACGCATTTTCAAAAAAAGATTGAACCGTAAAATTTTTAAATCAGAATCTGGTGAAACTTCACCCTCATGCTGGGCATTAGAAAAACTCAAAGGAAGCATTATGTGAAGGACCCCAGACATCAGAGTGTACCAACTGTAAAGGCCTAGTGCTGTTTTTAACATGTCTCATGAACGGAAACCGTGCCTGCTTCCCAAACTGACATGCAGGGCATACATGACCAAAATCATTATACTTGAATTTAGGTAATCCAAGTACTACTTCTTTCTGCTGCATAGATTTCAGCTTTTGTACATTGACATGTCCGATTCTCTTGTGCCAGATCTCTACATCTCTGATGGCACTCTCATCATGAGCAAACATAGCTGCTTTAAGTTCAGGAATGGTCGCTTCCAAAGTAAACATCCTGCCATCCCTTCTGCCCTTGGCAATTAACTTGCAACCATTTCGATACTCCTCAATGAAACATCCATCCTTGTTAAATCTCACTTGCAGATTCTGTTCTGCCATTTGACCCACAGACAACAAATTCTTTATGGTCGGTACATGTAAGACATCATGCAAGCCTTTCTTCTTGCCATCAGGCATCATCAATGGAACAATCCCTTTATGCTTTATGTCATGTTGGGTATCATCCCGAGTACATACATGACCATGTGTACCTACAACCATCTCATCAAACCACTCTCCATGCGGGGTCATGTGGTTTGACGCTCCAGAGTCAATGTACCATCTGTCATCTCTATCATGTCTCGATGCATTTTTAGATACATGCTGCATGGCAAAGAGTCTATCAACTGACTCATCATGAGCAGCACTGGAAGATGCATAGTGCCCATGCTGTCTGCCCTTTGCCTTCATATCTCCTTGCTTCTTGTAACAATCCTTTGCAATATGCCCATACCGGCCACAATAATGACAATCCTTGTCCTTGTTGGACTGATCAGACGATTGCCATGAACCAGAACCACCATCTCTACCTCGGGGTGATCTCCCCCTGCCTCTAAACCCACTAGATCCACGTTGGCCTTATGTATTTGCACCATGCCAATTACTCTGCTGTTGTTGCTACCCATAATTATTACGAGTGTCAGCACGACCTCGAAATGAACCATGACCTCTAGATCCTCTGCCACGCTGGCTAGAGTACAACACAGTGTCTCTACTCTGAGATGCACTAGAACCTGTATTCAAACCAAGTTTGACTTCCTCATGCAGCAACAAAGCAACTAGCTCTTCCCAGCTAGGGGGCTCTTCTCTGACAGAAATGGAAGTGTCAAAAGCTTTGTGCTCTTTGCCTAAGCCATTCAAAGAAACAACAATCATATCATCTTCTGATACACTTGAGCCAATAGTCACAAGTTGATCAGCTATGGTCTTAATCTCCGTGGTATACGTCTAGATGCTCTTGCCATTCCTAGACATGTTGTTGAACTACTGTTTCAACTGGATCTTTCTTGCATGTGTCATGGTTCCATAATTTTTCATCAGTATGTCCCAAGCATCCTTCGGAGTCTCACATCCAGTGATTTGAATTACCATAGCATCAGATATACATAAGGAAAACCAATGCAGCACTTGCATGCTCTTTCATTCCATAGCCTGTAGGCTCTTTTCTGTTCATTTGTTGGATTGTGTGCAGGCAACTCAGGAGCAACTTCATCTCCTGTACATAAATCCCAATAACCTCTGCCAACCAGAAAGTTTTTCATTCTGAATTTTCATAATGTAAAGTTCTTATTATCCAACTTCTCTCCAACTATCTGAGTGATATTGTCAGTCCCATGTGCATTAGCCATGATGCAATAGAATGTCTATCAAGTGCCTCCCTACAATCCAATAAGTATGACTCACTAAGTTCAGTCCGTAACAGTTTATGATAGGTTTCTGCACTAAATTGCAGAAAAAAAAAGGGTATTTCAGCCCACTCACACCCTAAAACAACCCACAAACAAGTGGTCTCCACTGTAGATATAACTGTCAATACATAAGCTATGTGTTTGCTTCAGCTTAAGCTTATGTAACCTCACTGCCAAGGTACATACATGCAGTCTGAAAACTGTAAACTGTGAGTAACCAGCAGCAATTTCAATTCCAAAACTGAGTGTGTCAACAAATTCAGTTTCAGGTTGCAGTCAACCAGAATTCAGCATACCAAGCTCCAAGCAGCTCCAAAATGTCTTTTGACCATGCCATACATTTACTTTGTAGTGGCAAGTTCAATACATGAGCATCTGAGTAGGCATAGACAACCCGTCTTCATTGACCAATGGCATAAACCTCATGAGCTGTTTGTAATTAACCAGGACAGTGTAATTGCATTTACTTCAGCTTCAAAATTCAGTTTTCAATGATGCTCATTGCTTGCTTCAATTCTCCATGCATTCAGCATGTATAGGCCAGTTCATATAGATGATGGAACCCCCAAGTTGACCTATATTGCTTTAGTAATGCACAGTACTTGTCATTGACTATGTATGACAGTTTTCAGCCTGTCATTGATTTTCAGATCTGAGTATTTTGTCATTGACTGTGTATGACAATTTTCAGCCTGTCATTGATTTTCAGATCTGAGTATTCTGAGTAAGAGATCTCAGCTTCAAGACATTTGATCCAATGTATATGTACATGCTTTGACACATTCTTGTGCTCCAAAGATGCCTTCTGAGTGTAGTATAAGGCTCCTGTGTGTCAGTAATGACTGAATGCATGCTGTCCATTCATGTTTACAGCAGTTTAGAAATGATTACAGGTCTATGTCTGTCACTCCAGCTCATAATAGAGCTCCCACACAAGCATTTACTCCTTGCACACTTCAAATACCTTCAATAGTGAGCATACATGCTCTATGAACCTTGTCCAGGTGCCCCATTGAAGATTGACAAGTTGCTGTCCACTCAGATTAGCAGGCGCAAATTTTCAGACCAGGGGGCGCAGATTTTCAGGCACAGGTTGCTGTCCACTCAGATCAGCAGGCGCAGATTTTCAGATACAGGTTGTTGTCCATTCAGATCAGCAAGCACAGATTTTCAGATACAGGTTGCTGATTTTCAGGAGGCAGTCCACGATTTTCAGACACAAGTTCCTGATTTTCAGGAGGTAGTCCACGATTTTCAGAAGGCAGTCCACGCTGATTCCTTCCTTTGACTATGGCTTCATTTGCAAGTTGTCATGCCCATTCTCCCACAGCCTCATGGATGAAGCTCTGATACCATGTTCAAAGAGTAGAGAGAGAGAAAGGGAAAGACTCAATATCCATGAGCCTTCAGGCTCTCAATCTCATTCCATCATTTCCACACACTATACTGAAAAGCACACACACACTACAAGATAAAGTGACCTAGTGTAAATGTAGACTAGACTGACTAACTCTAGTCAGGTCACTGGCCGACTTATTTAATGTAGTCACATGTAGACAGCTGTACACACTAGCTGTCATAGATGTCGGTCATAGATGAAGACACACTGACGGTGAGCTTGATTTCTAACACCGGCTTAAACATTCCACATTCTGCCATTCATGCAAAGTCGATGGATATAGAGCTGTCAATCAAACAAGACTGAATTAGAATACTGCAAAGACTTTTAAAAACCACTTTGATACAAAAGAATAATCAATGATAAAATTTAACAACTTACTGTTTTGTTTATAATTTGCAATGTTGTTCTCATCGTGTACAGAGATTTGTTTATGCGTATAAACATGTTGAATCAACACTTCTGTTACTGCACTTGTGCCATTAAACACTTTTCTGAACTCTAGAATTCTACCTTTCCAATTATTGCTAGGGTTTGCAACATCCTTGCGCTTGACCTTGAAACTCCCTCGAGTACTTGGGTGCATCAAAATCCAATCCAACTTATAATACTTATCAAAATCCAATTACCGCCATTATCTTTCCTATTGAAGACCTCCATTGCAAGTATGCTACTGATATTTTTCCTCCGTGAAGACATCTGTAACAACCAAATACAAAAGTTACCTATCAACATGTGTATAATTTGCAAATGTTCTCTCCAAATGAAATTAAATTTAAATGGATCAATTTAAAAAAGAAACATTGTACCTGTAATTTCTTTCACAAAGATCCCTAGATATGTTGAATAAGAAGTTGACTTATAGCAAGACCATTCTTCCTTCACTAACAGATTCCTACAGTAGAAAAACAAAAGAAATCTTGGGTCAACGCATACATATAACTTACATAGGCTTTGTCCAAATGCGTTGAAATTTAACCATGGAATAGTAGTAAAAAATGGCAATATACCTGTGGCTTTCTCTGCAAAAAATCCCAAAGATGTTGTAGAAGTTGAGTTCTTAATAAATCATTGTTCTTCACCCTCGGAGATTCTTGGAGTAAAAAAACAAAGGAAAGCTCAGTATGCATGTAACTTGTATACATTTTATCTAAACGAGATAAAATTTAACAGTGGAGCAACAAAAAAACAAGACAATATACCTGTAACTTTGTTTACAGAGAAACCCTAAGATGTTGAAGAAAAAGTTGAGTGTTCAAAATATCACTATTCTTGACTGTAAGAGACTCCTACAGCATCAAAACAAAAGAAATTACATGTCAGAGAATGCACATAACTTGCACAGGTTTTCTCCAAACGAGATAAAACTTTACCATAGAACATCTATGGAAGAGAAAAATATACCTGTAGAGTTTTGTGAAGAGAATCTTAGGGCTTTGGTAAAACAAGCTCTGCTCTCATAAAACACATGAAACTCTCTCTGTGCTTGTGCAAAGCAAATGAAATTTTACAGGGTTACAGATAGGGCAAGCAACAGTGAGGCTGTAAAATTTCGTCAGCAAAGAAGAAGCGGGGAAAGAGATATGACAAATTTGAGTTCCGCCTAAGAAAGAGGGGGAAACTGAAAAGGGGAGAAAAGAAAAGTCAAACATAAAAAATAAGAAAATGAAAATTCGAGGCACAAACTTCCAAGAAGTGACAGCATTGTAGTCCCCACATTTTCCCTTATTTTATTGCTAAGGGAAGATTTGATCCAAGATATGGCTAGAAGATTCATGTTACATGAATCAGGAATCCCAGCTCTCTCATTGGTTAGGCCTATATTTGTTTATTCACTCCTTAAGGGAAAAAAAAGAGAGTCCATATTTCTCCTAATGAAATCCTTTCCCAATCCTTGAGGTATCATCAAAATAGTGGTACCACAAATAGAGTCAGATTGCTTGCTGTAAGAGGTTAATGATTCATCACATAAGGTAGGATCATCAGGAAAATGAGTAGCAATGAGAGGGCCACAAATGGGATAGGCTGGCCTTAGTAATAAGGTCTAATTTTGACAACTGAGAATACCAATGACCAAAGGAACATATTGGACTTAGGGAGGAGTTCAACGTGCCATTCAAGTAAAAACGAAATACACTCACCGCAGATACATACAAAAAGGGTGCCTATAAAATAGTAGAACAAAAAAAAAAAGATGTTGATAAAGCATTAGTTCATACACAACTCAAAAAACCACCCCAAGAAAACGACATCCTAGAAAAAATTTAGCATAACCTACCCGAGCATGCAACCCATAGCTTCATGAAATGCAAACACAGAGGCACCTTGATCCCCATATCAAGCAATTAAAAAATAAATAAATATACACACCATAGCCTAGATTACATCAGGGTGGCCATCAAAAGAGAAGAAATACCACAAACTTCACCACATTGACACAACTAAACCAAGACCGGATAGAAACATGTCAATATGGACTGAGTGAGAGAGTATATCACCTTCATATCAACATATAATGTATTGTAACGTTCCAAATTTCTTTTTTATGTGAACTACCCTTATAGGAAAGGGGGATATTGATATGGCAATTTTTAGAATAATGCATTTTTAAAAAAATGATTCCCCTCCCCAGCCGACTGTTGTGCTGGAAGGGGAGGGGAACAGCAACAAGGCGGAAGCTCCTCGGTGGGAGCTCACAGGTGTAGAGTGCCATGCCTCTCGCCACGTCGAGAGGGAGGATCCCCCCTCCCCTCCCCTATTTAAACCAAGGGGGGGCTGCTACCATGGTGACAAAAGGGGAGAGTAACCGCCGCCATAACGTCGTGCCGCTACCGTCAGGAGGGAGGGCCGCCTCATTTCCGTGCTGTGGACGAGGATTGGGCTGCCGTGTAGCCAACGGGAACCACTGCCTTCCTTTTCACCGTCGACAGATGGCTCTCACCCCCCCCCCCCCCCCCCCCCACGTAATCTTCTGGAAGTCAGAAGCTTCCAAAGGGGGGGCCTCCTTAAACCCCCTTCCTATACCTTATTATCTCTCCCCCCCCCCCCCCCCCCCCCCCCCCCCCCGGGGGTTTTAAAAATCCCTTAAGCCCCCTTTCACCCTCGTGCTAAAACCCCTTTCCTTTCACTTTGGAGTCACTCCCCCCAAGAGCACGAAGGCCTTAAGGGTCTTATTACTTTTTCCCCCATGTATAATCCCTAAAAGACCTATCCCCTTGGCTTTGGAATCACCCCCTTCCTGTGGCCTCTTAAAACCACTTCTCCCGTGATTACCCCTTAAGCCTTTTCCTTGGCTTCAAAACCTTTCACCCCCCCCCCCCATGTGTAAACCCCCTTAAGCCCCTTTTTCTCCAAGTTTGAATTAAGGTTCCTTAGACTCTTACTTATAACCTCTACAGGTTATTATTTTCCCCTAGAGCTCTCCTGCACTTTGTGTTTTCTTTCCACACCTTTCTATTCCCGTTCGTGCGAAGTTTACAAAGGCCATTAAGCCATCCCCATGGTTTCATGGGTCTTAGTCGTGAAAGATTCTGAAACACTCTTTCGAATTCCCGACTTCAAGGAGGGATTCTTTCAAAAAAACTGCTTTCGATGGACAGTGCAAGTTATTGCGGAAGAGAGTCACGGTGGAATATAAAAAAGAAGTTGTTAAGCTGCTTCCACGACAGAAATGCCTCCTAAGAAAGTCCAAGGCGCAAGTGCGGGAGGGTCATCTCCCGGCATCCACGTGGATATCTCACCCCAAGCCCAGGTTTTCCTTCCTAATTATTATTTGATATTGTTATAATTCAATCTTACAAGGTTAATTGTTAGAAATAGGATATATTTTTGTCCTAGATGCTCACGACGAAGGAACTTAGTTAATACTTTTAACGAAACATGCAAAATAAAGAAAGCATAAAAGCATTTCTATCAAATAGATTATGCATTGAAATTAATTATAAATAGTATACTTCGGTGAAGCCTAGAAGTATAAATTGCATCTGGCACTATTAACCCATATCACAATGAATCATCATGGAGAGTGCAAAGCATGAAACGATTCTTACGATGCATAAGCTCTATGAAATTATTGTTATCAACTGCATAAATTAGCAAGGAAAAGGTTGCTTATTTAGCATGAATTTTATTCTCTAAGAAAAGGAAAGATTAGTTGAAATTAACCTAACCTATGCTTGACCTCAAAACAACAAGTTTAGGATTGAAAAATCAATTTACGCATAGAGAATGAATCATGTGGAAGTTATCTCAAAATTATCGTCTAGAGTTAACAAAATTGACATAAACTTAAAACACCTAAGCTGCGAAATACTCGTTGGCAATGAGTTAAATTCCAAGAAATGACTATACCTTAAATACTTGCCCACATTCACTGAATGTAGGGACAGTGAATTGTAATCGTAAAAGGAACTAGGGTTTGTCCCTGAGAATCTTACAAAGATAAAGCTCGGAAACCCTAGGTCTAACGACGTCAGCTTAAAGAACCTGAAACAGATTGTTTTGTGACTCCGTAGTCCCATAGTTCGATGCAGCACTCGCGCAACAAGTATGGAGTCATATGATATTGTGATTGGATCACAAGGGAATGGCCAAGTTCTCACACAGAAGTTGGCATGTCCTTACACAAGTTATCTTGCGAGAGGATGAATAATCATCCTAATTTAGTGGTCTTTTTTTTTTAGTAAAGAGGATTGATTGGAAAATAAAGACTAGCCAATAAACTGAAGTACCCAATGAACTTAAGGTTTGACCAAGTTGGGTTAATAGGGCACGCCCTAACCCAGGGAATAGGGGATCTTGCCAAGTTACAAGTCATCCCGGATCGAGTGCTGGTTGCATTCGAAAGGAAGGATTCATTCCTTAGCAGTTTGCCAACAACAAAAACGATCAATGGAAATGTTTGTGCTTGCTATAGATTTTAGAGCACTGCTTGGGTTTGTTTGATCAATGAATTAAAAGATAAATGGATATCTATACTTCAGGTTGAAGTCCTGAAGGGAGAGGCAGCTTTAGTTACCCCCAACTATCTGCCTGACCCTAACCAAGGGGGTTGTTGAGCGCGCCGGGATAGTGGACCGAACCCATTGCAAGAGGTCTCTTCGTTGAGCGCTACTTGGAGCAGGAGGACTCTTGGGTGCCAGGGCGGGCTTTGGTCGTAAATCCCTTGCCTTCCGGGTCTTGCACAAGAGGCTAACATGACTCGGGATTGGATCTCGAGTCCCGCATACTAGTCTACGGGCGAAAACTTGGATTAGTGATCCTTGTGGATTACTGGATAGCCTTCGGGCGGATTGTGGATAAGCCTACGGGCTGGACTCTTTGTATTTCAAAGATAAATATGATAACCTCTTAATAAGGAACTTGTCTAATATTGTTTTTCTATGTCAAGTGATAAGATTACGTGAAAGAACCAGTGCCTAATGGGTTAATTAAAGAAGCTGGTTATTACATGTCCAACTAATGTGTTAGGTAATTAAATAACTAAAACAACTTGAGGAAAGTGCAAAGGATGGGCCATAGGTCCGTCCTACGGGTGGGTGGTCCCGGTTGGCTAGGAACTTTTCTCAAATCACGATGGACAGCAAGAGGATCGTCAAAGAACAGGAACAATAAAAGCATTGACCTAGAGTTATGATTAAACCCGATTTACGTTGTTTTAGGGGAACATAATGGGACTATGCCTTTTGGCAGAGAGGTTGAGCTTTGCATCCCTCTCGTTTTCCATTCTCCTTGAACCAAGTGCAGCGCGAATCCGCTTCGGACATGGCATTTGTGCGTAAAGTAGTTCACTCGAGTCCGATGCTAGTTGCTGTTAGGAAATTCATACGCAAAGAGGATTCTTTGTGCGAGAAGTTGATGGGGACGCCTGTCCTTTTCGGGCGTTTCATTAATTTAGTGTGTACATGGGTGATTCCATAGCGGGTGATTCTGCAAAATGCATATTAAATTAATAAACGTTTATGAGTTTAGAGTGCGCACTCGTAATAAATTAAGGTTAGGATTTATTTCTAACCAGTTGATTTATTTATGTAGCTGAAGACTGCTAGGTATTCACTTTTGTCGGTTTAATTGTGTTATTTTACTAACGATTGTGAATGCTTCAGTTGATGTGTAGAGATAGCAGCAGTGCGGAGGAAAGCATTGGAGTCTAGCGGGTTTTCGATCTTTGGACTATATTTTGATAGGCGCCACGCCTATATTTTGATTATGTCTATAGAGACATCGATTATTTATTATTATTTTGTATGCGCTTAAGCGCCTGGATATGTTATTTTTATTTGGACATTGAGATTGGGCGTGCCAGACTCTTTGGGTACCGTCCATTAGCTTTATTTTCCTATTTTTGGTAGAAAGCAAACTCAAAAGCTAAAAGCTTGTCATATTTTTGTAATTGGGCTATTTTTTAGCAAAAAGATTGGAAATATACATTAAATACATGCTTTGTGAAGCGCTCACAGAAGGCATGGGGGAGATTCAACCCAATTTGTCTCTTGTCTCATGTCGTGCTTGCTTTTACATTGGTTTTTGTGCTAAAAAGTAGAGTGCTTTATTCTTGGGGACCTTTGGGAATTCACTACGTGAGCTACCTGCGACCGATCTGTGCACCAGTGGTATCAGAGCGGAGCAGAGATCAAGGGCTTCCAATCGCTACCAATCTCGGGCGAAGGCGGAGCTCCAGGAACAAACGGCCTCTACAGTCAATCTCGTCGCGAACCGTCAATACAGGCAGACTTCTGGCGATCAAGAACCCCTATTTCCACTCTCAGATCGCGAAGGACCACTCTCTGTCGGCGGAGGACCACTCCCTCAACTCCATGAACAAATCGTGATAAAACAGTGAGAAATCTCTAATCTTCTTCATTAAAAAGCTTAGTTTTAAGCTTAAGAAGCTTACAAGCTTCATAATCGTCGAATCGATCAAGAGGAGGACTAGCCCGAAAATCGCGCGAAGAAAAAACGGCCCCCCCCCCCTCATGATCAAAAACGGCGGACTTACTTAAGCTTATTAAGCTTAAGCTTAACTAATTAAGCTTAAGTTACTTCAAACTCTGCAAGTCAGTGAAGGCAGAGAAGTCTGTAAACTCCGGGTCCTGTGCATCAGAAGTCAAGTTTCGCAAGTCGACACTAATCAAGTACTGCTAGTCCTGCAAATCGGCTAAGTCCAGCAAGTCAACAACCCTGCAAGTCTGCTAAGTCTGCAACTCTGCAAGTCAGACTAAATCAGAACTGACTAACGCTCGAAACTCCTAGAAGACTTGTTCGTTTGCAAAAACTCAGAACTGGAAAGTTGTTCGCAGCAAGCTGTTTTACCTATCTACAAGTTCGTTGAAGTACTTTCAGCAAACGGAGACAGAAATATTTCAGAATTTCTGAAAATTGAAGAAGAAAATACCCAAAAATACATAGCCTTGTAACCCCAAATTTGAGCTACGCTCATCCCGCTAACTGATTTTGAGTGAGAAAGGTTTGTTGAGTTTTACAGGATGACTACCCCACATATGGATGATCCTATGGCTGAAGACGACCTACCCGAGCCTACCATGGAGCAAAAGCTGGATCTTATCATGTTACAATTGGACGAAGAGCGAAGAGCTAGGCAAGCCTTGCAAGCGCAATTGACAAAGCTACAAGGAGCGTCCACTGATAAAGAAGAACCCCAAGCTGAAGATCTGATTCGCCGTACCATGGACGCCACTCTTGAAGCACAAACCATTCGCAAGGAATCCAAGATAAGTAAACGAAGTTTCAAGTTTCGCACTTTCAATGGCATAAGAGAAGGAAAGACTGTTTTATCATTCATTAGCCAGTTTGATGACTATTTCCATGAGGAAACTTATCCTGAGAAAGATAAAATCAAGTGTGTTACTAATCATCTGATAGATAGAGCATCACTTTGGTGGACTGTAGTCCGCAAGAGTATCGAATGTCCTACTACATGGGAAGATTTCAAGAAGAAGTTCATGCAAAATTTCCTTCCACCGCAATTTCATGAGAAGGCTATCAAGCAATGGGATTTACTTCAACAGCGCGACCGTGAGCCTATTCCACAGTATACAGAGCGTTTTTGGAATGCACTCCTACAGCTACGCATGCTTGAAGACGTACCAGAGACGACACATAAGCGGAAGTACATGTCTGGACTACTTGGACATTACTACGCTGAGGTGAATATGTTCAAGCCTGCTACCCTTGAAGATGCCATCTCTTTAGCTCACGACACTGAAGATAAGTTACGTGGAAGAGATCGACGACCACAGCCATTCCAAGCAAACGGTAATTATGGATCTAAACAATTCAATTCAAATTTCAGAAGGTTTAATCCAGGTCGTTTCTCATCACCATCTTTCCGCAAGAATTGGCCTAAACCACCTGCATTACCATCCACTGTCAATCCAAATCCTAAGCCTATCCAACAAGCAAATCCAAATATACCCAGACTCCCAGCCATTGCAAATAATGTGACCAAAGCCAAGCCCATCGTATGCTACAAGTGTCACCAGCCAGGCCATCTCGCAGCAAATTGTCATTCAAAGAAGCCATCAGCACATATCAACTACCTTGGAGCTATGGACGAAGACGAGCATGAGGATATGCCGGATTTCACTGAAGAAGAAGATGATCCTACTACTACTTCCGACACTTTACCAGGTATGCCTACTTTACATTCATTGTTGACTATGAAATGTATGGTACATGGAAAAGAAAGAATTATATTGCATGATGACGGTAGTACCCATGACTTTATTTCAGCAAAATTGGTAAAGGAATTGAAATTGCATACAGTACCTACGCACTATCGCATAAAAGCTGCATTTTTAGGCACTAGGTACAACGGCACACAAGAAGTTCAAGATTTAGAAATTCAAATTGGTCCATATATTGAAAGAAGAAATTTCTTAGTTGTCCCATTACAATCTAGCGACATTATTCTAGGAATGCCATGGAGACACCAACATAATCCCAATATAGATTATTCCACACACACAATGAATATAAATTTTCAAGGAAAATCTATTACATTATTTGGTATGCATGCATCTCATATGTTTCCACTGCTTTCGCATACTCAAGCAAAACGTGCACTACGCAAGAATACTAAATCATATCTCATTTGGGTGAATGAATTGCACGCAAAAGAAACTCATATGCACCCTAGGCATAAGGAATTTCTTGCATATTTTAAGGACTGTTTTGCAGAAGACCTACCACCAGGTTTACCACCATCACATCCAGAAGACCATAAAATTGACCTAATACCTGGTACACAACCACCTTGCAAAGCCCCATATAGGCACAATCAAATAGAGCAAAAAGAAATCCAGACTCAAGTAGAAGAATTACTAAATAGAGGTTTAATTCGACCTAGCAGTTCTCCATTCGGTGCACCTATGCTCCTAGTCAAGAAAAAGAATAATACTTATCGGATGTGTATTGACTACCGAGCATTAAACAAGATCACTATAAAGAATAGGTATCCTATACCTAGAGTTGACGACCTTATGGACAAACTGCAAGGATCTTCTATATTCAGTAAAATTGACCTTAAATCTGGATATCATCAGGTGAGGTTAGATAGATCTGACATATTTAAGACTGCATTCAGGACACAGTTTGGCCATTACGAATTCTTAGTTATGCCATTTGGATTAACTAATGCACCTGCCACTTTCAGTAGAATGATGAACCGTATTTTTCTAAAATATCAGTATTGTGTGATTGTTTTCTTTGATGATATTTTAGTATTCAGTCAAAGTGAAAAAAAAGAGCATTATGAGCATTTATCATTAGTTTTTCAATTACTAAAAGAAAATCAATTGTTTGCAAATCCTGACAAGAGTGAATTCTTTAAGACAGAAATAGAATATCTAGGTCATATTGTATCAAAAGAAGGAATAAAAGTTGATCCTAAGAAAATTGACGCAATATTGCATTGGCCTATTCCTAAAAAATGTACATGAAATACGCTCATTCCTTGGTCTTGCTAGTTTCTATAGGAAGTTTGTACATAATTTCTCATTACTTGCTTTACCACTGACCAAACTTCTTAAGAAAGGTATTGTTTATCAATGGATGAGGTTTTACGGTGGATTCCGTAAACGTAGATGACCGGGGCTCATACGCAAAGAGGATTCTTTGTGCGAGAAGTTGATGGGGACGCCTGTCCTTTTCGGGCGTTTCATTAATTTAGTCTGTACATGGGTGATTCCATAGCGGGTGATTCCGCAAAATGCATATTAAATTAATAAACGTTTATGAGTTTAGAGTGCGCACTCGTAATAAATTAAGGTTAGGATTTATTTCTAACCAGTTGATTTATTTATGTAGCTGAAGACTGCTAGGTATTCACTTTTGTCGGTTTAATTGTGTTATTTTACTAACGATTGTGAATGCTTCAGTTGATGTGTAGAGATAGCAGCAGTGCGGAGGAAAGCATTGGAGTCTAGCGGGTTTTCGATCTTTGGACTATATTTTGATAGGCGCCACGCCTATATTTTGATTATGTCTATAGAGACATCGATTATTTATTATTATTTTGTATGCGCTTAAGCGCCTGGATATGTTATTTTTATTTGGACATTGAGATTGGGCGTGCCAGACTCTTTGGGCACCGTCCATTAGCTTTATTTTCCTATTTTTGGTAGAAAGCAAACTCAAAAGCTAAAAGCTTGTCATATTTTTGTAATTGGGCTATTTTTTAGCAAAAAGATTGGAAATATACATTAAATACATGCTTTGTGAAGCGCTCACAGAAGGCATGGGGGAGATTCAACCCAATTTGTCTCTTGTCTCATGTCGTGCTTGCTTTTACATTGGTTTTTGTGCTAAAAAGTAGAGTGCTTTGTTCTTGGGGACCTTTGGGAATTCACTACGTGAGCTACCTGCGACCGATCTGCGCACCAGAAATGACCAATGAGGAAAACCCTAATTCAGTTTGATCCTAAGTGGGAACGGCTGGAATACTTCCGCTACGTGGCAAACACGAGAAGCCCTAGATCACAAACCCTGTAACATTCCATGGGAGTGCCGGACGAAGCTTTCTAGACATCCTTTCCGATGGACTGCTAAGACGTGTCGTAGGTGATACTAGTGGATACGTTACAGTTGGTATCAGAGCCACGGATTTTTTTTTTTGAAATCTTAATAAGTTGAAGTAAAGCAAATGTTACTGTCCAAACATTTCCTTACCTTCAATGCTGTCTTGCAGAATTATGAAGCGTGGAACAAGTTCTTAGTATTTCGAATCATGTTTGTGACTGCAATGCATTCTCTGCAGTATCGACAAAGGGTTGAGATGATGAACATCCTACAGCAGATCTATAATCCATCACCCTTGTACATGGAACAAAGATGGACAGGTGCCTCAGGAATCTACTATATAGCCGCCCACCAGTTTGCTTATCTACAAACCAACCTAAAGAGGATCAAGTGGTTGGAAGACCTGAAAGTCGTGAAGCTATTCATTTTTGTGGAAGCTCATATAAACTCAACTTTACATATTCGAGGTCGGAGGGTTGAGATGAACTCATATGTATATGAGGAAGTAACCCGTGTAATCCCCGCCGAGACAGGATTAAAGTGTTGGGCCGCCATGAGAAGTATGGATTCCAATGGAAAGGATATCCTGAACTTCCAATGACTTACTGATTCCTGAAGATCCATGACCCGAAACCATACTATTATACAGTTCCTGTAGATAAATGTAATACAACATTGTTCTCCCCAAAGTAAATGTAACAATTGGCTTATCATCGCAAGAAATGTTGTATTCGAAAGGGCTATGGCCATATAAATACAAATAAAGACTTCTTTTTAACAATGTCTGATTATGCATAAGAGTTGATAAAAAGTTAAGTAGCTACATTGTTTACGTGATAGCTGAATTAAAGATGTAATATAAATCAATAACGATTATCGTATAATAACGTTAAGAAACCTCTATCCAGGCACAACCCCAGGTACATGTTCCTAATTCGCCTCCTACATCAAGTATTGCTGTAATCCAGGAGAAGAAGTTCATTCTCAAGAAGATTAAGCCACCGAGTTTGATGGGAGAGGCAGATTTGTCCAAGCTAATGCTGAAATTTGGATTGAATCCATGGAGGATTACTTCAAAGCAGCAGGTAGTACACCCGCCAATCAAGCTATGCTCGCCAAGCTAAAGCTCATCGGCAAAGCCAGGCTTTGATGGAAGCAATGGTGCAGGGATCAAGGGATCGTGGAGGGATCCGCTACCCGGGAGAAGCTGAAGAAAGCCGTGCAGGGAAGATACTTGCCACCTGCATATCGCACGTAGAAGATGAATGAGTTCTACGAGCTAAAATAGCTGGGGCTCATGCTTGATGCATACTATTCTAAATTTGTCTCACTTCTTAAGTATGCACCGCAGATGGACATGACACAGCAGGTGTTCGAATTTTGTGTGGGTTTAAATCCCCACCGTCTCAAATCTATGCGCCCATCAGATCTTCAGGACGCACTCATTCGAGCGGCACCTATAATTCAGGAGGTGCAGTCTAGACCAAGGGGTAACAAAACTTGGTCTTATAATGACCCGAACAGAGAAGCATTCAGACCTCAAATGAAGAGAGTTCAAGGTCATAATCAGGGGCAAAGAAAGAAAGCAAATATTAACAATGTCAACAACTTTGTTCCTACTCAAAGCAATGACTGAAACCTCCATTGTTTCCACTGCAACGAACCCAGTCACTTCAAGAGGCAATGTCCCAAGCTTGGTGAGGACATCGCCAAGCGCCTTTCCAAGGAACAGGTCGTGGTCAAGGAGACGCTACCCGAGGAAGAGGAATAACCGCCTACATTGCCAATAGGAAAATGTGCAAAGAAGAAGAAGAAGAAGTTCCGACCATGGAAGCAGAGTTTGAAAGAGTGACAGTCCATGCTGCTCTACACAAGAAAGGGCCGAATCACCAGTTCTCGGTGATTCAGACACGGTCGGACTATCAAGGTAAAAGTTTCAAGACCTTGATTGATTGTGGAAGTACTCATTCCTTTATCTCACCAGATTCTGCAAAAAGATTAGGAATAGCCACAGTAGAAGCACCTACCCTGCTTGTGGAATTGGCAAATGGTCATGAGGTTACATGTACCAGGAAAACTGCCAAGGTGGAATTCTTTCTGGCAGGAAAGAAGACTTCGGTCAAATTCAGGGTCATGAATTTAGATATCCATGAGTGTCTACTCGGAATGGATTGGCTTAAGCCTAATGACGCCCATATTCATTGTGGAAAGGGTCAAGTTTCCTTTCGAAACTCTGAAAGGGAATTAGTCACAACTCAAGGTGAGGCCACAGTGCCGAGAATCCAATTGGCCAAAGTATTTCGGATCATAAAAGGAGTCAGAAAAGGATTACCTATTTACTTGATCAAACTCAATAAGTTAGATCAGAAGCAAGAGTCTAATGAAGGACCTTCTTGGCTAAAGGAATACGCGGACGTATTCCCTGAAGAGTTGACTAAACTTTCGCCTCAAAGAGAAGTGGATCATGAGATTACGTTAGTACCAGGAGCTGCGACAATTGCAAAAAGACCTTATAGAATGTCCATACTAGAAGCAATTGAGCTGAAGGAACAACTCAAGCAACTACAAGTACTATTCCAGAAAAAGAAAGATGGGACACTTCAAATATGTATTGATTACCGAGGATTGAATCAATCAATGGTCAAGAACAAGTACCCTATTTCTAGAATAGATGAGCTTCTTGATTGTCTTCAAGGTGCAAAAATATTCTCCAAGATTGATCTCAGGTCAGGTTATTATCAGATAAGGATCAAGGAAGAAGATATCCCCAAGACGGCCTTTAATACAAGATATGAGCACTTTGAGTTCCTAGTTATGTCATTCGGACTTATGAATGCACCTGCCACCTTCAACAGGTTAATGCAGGATATCTTTAGGCCATATGTTGATGATTTCGTGCTTGTCTTCTTCGACGACACTTTAGTCTATTCTAAACAGGAAGAAGATCATGAACCCCAACTTTGGATTGTTCTTGAGACAATGAAGTCACATAAGCTATATGTTAAGATGAAGAAATGTGCATTCTTCAAGCGTCAGATTGAATATCTGGGATTCATAGTATCAGCGGAAGGAATCCCAGTGGACCCAACCAAGGTCCGAGATGTGCTTGAATGGCCAATATCAACATCCGTCAAAGAGATACATAGCTTTCTTGGATTGACAGGATGGTATAGGGTCTTCATAAAAAACTATGCTTTGATTGCAGCACCTCTGACGGACTTACTGAAGAAGCAAACTTCCATTGCATGGTCAACTCCTGAACAAAATAGCTTCGACAAATTGAAGCAAAGTTTTGTATCAGCACCTATTCTAAAACTTCTAGACCTCAATAAAGAATTCGAGGTAGTAATTGATGCTATCACACATGCCTTGGGGTGTGTACTCATGCACGAAGGTCATCCTGTAGCATATTCTTCAAGGAAATTGAAGATTCATGAAAAGAATTATGCTACGTATGATCTGGAATTGCTAGCTATCATCCATGCTCTAAAGCTTTGGAGACACTACCTGTTGGGTAATAAGTTTACGCTAGTAACTGACCATAAGAGTCTCAAATGGATCTTTACCCAGAACGAGCTCAACATGAGGCAATGTTGGTGGATTGAAGTGTTGGAGGAGTATGACTTTGAAATCAAGTACCGACCAGGGAAAGAGAATGTAGTTTCCGATGCACTTAGTCGCAAGGCATTCCTTCATTCCCTAATCTTGCAGAATCCATCAATAGCCAGGTCTCTAGCTACAAAAGTATCTATGCCAAACAACCCGATACTTGAGTTAGCTAGAGAGGATGCATGCCATGATCCGGCCTACCAAACAATGCTAGGGGAGATTTCTATCAAGGATCAGAATCAAAAGTTGTAGGCTAAGTATCATGAATTTTCTATCAATAGTGGGCTTGTCTACTATAGAACAAGGCTGCGTATACCAGCAAGCCAATCACTTAAGAAGAAGATATTGTGGGAAGCTCATGATTCCCCTTTCGTAAGACATCCTGTCTATGCCAAGACTCTTAATGCAGTCAGGAAGATCTACCATTGGGAGAGGCTCAAAGGTGACATTCTCAAATATGTCACCGAGTGTTTGTCTTGCCAATGTATCAAAGCCAAACATGTTATGATGCCAGGGAAACTGCAACCGCTTGACATTCCCCAAATGAAATGGAAATTCATCAGTATGGATTTTGTTGTAGGCCTACCCCAAGTCCAAGGAGGATACAACTCCATCATGGTTGTGGTTGACATGCTTACTAAGGTTGCACACCTTATTCCAGTAAAGACAAACTACAAAGCCTCAGACATTACAAGATTGTTTATCAAGGAAATATTCAAGCTACATGGTTTACCCAGAAGAATCATTAGTGATCGTGATTCTCTCTTCACATCACACTTCTGGAGAGCTATCTTTGAAGCTATTGGGACTCGACTCTGTTTTAGCACCTCCTACCATTCCCAAACGAATGGCCAAACAGAGCGAGTAAATCAAGTCATCGAGGATATGCTAAGGGCATACTGTTGTCGAGAACCGAAGGGGTGGATTTAATATTTGCCTATGTTTGAATTTGCCTACAATGCTTCTTACCAACAAAGCATTCAGATGACCCCTTTCCAAGCATTGTATGGTCATGACTGTCGAAGTCCCCTAAACTTCTTAGATCCAACCTTAAGGGTTGAAGCTTCAAGGCAGATGTTGGAAGAGATGGATGATCAAATAAAGTCAATAAGACAGGACATCCAAGCTGCCAAGGATAGACAGAAGGCATACGCGGACTTGAAACGTCAAGATAGAGTCTTCGAAGAAGGAGACATGGTCTTCATTTGCGTACACCCTAAGAAGAGTTCCCTATCCTTAGGAGATTGCAAGAAGCTAAGTCCAAGGTATTGTGGATCGTACAAGATCCTCAAATGCCTAGGACCTAATGCTTATCGATTGCAACTTCCTGAGAACCTAAAGGTTCACAATGTATTCCATATTAGCCTATTGAAGAAATATGTACCTAATCCTAACCATGTACTTGATGACCAACAAGTAATATGCCTAGTCAAGGAAACCTTGAACTAAGGCCTGGCAAGATCTTAGATGTTAGGGAGAGACAACTAAGATCCAGAACCTTGAGAGAATGCCTCGTCCAGTGGAAAGATTATCCTAAAGAGGATGCCACTTGGGTAGATGAAGGCACTCTCAACCATCAATATCCCCAGTTTATCTCGAGATGAGGACATATCGATTCCTCTAAGGGGGAGAGAATGTAACGTTCCAAATTTCTTTTTTATGTGAACTACCCTTATAGGAAAGGGGGATATTGATATGGCAATTTTTAGGATAATGTAAAAAAAAAAAATTATTCCCCTCCCCAGCCGACTGTTGTGCTAGAAGGGGAGGGGAATAGCAACAAGGCTGAAGCTCCTCGGTGGGAGCTCAGAGGTGTAGAGTGCCATGCCTCTCGCCATGTCGAGAGGGAGGATCCCCCCTCCCCTCCCCTATTTAAACCAAGGGAGGCTGTTACCATGGTGACGAAAGGGGTGAATAACCGCCGCCATAACGCCGTGCCGCTGCCGTAAGGAGAGAGGGCCGCCTCATTTCCGTGCTGTGGACGAGGACTGGGCTGTCGTGCAGCCAATGGGAGCCACTGCCTTCCTTTTCGCCGTTGACAGACGGCTCTCACACCCCCCCCCACGTAATCTTCTGGAAGTCAGAAGCATCCAAAGGGGGGGCCTCCTTAAACCCCCTTCCTATACCTTATTACCCCCCCCCCCCCCCCCCCCCCCCCCCCCCCCGGGTTTTAAAAATCCCTTAAGCCCCCTTTCACCCTCGTGCTAAAACCCCTTTCCTTTCACTTTGGAGTCACTCCCCCCAAGAGCACGAAGGCCTTAAGGCTCTTATTACTTTTTCCCCTGTGTATAATCCCTAAAAGATCTATCCCCTTGGCTTTGGAATCACCCCCTTCCCATGGCCTCTTAAAACCACTTCTCCCGTGATTACCCCTTAAGCCTTTTCCTTGGCTTCAAAACCTTTCACCCCCCCCCCCCCCCCCCCCTCAGCATGTGTAAACCCCCATAAGCCCCTTTTTCTCCAAGTTTGACCTAAGGGTCCTTAGACCCTTACTTATAACCTTTACAGGTTATTATTTTCCCTTGGAGCTCTCCCGCACTTTGTGTTTTTTTTCCACACCTTTCTATTCCCATTCGTGCAAAGTTTACAAAGGCCATTAAGCCATCCCCATGGTTTAATGGGTCTTAGTCGTGAAAGATTCTGAAACACTCTTTCGAATTCCCGACTTCAAGGAGGAAGTCTTTCAAAAAAATTGCTTTCGATGGATGGTGCAAGTTATTGCGGAAGAGAGTCACAGTAGAATATAAAAAAGAAGTTGTTAAGCTGCTTCCACGACGGAAATGCCTCCTAAGAAAGTCCAAGTGTAATATTCCGCATTGAGAAAACAAATGGGACTTATGGAAAATTTTTTAAATCCCCCCCCCCTTATCCCTCCAGCCGACTGACGAACTGGAGGGGGAGGGGAATAGAAGGAGCTATAAAGCTCCTTGGTGGAGCCTTAGGAGGGAGGGGGACCATGCGTGTTGACACGCCGAGAGGAAAGATCCCCCTCCCTTCCACTATTTAAATGAGGGGGGGGGCTGCTGTACAGGAGAGAGGCTGGGCCGTGAAAGAAGACGGTCTGTTGTCGCTGTGTAGGAGAGAGGTCACCATAGATCGAGAGGGAGATACAAACGCTGCCATGAGAGCTTGAAGGAGGACCAGCTGCCGTGAAGGGCCACCGCCTGTCGAGGAGGGTGCCAAATTCTCCGCCAACTTGCCGATGCACCTGCACCACGGCCATTTCTCCCTGCCATGTCATCAGCCATCCCTTTAAGCTCCTCCCCAATCATTTACCTTACGAAGCTTCTTAGAATCTTCTTTTAAGAAGCTTCTAGGGGGGCTTCTATAAGCCCCATTCACATAAGTCCTTTCCCACTAGCCACCCCAAGTTGTTAAGGGAACCCATTTTGGTGGAAGAGTTCGTGTGCATGGGGGAGGGAAAACTCCCATCTTCCTCAAGCCCTGTTTCCTTGTAGCCACCCCGAGGTTTTAAAAGAAGCTCATAAAGCCTCCATTCTCGCAAGCTCCATTTGTAAGATCCCTTTCCGCAAAACACCTCGTAAGGCCTCAATTTCCGAAACTCCATTCGTAAAAGCCCCCATTCCCAAGAGCTTTTGTAGGAGCCCATTTCCACAAACCAAGCTCCAACTCCCACGTGCCTTTGTGAGGCTTCCAGAAGGATTGGAAGCTTCCAAGGGGGCTTCCTAAGCCCCCTTTTCACACCTTGTTTTCCCCCCCGCCCGGGATTTAATTCCCCCCCTAAGCCCTTGTTCTTTTTCCCCCCTCTTAGCTCTTTAGACTATTCAAGTCACACCCATAGGCCTACTTTGTCCTTAGGCTATCTTGCGGACTTCCATTCTCTTGCATTAATTCCTTCACTCACTTTTTTAGATCTTCTTGTGCAAGTGCTCTCTTAGTTGAGCTTTGTATTCTTAGTTTTATCAAACAAGCCGGTGTCCACACACTCCCATGTCCTAAAAATCCAATTCATCATCATGGCCTCGTATGGTATCCCGTAAGGAAGAAATAGCCGTGAGATAAAAGATAGGGAGGAGTGTAGAGGGAGTGAAGGAGGAAGAGTGGGAAAAAGGAAAAAGAAAAGGAAGGAGAAGACGGTGGAATTCCAAAAAGAAAAAGGAAAAGGCTATCTCACATTCGAACTCGATGCCGCCAAAGAAAGTCCAAGGTGTAGCTGCAGGAGGGTCATCTCCCGGTATCCATGTGGACACCTTTTTGACTCGAGAGTTTCCTTGTAAATTTTCGTCTTTTTTGGAAAAGTATATACCTATTTCTGGGCATTTTTTCATTCCCTTAGAAAGCTCTAGTTTTGTCGCAAATTTTGTGCATTCTTCTCTTTCCCTCCAGAATATGGTTTCTTGCATACGAGTTCTTCTGAAGCAGCATTGAGGAGTAGTTTTGATACCATTTGTTGAAATCAAATAATCTCTATCTACAACACACTCTACCCTGCTACAAGCCATCTTCCTCTTCAGAAATATGCAGTAAGAAATCTCCGTCTTCAACATTCTATACTACAAGCAATCCAGTGATAATGGAGGTATCTTTATTTTTTAAATCTTTGTGATGTTATTATTCTTCACAGTTGTTGTTTAGTCCTTAAGCATCAATTCATAGAGAGAGAGAGAGGGGGAGAGAGAGAGAGAGAGGAGGGGAGAAGGGGGGGACAGAGAGGACTATGTGAGATGAACAAAGAAAATAAGTGATAGAGTGATAGATAGTAAATTAGGGCAAAAGATAAGATGATGTTATTGTTTTCCACTAGCCAAGCTTCGGTATGAATGTGTTTAGGGTTTCCTTGATGAATTTTTGTTGAGAGAGAGAGAGAGAGAGAGAGAGAGAGAGAGAGAGAGAGAGAGAATATTTTGGATAGAACAGAAGATAAGATTTGATGCTAATTAGAGGTAGATTAAAAGCCAAGATTACAAGCTGATTAGGGGTTGATTAGGGTCTATCAAGACTGAAAGCAAGAGAAAGAGACAAGAACCAACTGGGTTTTAAAAAAAACACAATTATAGTGAATCAAAGGGGTGTAGTTCTGCGATTTGAATGTTAATCCAAGTTAACATTTGTATACTTTTTTTTTTGCAGAATGCAGGTGCAGGATGTACCAAGAGAAAGAGAGATATTCACTTTCAATTGGAGGATGAATATGCACCAATGTTCAAAAGAACTGTGGAAAGAGATGATGCAATAAGATACAGGATGCAACAATAAAGAAATGCAGGGAAAAAAAATGTGGACCTTTGGGTTGATGGGTGCATTTATCCACCCGATCCACTCAGTCGAAGGCCACCACAATTTGAAGGGCTTACATCATTTGTAAAGTTTGCTTGTGAAGGCAATGAAGGATTGTATGGATACACATGCAGACTTGTCACACAAGGATTAGCAGGGGCTCATCAAACCTTGACAAATATGCAGACAAGATTACAAGGGAATATGCAGTCTTTGATTGAAAAGATAGATTATTGGCTGAGAAGGATAGAGAGAACCAAAACCTACAACAAGCAATTTCTGTCATTGAAGATGCTATGCATGCTACACACGTGCAGAATATGGAGTTACAGTCTAAAGTCAATGACTTGGAGAAGGAGAATCGAAACATAGAGAGGAAGCTCACAAAAACTTTGGAGATTGGGCCCACTTTAAAAACCAAAGAGGCATGTCGGCGCATCCGATCCGTTAAACCAATTCGCCAATTAGACAAAGGAAGTGGACAATATCATAGACGGATATATGCTCAATCTACTACAATGAGAAATATGTTTCCTCATACAGAGAATGATACTATTGCCAAAGTCCTTAGCAAGGATATGGTCAAAAATGCATTGGAAAATCATAAATTTAGGGAAATTGTGAATGGTGTTGCTAGTGAACGTCTTAGGGATGTGAGCAACTTGTTTACTGTTACAGATGCTCAGGGATTATGTGACAAGGTGGGAATGAGTTTTGAGTCATATAGTATGCTCTATCAACAATTGGATACAGGTTTTAAGCAAGTCTTCAATACTAAGCGAGTAATGCCTCTGCCAAAACCATTTCACGTGAAGAAGGCTCAAAAACAACTAAATGAGAAAGTTTTAGAACTAATTGGTGAGCCTACGCATGTGGAACACGCACACATATTGAAGTATGGTTCCAAAGAAGTTGCCTTTGTATTGAATGCATCCAACAACTTTGTATTGGATATATGTAGGGTTCAGATTGCTATGGTCAAGTTCTACAATATGTCTATGGAAGAATGTAGAGGCAAGCTTAAGTTTGTCCTCAAACTTGATGAGAGTGAGATTATCAAGGGGCAAAAACTTGAGCGTGTGAGTACAACACTTATGAATCGAGCATTGGATCCCAACATCGATGAAAAACATCCTTTATACTTCAGTGTACAATCGGAGAATGAAATATTGTGGCTTGCAGCATTTGAAGTACCAAAGGAGGACCATGAAGTACTTAAAGTTTTTTTTAACCTCACTAATATACCTAGTGTTATTCAACAGCAAAATAATGGAGCAGTTTTACATGTTGAGGGGTTTGGGGACTATCAAGTTGAATGGCATCTTGTAGGTGATTTAAAAACATTGAAGTGTATGTTTGGTTTATCAAATGCAGCAAATGCAAAATTTCCATGCATATACTGCATGCAAACTAGGAAGAAAGGGAAAGATGGAAAGAAAGAATGGCTTGCCAAGGTAGGACAACAAGGTGCTCCAACACGTGATCAGAAAGTCATGAGAAATGGAATGCTAATTCCAGTGGATCCAAACTGGCACCCTATTTTGGAAATACCACTAACAAGGGTTCACTTTTGCACATTGCATTGTTTGGTTAGAATAATTGAGAAGCTAGTATATGAATATATATGCTTTGCATACAAGATGCAGCCCGTGTCAGAATTTGATGCTACATGCAAGAAGGTAGAACAAGTCCTCTCTGAAGTTGGATTGCACGGAGGCCAAGTAGAAATAAAAAAGGACGAGAAAAAATCGAGGAAGAGTGGAAATGTTCCTTGTAAACCATGCTTTGGCGGACCCAAGGCTAGGAAGTTTTTATCTCCACCTCGAGATGAGGAAGGAAATATTCTCGTAAAACAACCAAAGAAGTACGAAGCATGGAAAAAGTTGCACCTTACTGTTTCAGATTGGAGCAATGGGGGACGAACGAGGATTGTGAAGGCAGAAGTGTGGATACACCTAGATAGATTAGCAGCTCTCTTACAGAAGTTGAGGTTTATGGATGGTGATGCCAATGCATTTAAAGAGACAGCTGCTAAATTTCATAAGTCCATGGTGGAGGCATGGACTACAAATAGCATAACACACTACTGGTTAGTATTATCACCATTGCAAAAAAAAAATCATCATTTCGAATTACTTTGTGTTTCTAATCTCTTTTCTTGTGCAGCATATACTTGAAGCACATGGTCCATACTTTGCAGATCAAGGAAGTTTGGCAATATGGTCAACTCAAGGCATGGAAAGATCTCACTGGCAAGCTCGCTGTGCTTTTCAAAAGGCAACTGATCATGGAGGTGGCATCAATGATTCCAATTCTATGAGGCAATTATTCCAATGGTGGTATAGGAGACTAGAGATACGATACGAGGAAAAAGAAAAGAAGTCCAAAACATCTCAAGCAGAATCTATAAGTAGGGCAATATATGAAGTGAGAAAAGTAAGATATGAAAACAGCACAGCTAGACAACGGCATGCAGAATGGTTGGCAACCCAAGAGAGAGATGGCAAAAAATGGAGACCTAGATAAAGATAATAATTTTGATGCATTTAGAGTCCACAAGAGAGCACAAGTCCCAAGGATATGACACATCAATACTCATATCTCTAACATGAGATATCTTATAAATTTTCTTTAAAATTTCAAAGGTTTGTCATTATGTTTTTCAAAGTCGATTTCGAACTTTGTTTTTTAATTATGAAAAGTCGATTTTGAAATCCTAAGACAAAGATATGAAAATTCCAAACATTGGAACATTCACTGGTCTAGAGAGAGAGGGGGGGCATGAGGGGGGTGTCAGGAGATAGAGAGAGGTAGGGATGGGGTGGAGAAATGAAATGAAATGATAAATTTAAAATTCATTTACACCATAGTAAGTTTGAAGGTTTTGCATTTAAGTCGTCTCTCCTTTCATTTTTTCCCATTGCTCTCCACTCTACCCTCCACCTTTCTATCCTTCATCATCACAGCCATGGCACGCTCCAAGCTTCCTATCAAAAAGGCGCCTGCGAGAGCAAGAGCTCAACACTCTTCTGAATCTAGTGAGAGTACTGTGAGTGACAAAGATCCCCTGGTGACCGATAACGGTGGCCCTACTGCAGCCAATAATGGTGGCGCTACTGTGGCCAACAATGGTGGCCCTAGTGTGGTCGATAATGATGGTTCGCCATTGTCCAGAAATGGTGGTCCACATGCTCCAGCTGCTCCACCTCTCACTACTACTCCAACTCGTAATACATGCCCTCCAACACATAAAAAGAGAAGATGGAGACCAGGCACAGCTGCGCTACGTGAGATAAGGAAATTCCAGAAGAGTGCCGACTTGATTATTCCTAAGGCACCATTCTCCAGGTTGGTGCGAGAAATACTGCAAGATCTACAATCAGGGCATCATCACAAGTTCTTTTCGAGGAACCAGGCAAGGAATGTGGGGCGATGGTCAAGCCAAGCCTTGCTTGCTCTCCAAGAAGCAGCTGAAAGCTACTTGATTGATCTAATGAGTGATGGTCAACTTTTACCCATTCATGCCCGACGTATCACTATTAAGCCCATAGATCTGGTTCTTGTTCGCAGGATGCACAATAACAAGGATGCATTTAATCTTAATGTCAACAATATGCTTTGAGAAGCTACCTTGTAATTGGATCTATGTTTTTAGCTCAAGTTTGGTTGTAGATTGTAAGGAGCTTAGTTTTGGGTTATCTTTCCAGTAGACCTTCAAGTATTTGATAGTAGTGGCCTGCAAAATGGAGCTAAATTTTCCCTAGCTCTAGTTGTACTTGGTGCGATGCACTATCTACCGTGTATTTCATAGTTTCGCAATGCTAAATCCAATATGTGATATTCTACTTTGACCATGTTTCGCATTGTGTGAATTTTCAAGTTTCCAATTTTGTAAGTAGTTTTGTTGAGGATAAATTCAATGTGCAACCACGTTCACATCGGTGATCGGTTGTACATGGGCCGATGCACTATATCCTTACTATATTTAGTGGTTTGGCAACAGTATATCCGATATGCGATATTCCATTTTACCCATGATTTATTTTTTGTCAATATTTAAGTTTCCAATGTTTCGCGTTGTGAGGTTGACAATACATTTAATATGCAGTTGCGCACACTCATTATCAGTACATTTAATCTACAGTTGCGAGGTTGACAATACATTATCAGTGCAGTATAATGCAGTTAACGCATTTTCAAAAAAAGATTGAACCGTAAAATTTATAAATCGAAATCTGGTGAAACTTCACCCTCATGCTGGGCATTAGAAAAACTCATTTATATTAAAAATTTAGCCCCATCAGAAGCCTGTGGGTCACCTGTCCGGAGGCTCGCGTCTCGGGCCCTGAATCTAGGGATTCAGGCCCCATACGCAAGCCTCTGGACAGGTGATCCAGAGGCTTCTGTTGGGGCCAAATTTCTTTTGCGTGGTTGATGTGTCCTTGAGGAGTCTACATGTAAAATTTCATGTGAATCGGAGCACTGGTGATATTTTTCCAAAGCGTGGATTCATTAATTAAAATTTTAGGGTTTTTGAACAACGGGATCCCTGGACTGCCCAGGCCCTCCTCGCACTACAAGAAGCTGCTGAAGCCTACCTCATCGACTTATTTGGAGACTCACTCTATGCAGCGGTGCATGCAAGGAGGGTCACCATCACCGACAGGGATCTGCGGATAGTCAGGTTCTTTCAGCGATGGAAAGATAGTCCTCGCGGAGGTCAGCAAGGATAGAGGTGTACAACTCAAAAGCACATAGAATGTAGCTTCTGAAGACATTTTGTAAAGCCTTGGTTGTAATGGACCCCATGTAAAATTGTTATTAATACAAATACAAAGTTTTTGGCGCGTCTTATTTTTGTTTAATCGCTTGATATTTATTTTATTTACGTTGTTGAGTTATCATTACATGTGTTCGAACAAATACATGTTGCGCACGAATTCGATAAAGCACTGCGTATTAAATTTAGGGTACGAATCGTGTTACGTATAAATTCGACAAATAAACGTAACATTCAAGTAAAAAACAACAGTAAATGACACGTATCACAAACTACATTGCACGCGAATCCAACAAACATCGGTTTTCATTACTTGAAGAGAAGATTACAAAGTGCAGTACATCAGTGATGCGATATCAATAGGCAATAAGTACATCTATTCTCTCCTAGGCTTCTTCGAGCTAGGCTCCCCATGATCAGAGCTATTCTTGATCATAGGCAACAATACATTTTGCCCCAATAGTTCTTGTCTAATGACAGTGGGGTCTTCAACACCGGCAACCATGCCACGGGCTACCATGGAGAAAAGTGGGCCAGACCTAGTACTCGTGAATAAGTAGAGTAGCTTCGCCGGCTGGAGTTGGTCGGGATGGTCTTGAAGGGCCCAGCCTTTGTTAGTGCCCTCAACTTCAAGAAGTTCTCGGCAAAAGCAGGGGAGCATGTCTTATGAAATACAATAATGTCATTGACAAGCTGCCCAACGTACTCCTTCAATGCCAAGTCTTGCACCCTTCCTTGGCTACCAGATCGGCCACCCTGCCTAGATGAAAACTCATCTATATAGACAATCTCCTGCAACATACAAGTTCAGTATCAGACTCACTATGCATGGAGTGTGCTGAAGATATATAAATCATATTTATATGAAACTTAACCAGTAGGGCCTCTAGGGCATCGAGAGCGCACACAGATTCAGGCCCCCAGACGCGAGCCTCCGGCCAGGCCACATCTGGGGGCCCGATCCCGACAAAAACACATGTGTGCACTCCCGATGCCCTAGAGGCCCTACTGGTTAAGTTTCATAGGAAACCGAGAACATTACCTTCTCTGCATCATCTATCTGCCGCTGTAATGGAGCATCCGGGTCTGCTCCTGCCACTGGGCTGCCCTCGTCTCTCTCCTGGGTAGGCACTCCATAGTCGGGTCGAGGACCAAAAAGGCTTTCCTGCAACCGCTCGAACTCCTCATCAGAGATTTGATACTGTGGCGCCACATCCTCAATCTGCTCTTGGATGCTCACAATGGCAGATATGTCATCGATGCTCGTGCCATCATAACGAGTCACCTCATCAACATGTGGTGGGGCATCCTGTAAATCAAAATCTATGAAATCACTAGGTGCATCACGCACCATGATACAGTATAGTTCTTCTTCCCTAAGCTCCAACAACTCTAGCACATCCTGCATGAGTAGATATTCCACCCCCTCGATGGTGATAGCATGGAGAGAAGAGAGGGGTGGCTCTTCGCTCGTGGGCATCTCATCAGGGCAGGGAGGTGGGTGCATAATGGCCAAGCTCTGTGCTGCCTCAACACTCAGATCGAGAGTGATCTCCTCAGGCTCCCTCTCAAAGTACTCTAGTAGTGGCCGAGAGGGTGCGCCGATGTCCTCATCACACTGTCCTCTTGCATCTCAGTGCACATAACATTTCTGGCAAAGGCGGCATCCCTCTCAATGAGATCCATCGTGGCGTGGTCTTGTGACGAGGTGGGCACTGCTCTAGCGCGGAGATGTTGCCCCACATGCACCAGGGCTCGACTTATCACCTTTGCATGGCTAGATCCGGCATGCAAACTATACAAAAAATCCATGGGAACCCACTTGAGAGTGGAGTTGGGAATAGAGCAAGTGAGAGGGTTCACTACATCACAAAACGATGCTAGTATACTAGAGTCAGGGTCTACAGCGGAAAGCGAGCTCTCTAGACTCAAGGTCACGCAAAACCTAGGGTATATCTGATCCCCTATGTGCGCGTAGCATGTGGAGCTGATCCATGCGGCGAAGGCGGGAGTGATAGCCATGGCAGACAAAGAGAGAAGGAAGGAGAGCACAAGTATAGGGAAGTGGAGAATGAAAGTGAAAATGAGTTTGGAGTTATAGCTTTTATGTGTCTAGGGTTTTAAATAAAGGTTCTTTATAAAGTTATTAACTCTAAAGTTTCAAATTAAAACTCTTACCTTAGTTTCTTTATTTCAGTACTTTAAAGTTACTGTTAAAATTACTCATACAAACAAACGCTTCGTTCTACATTATTATATCCTCGAATATGTTTGGGTCGCTGAGTATATTCAAGTCTAACGAGAGAAAATATATAATTTTTTAAAGAGAATAAATCTAAAAGGCCTTGAAATTCCCTTTGGATCCAATTCAATATTAAAATTTAAGAAACGAGCAGCAGAGATGCGCTACAATATATCATTGTGCAAAGACAATATTCTATAGATTATAGACCTCTAACATGCAATTTAATTATGATTTTTAACTGCACGATTGAGTAATTATAGTATGTATTATCGCACGCTTGGATCACAGTAAACTACAATTTAAAGTACTGAGAAGTTCAAAAAAGGTATGTATTCGCTCTTTATAAAGTTTTTTTACAAGGATTCCACTATCTCAAGGATATGTGGAGAAGCACATTGTTTACATGTCATGGATTGCTTACTATGAGTCCTGACTTTTCTATTATCTAACTTAAAATAGAAGTTGTAGAGGGGCTCACTAGACATTAATTGGATTTCTTGTCTCAGAAAATAAATGGGCCAATGACTCTCTGCGCTGACTACGAAAGGATTATGACCACTCCATAAGATTACCACATCTACGAGCACTTTATGTGTGTCATCTCGGATATCTTGATCCAAGCTGATCCACTACCCTCGCAAAAGTCGCCATCTTCTATATCGAAAGCGAACGCATAGAGTTTGTCTAGCAATGAAATACCTGTAATAAAAACAAAAATAATGGTAAGTGAATGCGACTAACATAACAATTCATCTAAGCGAGACCTATGTCAATTAAATCAAGGTATGCAAAGTAGTAAAAAAGTTTTACCTGAATGTAATATCAGATTGGTTGACCCTGCACTCAATCGTCTCATCAAAATGCGTTCTTTTGACTTGCCAAGACTCACCCAATAGCTAACTCATCCATTCCTCGGATGGACACTTGCATTGATAAGTAATCTTTGTTTTCTTCAAAACATCACATGAACCAAACAAATGTGCAAACAATGAGAATGGAATAAACCAACTAAGATGCACATCTTTGGAGCCTGTGGTGGGTTTCATAGCACTATTGATGTCAGATTTTATCTTCGACTTGCAAGCTCCTGACAACTCCAAGATACCAATGAACCATTCACCACTAGACAGTGGCAGCAATGGGACATGCTGCAATCTTTGGCTTTCTACCACATACAATGAATTATTAAAAAATATATTTTGAGTGGCAAGTTGACTTGCAGAGGTATTATCATAGATCAAAGAACCTATCTCTTCATGCCAAACATGTATCTTGCCGCTGTTGAAAGAGTAGAGAGAGAGAGAAAGGGAAAGACTCCATATCCATGAGCCTTCAGGCTCTCAAGCTCATTCCATCATTTCCACACACTATACTGAAAAGCGCACACACACTACAAGATAAAGTGACCTAGTGTAAATGTAGACTAGACTGACTCAGGTCATTGACTGACTACTAACCTGACTTATTTAATGTAGTCACATGTAGACAGTTGTACACACTAGCTGTCATAGATGTCGGTCATAGATGAAGACACACTGACGGTGAGCTTGATTTCTAACACTCCCCCTTAAGCTCAAAAACAAAACTCATATCGTCTGCATCACTCCAAGTAGCTGTCTAAAGTGAATGAACTTATCTTTACCAAGTGATTTGCTAAAGATGTTTGCTACCTGGTCTTTAGCCTTCACATGCTCCAAGTCAATCTGATCTGCTAAAACCATTTCCCTGATGAAATGGTAGTAAATCTCAATGTGTTTTGATCTTGCATGATAAACAGGATTGCTTGCTAACATAACACTGCTCAAATTGTCATAGTACAGCTTGACTTTGCTGTCCAAGTGTACTCCCAAGTCATTTAGTAACTTCTGTAACCATTTAGCTTCACAGGCCGCTAAGGCCGCACCACGATACTCTGCTTCCGTACTAGACAATGCAACTATAGGCTATTTTTTACTCTGCCAACTGATCATGCTACTACCCAATCCAAATGCATAGCCACTGGTTGACCTCCTGTTATATGTGCAACCAGCCCAGTCAGCATCAGTGTACCCCATCAAGTCAAGGGTTTTCCCATATGCATAAAATAGCCCATGATCTGTGGTACCCTTTACATATCTCAGAATTCTTCTGACTTCATCCAAGTGTGGTTTGTGAGGCTTTTGCATGAACTGACTGATCAGCCCCACATCATAACTCAAGTCAGGTCTAGTGATCATGAGATAGATCAAGCTGCCTACCATTTGTCTGTACATAGTAACATTCTCAATCTCTGTCCCAACATCAATCTGCAGCTTGACATTCTGCTCCAAAGGCATATCCATAGGCTTGCAATCAACCATACCATATTTCTGTAACATGTCATGAGCATACTGCTTCTGTAGCAGCCATATGCCTTGAGGTGTAGAGACAACCTCAATCCCCAAAAAGTATTTCAACTCTGCAAGGTCCTTGACCTTAAATTCAGTCTGTAAACATGTCTTTATTTCAGCAATCCCATTTTCATCATCTCCTATAATGATTAAGTCATCAACATAGACAACTAGGAAAACATAGCCATTATCTCTCTTTTTCACAAACAGACTATGATCAGCATTTCCCAATCGGAAACCATGTTGCTATAAATAACTGTTGATGTGAGCATTCCATGGTCTGGGTGCCTGCTTCAACCCATATAATGCCTTTTTCAACCGACATACATGTGCTGGAAATTCTGGATGTACATAGCCTTTAGGCTGTTCCATGTAAACCTCTTCCTGTAATTCTCCATTGAGAAATGCATTCTTTACATCCATCTGCCATAGTTTCCATTCTCTAGCTGCTGCCAAAGCAATCACAGTTCTAACTGTAGCCATCTTTGCTACAGGACTGAAAGTCTCCTCATAATCAAGACCATACTGCTGTGCATACCCTTTTGCAACTAGCCTAGCCTTATATCTTTCCAATGATCCATCTGATTTACATTTTACCTTATACAACCCACTTACATCCAATAGGTATTTTGCCCTCAGGAAACTGTACCAAATCCCAAGTACAATTTTTAGCCAAAGCTGAATATTCCTCATCCATAGCAGCACGCCAATTCTCATCTGAAACTGCCTCATCAAACTTATTTGGTTCTCTAAAACCTGTTACTTTCGTCATATAAGCATAATGACGGGCTGAATATCGAGTGTAAGTATACCTGTCAACAGGTCGTCTGACCCTCTCTGATCTCCTAAGCTGTGGCTCACTGTGAGCTTGCCTCTCATGAGGCGGCACATAACGGCTATGTCTAGCACCTGGTGTCATAACAGACGAAATCCCCAATTCACTATCTAAGCTGTCACTGCTAGATGAATCATAACCTGCAGTGAGTGGACATGTTACATCTTCAAAAACCTTTTATTTTCCCTTATCTGTTCTCCCCCTCACTGACATATCTGTGTCAGTGGATGCAGTAGTGCGACTCTGTAATCGACCTGTCCAAGGTCTCACTGTAGATAATACATCACCTATCTGACCAGTCATGGAAGTACTCTCTACAGGAGTATTTTCAGCATGACTCATACTAGGTGAGCCATCAGTAGGCACTGCAGCAAGATTCCCATACCAAGATGCTAACTCATCAAATACCACATCTCTGCTTATGAGTGTCTCATGCGTAGAAGGTACATAACACTTATAAGCTTTCCGTTGCTGTGCATATCCAATAAACACACTTTTCACTGCCTTAGGATCCAATTTCTTCCTCTTCCCATCTGGTATATGCACATATGCAATGCTGCCAAATACCTTCAAGTGTGAAATATTAGGTTTACGACCATATAGCCGTTCATACGGAGTGACCTCATGAATCCCTGCTGTAGGGGTTCGATTTAGCACATATACAGCAGTCACCACTGCTTCAGCCCAATAACCATTTGGCAGACATTTTTCATTCAGCATAGCTCTAGCTGACTCCATCAAAACCCTGTTTTTCCTCTCTGCAACACCGTTTTGCTGCGGTGTATAACTGCATGTGAGCTGTCTTCTGATCCCATGTTTAGCAAGATACCTGTCAAAGTAGTTTGAGACATATTCACCTCCTCCATCTGATCTCAAACATGATATGTAACAGCCCAATTCATTTTCAGCATGTTTCTTGAAGTGTTTGAATGCATCAAACACATCATCCTTATGTTTCAAGATATAAAGCCAAGTGTACCTGCTGAAATCATAAATAAATGAGACATAATATCATGCACCGCCAAAGGAAGCATTATGTGAAGGACCCCAGACATCAGAGTGTACCAACTGTAAAGGCCTAGTGCTGTTTTTTACATGTCTCATGAAAGGAAACCGTGCCTGCTTCCCAAACTGACATGCAGGGCATACATGACCAAAATCATTATACTTGAATTTAGGTAATCCAAGTACTACTTCTTTCTGCTGCATAGATTTCAGCTTTTGTACATTGACATGTCCGATTCTCTTGTGCCAGATCTCTACATCTCTGATGGCACTCTCATCATGAGCAAACATAGCTGCTTTAAGTTCAAGAATGGTCGCTTCCAAAGTAAACATCCTGCCATCCCTTCTGCCCTTGGCAATTAGTTTGCAACCATTTCCATACTCCTCAATGAAACATCCATCCTTGTTAAACCTCACTTGCAGATTCTGTTCTGCCATTTGACCCACAGACAACAAATTCTTTGTTATGGTCGGTACATGTAAGACATCATGCATGCCTTTCTTCTTGCCATCAGGCATCATCAATGGAACAATCCCTTTATACTTTATGTCATGTTGGGTATCATCCCCAGTATATACATGACCATGTGTACCTGCAACCATCTCATCAAACCACTCTCCATGCGGGGTCATGTGGTTTGACGCTCCAGAGTCAATGTACCATTTGTCATCTCTATCATGTCTCGATGCATTTTTAGATACATGCTGCATGGCAAAGAGTCTATCAACTGACTCATCATGAGCACCACTGGAAGATGCATAGTGCCCATGCTGTCTGCCCTTTGCCTTCATATCTCCTTGCTTCTTGTAACAATCCTTTGCAATATGCCCATACCGGCCACAATAATGACAATCCTTGTCCCTGTTGGACTGATCAGACGATTGCCATGAACCAGAACCACCACCTCTACCTCGGGGTGATCTCCCCCTGCCTCTAAACCCACTAGATCCACGTTGGCCTTATGTATTTGCACCATGCCAATTACTCTGCTGCTGCTGCTATCCATAATTATTACGAGTGTCACCACGACCTCGAAATGAACCACGACCTCTAGATCCTCTGCCACGCTGGCTAGAGTACAACACAGTGTCTCTACTCTGAGATGCACTAGAACCTGTATTCAGACCAAGTTTGACTTCCTCATGCAGCAACAAAGCAACTAGCTCTTCCCAGCTAGGGGGCTCTTCTCTGACAGAAATGGAAGTGTCAAAAGCTTTGTACTCTTTGCCTAAGCCATTCAAAGCAACACCAATCATATCATCTTCTGATACACTTGAGCCAATAGTAGCAAGTTGATCAGCTATGGTCTTAATCTCCGTGGTATACGTCTGGATGCTCTTGCCATTCCTAGACATGTTGTTGAACTGCTGTTTCAACTGGATCTTTCTTGCATGTGTCATGGTTCCATAATTTTTCATCAGTATGTCCCAAGCATCCTTCGGAGTCTCACATCCAGTGATTTGAATTACCATAGCATTAGATATACATAAGGAAAACCAATGCAGCACCTTGCATGCTCTTTCATTCCATAGCATGTAGGCTCTTTTCTATTCATTTGTTGGATTGTGTGCAGGCAACTCAGGAGCAACTTCATCTCTTGTACATAAATCCCAATAACCTCTGCCAACCAAAAAGTTTTTCATTCTAAATTTCCATAATGCAAAGTTCTTATTATCGAACTTCTCTCCAACTATTTGAGTGATATTGTCAGTCCCATGTGCATTAGCCATGATGCAATAGACTGTCTATCAAGTGCTTGACTCCCTGCAGTCCAATAAGTATGACTCACTAACCTCAGTCCGTAACAGTTTATGACAGGTTTCTGCACTAAATTGCAGAACAAAAACAGGGTATTTCAGCCCACTCACACCCTAAAACAACCCACAAACAAGTGGTCTCAACTGTAGATATAACTGCCAATACATAAGCTATGTGTTTGCTTCAGCTTAAGCTTATGTAACCTCACTGCCAGGGTACATACATGCAGTCTGAAAACTGTAAACTGTGAGTAACCAGCAGCAATTTCAAGTCCAAAACTGAGTGTGTCAACAAATTCAGTTTCAGGTTGCAGTCAACCAAAATTCAGCATACCAAGCTCCAAGCAGCTCCAAAATGTCTTTTGACCATGTCATACATTTACTTTGTAGTGGCAAGTTCAATACATGAGCATCTGAGTAGGCGTAGACAACCTGTCTTCATTGACCAATGGCATAAACCTCATGAGCTGTTTGTAATTAACCAGGACAGTGTAATTGCATTTATTTCAGCTTCAAAATTCAGTTTTCAATGATGCTCATTGCTTGCTTCAATTCTCCATGCATTCAGCATGTATAGGCCAGTTCATATAGATGATGGAACCCCCAAGATGACATGTATTGCTTCAGTAATGCACAATACTTGTCATTGACTGTGTATGACAATTTTCAGCCTGTCATTGATTTTCAGATCTGAGTATTCTGTCATTGACTGTGTATGACAGTTTTCAGCCTGTCATTGATTTTCAGATCTGAGTATTCTGAGTAAGAGATCTCAGCTTCAAGACATTTGATCCAATGTATACATGCTTTGACACATTCTTGTGCTCCAAAGATGCCTTCTGAGTGTAGTACAAGGCTCCTGTGTGTCAGTAATGACTGAATGCATGCTGTCCATTCATGTTTACAGCAGTTTAGAAATGATTACAGGTCTGTGTCTGTCACTCCAGCTCATAACAGAGCTCCCACACAAGCATTTACTCCTTGCATACTTCAAATACCTTCAATAGTGAGCATACATGCTCTATGAACCTTGTCCAGGTGCCCCACTGAAGATTGACAGGTTACTGTCCACTCAGATCAGCAGGCGCAGATTTTCAGACCAGGGGGCGCAGATTTTCAGGCACAGATTGCTGTCCACTCAGATCAGCAGGTGCAGATTTTCAGATACAAGTTGTTATCCATTCAGATCAGCAAGCGCAGATTTTCAGATACAGGTTGCTGATTTTCAGGAGGCAGTCCACGATTTTCAGACACAGGTTGCTGATTTTCAGGAGGCAGTCCACGATTTTCAGAAGGCAGTCCACGCTGATTCCTTCCTTTGACTATGGCTTCATTTGCAAGTTGTCATGCCCATTCTCCCACAGCCTCATGGATGAAGCTCTGATACCATGGTCAAAGAGTAGAGAGAGAGAAAGGGAAAGACTCCATATCCATGAGCCTTCAGGCTCTCAAGCTCATTCCATCATTTCCACACACTATACTGAAAAGCACACACACACTACAAGATAAAGTGACCTAGTGTAAATGTAGACTAGACTGATTAACTCTAGTCAGGTCACTGGCTGACTACTGACCCGACTTATTTAATGTAGTCACATGTAGACAGCTGTACACACTAGCTATCATAGATGTCAGTCATAGATGAAGACACACTAACGGTGAGCTTGATTTCTAACAGCCGCTTAAACATTCCACATTTTGCCATTCATGCAAAGTCGATGGATATAGAGCTGTCAATCAAACAAGACTGAATTAGAATACTGCAAAGACATTTAAAAATCACTTTGATACAAAAGAATAATCAATGATAAAATTTAACAACTTACTGTTTTGTTTATAATTTGCAATGTTGTTCTCGTCCTGTACAGAGATTTGTTTATGCGTATAAACATGTTGAATCAACACTTCTGTTACTGCACTTGTGCCATTAAACACTTTTCTGAACTCTAGAATTCTACCTTTCCAATGTTTGCTAGGGTTTGCAACATCCTTGCGCTTGACCTTGAAACTCCCTCAAGTACTTGGGTGCATCAAAATCCAATCCAACTTATAATACTTATCACAAATCCAATTACCGCCTTTGTCTTTCCTGTTGAAGACCTCCACTGCAAGTATGCTACTGATATTTTTCCTCCGTGAAGACATCTGTAACAACCAAATACAAAAGTTACCTATCAACATGTGTATAATTTGCAAATGTTCTCTCCAAATGAAATTAAATTTAAATGGATCAATTTAAAAAAGAAACATTGTACCTGTAATTTCTTTCACAAAGATCCCTAGATATGTTGAACAAGAAGTTGACTTATAGCAAGACCATTGTTCCTTCACTGACAGATTCCTACAGTAGAAAAACAAAAGAAATCTTGGGTCAACGCATACATATAACTTATATAGGCTTTGTCCAAATGCGTTGAAATTTAACCATGGAATAGCAGTAAAAAATGGCAATATACCTGTGGCTTTCTCTACAAAAAATCCCAAAGATGTTGTAGAAGTTGAGTTCTTGATAAATCATTGTTCTTCACCCTCAGAGATTCTTGGAGTAAAAAAACAAAGGAAAGCTCAGTATGCATGTAACTTGTATACATTTTGTCTAAACGAGATAAAATTTAACAGTGGAGCAATAAAAAAACAAGACAATATACCTGTAACTTTGTTTATAGAGAAACCCTAAGATGTTGAAGAAGAAGTTGAGTGTTCAAAATATCACTATTCTTGACTGTAAGAGACTCCTAGAGCATCAAAACAAAAGAAATTACATGTCAGAGAATGGACATAACTTGCACAGGTTTTCTCCAAATGAGATAAAACTTTACCATAGAACATCTATGGAAGAGAAAAATATACCTGTAGAGTTTTGTGAAGAGAATCTTAGGGCTTTGGTAAAACAAGCTCTGCTCTCATAAAACACATGAAACTCTCTCTGTGCTTGTGCAAAGCAAATGAAATTTTACAGGGTTACAGACAGGGCAAGCAACAGTGAGGCTGTAAAATTTCGTTAGGAAAGAAGAAGCGGGGAAAGAGATATGACAAATTTGAGTTCCGCCTAAGAAAGAGGGGAAAACTGAAAAGGGGAGAAAAGAAAAGTCAAACATAAAAAATAAGAAAATGAAAATTCGAGGCACAAACTTCCAAGAAGTGACAGCATTGTAGTCCCCACATTTTCCCTTATTTTATTGCTAAGGGAAGATTTGGTCCAAGATATGGCTAGAAGATTCATGTTACATGAATCAGGAATCCCAGCTCTCTCATTGGTTAGGCCTATATTTGTTTATTCACTCCTTAAGGGAAAAAAAAGAGAGTCCATATTTCTCCTAATGAAATCCTTTCCCAATCCTTGAGGTATCATCAAAATAGTGGTACCACAAATAGAGTCAGACTGCTTGCTGTAAGAGGTTAATGATTCATCACATAAGGTAGGATCATCAGGAAAATGAGTAGCAATGAGAGGGCCACAAATGGGATAGGCTGGCCTTAGTAATAAGGTCTAATTTTGACAACTGAGAATACCAATGACCAAAGGAACATATTGGACTTAGGGAGGAGCTCAACGTGCCATTCAAGTAAAAATGAAATACACTCACCGCACATACATACAAAAAGGGTGCCTATAAAATAGTAGAACAAAAAAAAAAGATGTTGATAAAGCATTAGTTCATACACAACTCAAAAAACCACCCCAAGAAAACGACATCCTAGAAAAAATTTAGCATAACCTACCCGAGCATGCAACCCATAGCTTCATGAAATGCAAACAAAGAGGCACCTTGATCCCCATATCAAGCAATTAAAAAATAAATAAATATACACATCATAGCCTAGATTACATCAGGGTGGCCATCAAAAGAGAAGAAACACCACAAACTTCACCACATTGACACAACTAAACCAAGACCGGATAGAAACATGTCAATATGGACTGAGTAAGAGAGTATATCACCTTCATATCAACATATAATGTATTGTAACGTTCCAAATTTCTTTTTTATGTGAACTACCCTTATAGGAAAGGGGGATATTGATATGGCAATTTTTAGAATAATGCATTTTTTTAAAAATGATTCCCCTCCCCAGCCGACTGTTGTGCTGGAAGGGGAGGGGAACAGCAACAAGGCGGAAGCTCCTCGGTGGGAGCTCACAGGTGTAGAGTGCCATGCCTCTCGCCACGTCGAGAGGGAGGATCCCCCCTCCCCTCCCCTATTTAAACCAAGGGGGGGCTGCTGCCACGGTGACAAAAGGGGAGAGTAACCACCGCCATAACGCCGTGCCGCTGCCGTAAGGAGGGAGGGCCGCCTCATTTCCGTGCTGTGGACGAGGATTGGGCTGCCGTGTAGCCAACGAGAACCACTGCCTTCCTTTTCGCCGTCGACAGATGGCTCTCACCCCCCCCCCCCCCCCCCACATAATCTTCTGGAAGTCAGAAGCTTCCAAAGGGGGGGCCTCCTTAAACCCCCTTCCTATACCTTATTATTTCCCCCCCCCCCCCTCGAGGGTTTTAAAAATACCTTAAGCCCCCTTTCACCCTCGTGCTAAAACCCCTTTCCTTTCACTTTGGAGTCACTCCCCCCAAGAGCACGAAGGCCTTAAGGGTCTTATTACTTTTTCCCCCATGTATAATCCCTAAAAGACCTATCCCCTTGGCTTTGGAATCACCCCCTTCCTGTGGCCTCTTAAAACCACTTCTCCCGTGATTACCCCTTAAGCCTTTTCCTTGGCTTCAAAACCTTTCACCCCCCCCCATGTGTAAACCCCCATAAGCCCCTTTTTCTCCAAGTTTGAATTAAGGTTCCTTAGACTCTTACTTATAACCTTTACAGGTTATTATTTTCCCCTAGAGCTCTCCCGCACTTTGTATTTTTTTTCCACACCTTTCTATTCCCGTTCCTGCGAAGTTTACAAAGGCCATTACATTAAGCCATCCCCATGGTTTCATGGGTCTTAGTCGTGAAAGATTCTGAAACACTCTTTCAAATTCCCGACTTCAAGGAGGGATTCTTTCAAAAAAACTGCTTTCGATGGACGGTGCAAGTTATTGCGGAAGAGAGTCACGGTGGAATATAAAAAAGAAGTTGTTAAGCTGATATTCCTTCTGATGATACTATGAATCCCAGATATTCAATCTGACGCTTGAAGAATGCACACTTCTTCATTTTTGCATACACCTTATGGGACCTCATTGTCTCAAGGACAATCCGAAGTTGAGGTTCATGATCTTCTTCCTATTTAGAATAGACTTAAGTGTCATTGAAGAAGACAAGCACGAAATCATCAAGATATGGTCTAAAAATATCCTGCATTAATCTGTTGAAGGTGGCAGGTGCATTTGTAAGCCCGAATGACATAACCAAGAACTCAAAGTGCCCATATCTTGTATTGAAGGCCGTTTTTGGAATATCTTCTTCCTTGATCCTTATTTGATAGTAACTTGACCTGAGATCAATCTTGGAGAAGATCTTTGCACCTTGAAGATGATCAAGAAGATCATCTATTCTAGGAATAGGATACTTGTTCTTGACTGTTGATTCATTCAACCCTCGGTAATCAATACATAGTCGAAGTGTCCCATCTTTCTTTTTCTGGAACAGTACTGGAGCTCCCCACGGTGAGTTGCTAGGCCGAATGTAACCCTGATCCAACAGTTGCTTGAGTTGTTCCTTCAACTCAATTGTTTCTGGTATGGACATTCTATAAGGTCTCTTTGCAATTGGTGCAGCTCTAGGCACTAGCCTAATCTCATGATCTACTTCTCTTGGAGGCGGAAGTTCAATCAATTCCTCAGGGAATACGTCAGCGTATTCCTTTAGCCAAGAAGGTCCTTCATGAGACTCTTGCTTTTGATCTAACTTGTTGAGTTTGATAAGGTAAACGGGTAATCCTTTTCTGACCCCTTTTATGATCCGAGATACTTTGGCTAATTGGATTCTTGGCACTCCTGCCTCACCTTGAGTTGTGACAAACTCCCTTTCAGAGTTTCGAAAGGAAACTTGACCCTTTCCACAGTGGATGTGGGCGTCATTAGGCTTAAGCCAATCCATCCCGAGTAGACACTCATGGATACCTAAATTCATGACTCTGAATTTGACTGAGGTTTTCTTTCCTCCCAGAAAGAATTCCACCTTAGCAGTTTGCCTGGTACAAGTTACCTCACGACCGTTTGCCAATTCCACAAGCAGGGTAGGTGCTTCTACTGTGGCTATTCCTAATCTTTTTGCACATGCTGGTGAGATAAAGGAATGTGTATTGCCACAATCAATCAAGGTTTTGAAACCTTTACCTTGATAGTCCGACGGTGTCTGAATCACCGAGAACTGGCGACTTGGCCCTTTCTTGTGTAAAGCGGCATGAACTGTCACTCTTTTGAATTCAGCTTCCATAGTCGGATCTTCCTCATCTTCTTCTTTGCATCTTTGCCTATTGGCAATGTAGGCAGTTCTTCCTCTTCCATGGGTGGCGGCTCCTTGACCGCGGCCTGCACCTTGAAAAGGCGTTTGACGATGTCCCCCGTTGAGCTTGGGACATTGCCTCTTGAAGTGACCGGGTTCGTTGCAGTGGAAACAACGGAGGTTTCGGCCATTATTTTGAGTAGGAACAAAGTTGTTGACGTTATTTGTCCTTGCTTTCTTCCTTTGTCCCTGATTGTGACCTTGAACTCTCTTCACTTGAGGTCTGAATGCTCCTTTGTTCGGGTTACTATAGGACCAAGTTTTATTACCCCTTGGTCTAGCTTGCACCTCCTGAATTATAGGTGCCGCTCGAATGAGTGCATCCTGAAGATCTGATGGACGCATAGATTCGAGACGAGTATTTACGGGTGGATTTAAGCTCGCGAAAAATTTGGACACCTGCTGCATCATGTCCATCTGTGGCGCATACTTTAAAAGTGAGACGAATTTAGAGTAGTATGCGTCCAGAGTGAGTCCTAGTTCTTTAAGCTCGTAGAACTCATTCATTTTCTGCGTACGATATGCAGGTGGCAAATATCTCCCCTGCACGGCTTTCTTTAACTTCTCCCAGGTAACGGACCCCTCTGAAGTCCCTTGATCCCTGCACCATTGTTTCCACCAAAGTCTGGCTTCGCCGGTGAGTTTTACCTTGGCGAGCATGGCCTGATTGGTAGGTGCAGTACCAGCCGCTTCAAAGTAATCCTCCATAGATTCAATCCAAATTTCAGCATTCAGACTGGACGAATCTGCCTCTCCCGTCAAACTCGGGTGGCTTTATCTACTTGAGGAGGAACTTCTTCTCCTGCGTCACAGCAGTATTTGATGTAGGGGGCGAATTTGGAACTTGTACCTGGGGTTGTGCTTGGATAAAAGTTTTCTTAACGTTATTATATGATAATTGACGTTAGCTTAGCTATCTCATAAATCATGAAGCTACTTAACTTTTTAACAACTCTGATGCACAGCCAGATATTGATAAAAGAAGTCTTTATTTATATTTACATGGGCGTAGTCTTATACAACGTCTTGTGTGATGATAATCCAATCATTACATTCAGTTTGGGGAGAACAATGTTGTATTGCATTTGTCTACAGGGACTGTGTAATAGTAGGGTTTTGGGTCATGGATCTTTAGCAATCGATAATTCATTGGAAGTTCAGGATACCCTTTTCGTTGGAATCCATACTTCTCATGGTGGTCCAACACTTTAATCCTGTCGGCTGGGATTACACGAGTTACTTCCTCATATACATATGAGTTCATTTCGACCCTCCAACCTTGAATATGTAAAGTCAAATTTACGTGAGCTTCCACAAAAATGAACAGCTTCACGACTTTCAAGTCTTCCAACCACTTGATCCTCTTTAGCGAACCGGTGGGCAGCTATGTAGTAGATTCTTGAAGACCCCGTCCATCTTCGTTCAATGTATAAAGGTGATGGATTATAAATCTGCTCTAGGATGTTCATCATCCCAATTCTTTGTCTATAAAGCGAAGAATGTATTGTAGTCATAAACATGACCCGAAACACCAAAAACTTGTTCCACGCTTCATAGTTCTGCAAGACAGCATTGAAGATGAGGAAATGTTTGGACAACAACAATTTCTTTACTTCATTTTATTGAGATCTCATAAAAACAATTCCGTTGTTGGTCGGCTCTGATACCAACTTGTAACATGTCCCATAGTATCGTCCAGGACACGTCTTAGCAGTCCATCAGAAAGGATGTCTAGAAAGCTCCGCCCGGCACTCCCATGGAATGTTACGGGTTTTGCAATCTAGTTCTTCCTGCGTCTGCCACGTAGCGAAAGTATCCTGGCCGTTCCCACTTAGGATCGACCAGAATTAGGGTTTTCCTAATGGGTCATTAGCTAATAGCAACTAGTGTCAGACCCGAGCGAACTACTTTACGCAGAAACGCCAGGTCCGAAGCCGATTCGCATTGCACTTGGTTCAAGGAGAATGGGAAACGAGAGGGATGCAAAGCTCAACCTCTCTGCCATAAGGCATAGTCCCATTCCGTTCCCCTAAAACAACGTAAATCGGGTAAGACGTAACTCTAGGTCATCGTTCTCGTTATTCTTTTTTATAATAATGATCATTCCGCTGTTCTTCGAGATTTTGAGAAAAGTTTCCGGCTAACCGGGACCACCCAACCGTAGGACGAACCCATGGCCCATCCTCCACACTTTCCTCGGTTTGTTTTAGTTATGTAATTATCTAACACATTAATTTCACATATAACAATCAGGTTCTTTAATTAATCTTGTTAAGCACTTGTTCCTTCACGTAATCTTATCACGTGACATAGAAAAAACAACATCAAGCAAGTTCTTTTAACATTTCATCATTTTATCTTTGAAATACAAGGAGTTCCGCCCGTAGGCTTGTCCATAATCTGCCCGAACGCTAACCAGTAATCTCCAGGGATCACTATTTCAAGCTTCCGCCCGTCAACTAGTATGCGGGCCTCGAGATCCAATCCCGAGTCACGTTAGCCTCTTGTGCAGGACCCGGAAGCTGAGGGATTTACGGCCAGAGCCCCCCTGGCACCCAAGCGTCCTCCTGCTCCAAGTAGAACTCAACGGAGAGACCTCTCGCGGCGGGTTCGGTCCACGTTCCCGGCGCGGTCAAACAACCCCCTTGGTTAGGGTCAGGCAGGCAGTCGCGGGTAACTGAAGCTGCCTCTCCCTTCAGGCCTTCAACCTGAAGTATAGGTACTTATTTAATTTGTAATTCATAATTCAAACAAAGCCTAAAATCTCTAGCAAGCACAGACATTTCCATTAATCAACCCAGTTGTATGGCAAACTGCTAAGGAAGTGTTCTTTCCTTTTTGAGTGTATCAGCACTTGTTCCCAAGGTGTCTTGTAACTTGGCAAGATCTCTTATATTCCGGTGTAGGGCATACCCAACTTGGTTAACCCTAAGGTACCTTAGATATGCTAGTTTCTATTTTACAACTTTCCTTATTTAGAAGGATATCCAAAAATACGTCTTTTTGCAAAATAACTTGCGTAAGGATCTGCCGTCCTTGATGAGGGTTTTTTTTTTTCCCCTTTTCTCCTTGTGAATCAATCACAAAAATGATTTCATACATGTTGCGCAAGTCGTACGATGGAATAATCTGTTTAGATTCTTTAAGCTGACGTATGTCAATCCTAGGGTTTCTTCATTTAAGAAGCTTAGGGACAAACCCTAGTTTCTTATCTTTATGAATTTATTGTCCCTACGGTAAGGAAAGTAGTCAAGTGTTTTAGGGTATGAATGTTTCTATGTTTAGATTGGTTCGGTTATCTTTTGGAAGGTAATCTTAATCGTCTTGTCACGGTTTTACTATGCTTGTGACAATTAACTTTCCCAATCAATACAATTTAATTTGGCATATAGCATAATGCCAAGGTGATACAAAGAGCAACAATACTCCTTGGGACAAAAAGGCCTAGCTGAGAATTTGGTGTATACACACTTTATTAGTCCCAAGTCCTCAAATAGCAGGGGATAAGTGTTAATAGAGTTTCATCCAGCAGTCCCCTTTTACATTTTCTTTCCAAATGAATTTGTATATCTAATTTTTATACTTGTTAATTCCTAACATTTAACTTCCGCCTCCTTTAAAGTTGAACTCATGCCAAATAATAACAATTTCCTTGCTAAGATGTGCAACTAGCAAAGATAACTCCCTAGTAATTTGAGTATTGAAGAAACCTTTCTTGGATTTAGCTATTTACCATGAATCATTGCGAAAGGGAATAAGACTAATGATGCAAGATATAATTTCTTTACTTTAGGAATATATTACTATAGTAAAGGGTTAATCTTGCTTGTAATTTTATAATGCTTGATGCAATTTGAAGAAAACTAAGTTGTATACATTGTCATTCATAAGCTAACTCCTTCGTTTAAAAATAACTCCAACAAATATATCCTATCCTTAACAAATTTTCTCTGCATGATCGACTTAAAACCGAATTAACACCAAGAAGAAAAAAAACCTGGCTTTGAGGTGAGATATCCACATGGATACCGGGAGATGACCCTCCCGCAGCTACACCTTGGACTTTCTTTGGCGGCATCGTAGTTCGAATGTGAGATAGCCTTTTCCTTTTTCTTCTTGGAATTCCACCGTCTTCTCCTTCCTTTTCTTTTTCCTTTTTCCCACTCTTCCTCCTTCACTCCCTCTACTTCCCTCCCTATCTTTTATCTCACGGCTATTTCTTCCTTACGGGATGCCATACGAGGCCATGATGATGAATTGGATTTTTAGGACATGGGAGTGTGTGTACACCGGCTTGTTTGATAAAACTAAGAACAGAAAGCTCAACTAAGAGAGCACTTGCACTAAAAGATGTAAAAAAGTGAGTGAAGGAATTAATGCAAGAGAATGGAAGTCCGCAAGATAGACTAAGGAAAAAGTAGGCCTATGGGTGTGACTTGAATAGTCTAAAGAGCTAAGAGGGGGGAAAAAGAACAAGGGCTTAGGGGGGAATTAAAACCCGGGAGGGGGGAGAATAAGGTGTGGAAAGGGGGCTTAGGAAGCCCCCTTGGAAGCTTCCAATCCTTCTGGAAGCCTCACAAAGGCACGTGGGAGTTGGAGCTTGGTTTGTGGAAATGGGCTCCTACAAAAGCTCTTGGGAATGGGGGCTTTTACGAATGGAGTTTCGGAAATTGAGGCCTTACGAGGTGTTTTGCGGAAAGGGATCTTACAAATGGAGCTTGCGAGAATGGAGGCTTTATGAGCTTCTTTTAAAACCTCGGGGTGGCCACAAGGAAACAGGGCTTGAGGAAGATGGGAGTTTTCCCTCCCCCATGCACAGGAACTCTTCCACCAAAATGGGTTCCCTTAACAACTTGGGGTGGCTAGTGGGAAAGGACTTATGTGAATGGGGCTTATAGAAGCCCCCTTAGAAGCTTCTTAAAAGAAGATTCTAAGAAGCTTCGTAAGGTAAATGATTGGGGAGGAGCTTAAAGGGATGGCTGATGACATGGCAGTGAGAAATGGCCGTGGTGCAGGTGCATCGGCAAGCTGCCGGAGAATTTGGCACCCTCCTCGACAGGAGGTGGCCCTTCACAGCAGTTGGTCCTCCTTCAAGCTCTCACGGCAGCGTTTGTATCTCCCTCTCGATCTATGGCGGCCTCTCTCCTACGCAGCAACAGCAGACCGTCTTCTTTCACGGCCCAGCCTCTCTCCTGTATAGCAGCCCCCCCCCTCATTTAAATAGTGGAAGGGAGGGGATCTTTCCTCTCGGCGTGTCAACACGCATGGTCCCCCTCCCTCCTAAGGCTCCACCAAGGAGCTTATAGCTCCTTCTATTCCCCTCCCCCTCCAGCTCGTCAGTCGGCTAGAGGGATAAGGGGGGGAATTAAATTTTTTTTCCATAAGTCCCATTTGTTTTCTCAATGCGGAAGATTACACTTGGACTTTCTTAGGAGGCATTTCCACCGTGGAAGCAGCTTAACAACTTCTTTTTAATATTCCACCGTGACTCTCTTCCGCAATAACTTGCACCATCCATCGAAAGCAATTTTTTTGAAAGACTCCCTCCTTGAAGTCAGGAATTCGAAAGAACGTTTTAGAATCTTTCACGACTAAGACCCATTAAACCATGGGGACGGCTTAATGGCCTTTGTAAACTTCGCACGAACGGGAATAGAAAGGTGTGGAAAAAAAAACACAAAGTGCGCGAGAGCTCTAAGGGAAAATAATAACCTGTAAAGGATATAAGTAAGGGTCTAAGGACCCTTAGGTCAAACTTGGAGAGAAAGGGGCTTATGGGGGTTTACACATGCCGAGGGGGGGGGGGGGGGTGAAAGGTTTTGAAGCCAAGGAAAAGGCTTAAGGGGTAATCACGGCAGAAGTGGTTTTAAGAGGCCATGGGAAGGGGGTGATTCCAAAGCGAAGGGGATAGGTCTTTTAGGGATTATACACACGGGAAAAAGTAATAAGACCCTTAAGGCCTTCGTGCTCTTGGGGGGAGTGACTCCAAAGTGAAAGGAAAGGGGTTTTAGCACGAGGGTGAAAGGGGGCTTAAGGGATTTTTAAAACCTCGGGGGGGGAGGGGGGGATTTCAAGACCCATGGAAAGGGCGGTTTAGACACGGGGGGGTGGGGGGGGATAATAAGGTATAGGAAGGGGGTTTAAGGAGGCCTCCCCTTTGGAAGCCTCTGACTTCCAGAAGATTACGTGGGGGGGTTTGTCGACGGCGAAAAGGAAGGCAGCGGCTCCCGTTGGCTGCACGACAGCCCAGTCCTCGTCCACAGTACGGAAATGAGGCGGCCCTCCCTCCTTACGACAACGGCACGGCATTATGGCGGTGGTTATTCACCCCTTTCGTCACCATGGTAGCAGCCCCCCTTGGTTTAAATAGGGGAGGGGAGGGGGGATCCTCCCTCTCAACATGGCGAGAGGCATGGCACTCTACACCTGTGAGCTCCCACCAAGCAGCTTCAGCCTTGTTGCTATTCCCCTCCCTTCTAGCACAACAGTCGGCTGGGGAGGGGAATAAATTTATATTTTTTGCATTATCCTAAAAATTGCCATATCAATATCCCCCTTCCCTATAAGGGTAGTTCACATAAAAAAGAAATTTGGAACGTTACATTCTCTCCCCCTTAGAGGAATCGATATGTCCTCATCTCGAGATAAACTAGGGATATTGATGGTTGAGAGTGCCTTCATCTACCCAAGTTGCATCCTCTTTGGGATAATCTTTCCACTGGACGAGGCATTCTCTCAAGGTTCTAGATCTTAATTGTCTCTCCCTAACATCTAAGATCCTGCCAGGCCTTAGTTCAAGGTCTCCTTGACTAGGCATATTACTTGTTGGTCATCAAGTACATGGTTAGGATTAGGTACATATTTCTTCAATAGGCTAATATGGAATACATTGTGAACCTTTAGGTTCTCAGGAAGTTGTAATCGATAAGCATTAGGTCCTAGGCATTTGAGGATCTTGTACGGTCCACAATACCTTGGACTTAGCTTCTTGCAATCTCCTAAGGATAGGGAACTCTTCTTAGGGCGTACGCAAATGAAGACCATGTCTCTTTCTTCGAAGACTCTATCTTGACGTTTCAAGTCCGCGTATGCCTTCTGTCTATCCTTGGCAGCTTGGATGTCCTGTCTTATTGACTTTATTTGATCATCCATCTCTTCCAACATCTGCCTTGAAGCTTCAACCCTTAAGGTTGGATCTAAGAAGTTTAGGGGACTTCGACAGTCATGACCATACAATGCTTGGAAAGGGGTCATCTGAATGCTTTGTTGGTAAGAAGCATTGTAGGCAAATTCAAACATAGGCAAATATTAAATCCACCCATTCGGTTCTCGACAACTAATGATAGCTCTCCAGAAGTGTGATGTGAAGAGAGAATCACGATCACTAATGATTCTTCTGGGTAAACCATGTAGCTTGAATATTTCCTTGATAAACAATCTTGTAATGTCTGAGGCTTTGTAGTTTGTCTTTACTAGAATCAGGTGTGCAATCTTAGTAAGCATGTCAACCACAACCATGATGGAGTTGTATCCTCCCTGGACTTGGGGTAGGCCTACAACAAAATCCATACTGATGAATTTCCATTTCATTTGGGGAATGTCAAGCGGTTGCAGTTTCCCTGGCATCATGACATGTTTGGCTTTGATACGTTGTCAAGACAAACACTCGGTGACATATTTGAGAACGTCACCTTTGAGCCTCTCCCAATGGTAGCTCTTCCTGACTGCATTAAGAGTCTTGGCATAGCCAGGATGTCTTACGAAAGGGGAATCATGAGCTTCCCACAATATCTTCTTCTTAAGTGATTGGCTTGCTGGTATACGCAGCCTTGTTCTATAGTAGACAAGACCACTATTAATAGAAAATTCATGATACTTAGCCTACAACTTTTGATTCTAATCCTTGATAGAAATCTCCCTTAGTATTGTTTGGTAGGCCGGATCATGGCATGCATCCTCTCTAGCTAACTCAAGTATCGGGTTGTTTGGCATAGATACTTTTGTAGCTAGAGACCTGGCTATTGATGGATTCTGCAAGATTAGGGAATGAAGGAATGCCTTGCAACTAAGTGCATCGGAAACTACATTCTCTTTCCCTGGTCGGTACTTGATTTCAAAGTCATACTCCTCCAACACTTCAATCCACCAACATTGCCTCATGTTGAGCTCGTTCTGGGTAAAGATCCATTTGAGACTCTTATGGTCAGTTACTAGAGTAAACTTATTACCCAACAAGTAGTGTCTCCAAAGCTTTAGAGCATGGATGGCAGCTAGCAATTCCAGATCATACATAGCATAATTCTTTTCATGAATCTTCAATTTCCTTGAAGAATATGCTACAAGATGACCTTCGTGCATGAGTACACACCCCAAGGCATGTATGATAGTATCAATTACTACCTCGAATTCTTTATTGAGGTCTAGAAGTTTTAGAATGGGTGCTGATACCAAACTTTGCTTCAATTTGTCGAAGCTATTTTGTTCGGGAGTTGACCATGCAATGGAAGTTTGCTTCTTCAGTAAGTTCGTCAGAGGTGCTGCAATCAAAGCATAGTTTTTGATGAAGACCCTATACCATCCTATCAATCCAAGAAAGCTGTGTATCTCTTTGACGGATGTTGGTATTGGCCATTCAAGCACATCTCTGACCTTGGCTGGGTCCACTGGGATTCCTTCCGCTGATACTATGAATCCCAGATATTCAATCTGACGCTTGAAGAATGCACATTTCTTCATCTTAGCATATAGCTTATGTGACCTCATTGTCTCAAGGACAATCCGAAGTTGGGGTTCATGATCTTCTTCCTGTTTAGAATAGACTAAAGTGTCGTCGAAGAAGACAAGCACGAAATCATCAACATATGGCCTAAAGATATCCTGCATTAACCTGTTGAAGGTGGCAGGTGCATTCATAAGTCCGAATGACATAATTAGAAACTCAAAGTGCTCATATCTTGTATTAAAGGCCGTCTTGGGGATATCTTCTTCCTTGATCCTTATCTGATAATAACCTGACCTAAGATCAATCTTGGAGAATATTTTTGCACCTTGAAGACAATCAAGAAGCTCATCTATTCTAGAAATAGGGTACTTGTTCTTGACCATTGATTGATTCAATCCTCGGTAATCAATACATAGTTGAAGTGTCCCATCTTTCTTTTTCTGGAATAGTACTAGAGCTCCCCATGTTGAACTACCAGGATGGATGTAGCCCTGATCTTGTAGTTGCTTGAGTTGTTCCTTCAGCTCAATTGCTTCTGGTATGGACATTCTATAAGGTCTTTTTGCAATTGTCGCACCTCCTGGTACTAACATAATCTCATGATCCACTTCTCTTTGAGGCGAAAGTTTAGTCAACTCTTCAGGGAATACGTCCGCATATTCCTTTAGCCAAGAAGGTCCTTCATTAGACTCTTGCTTCTGATCTAACTTATTGAGTTTGATCAAGTAAATAGGTAATCCTTTTCTGACTCCTTTTATGATCCGAAATACTTTGGCCAATTGGATTCTCGGCACTGTGGCCTCACCTTGAGTTGTGACTAATTCCCTTTCAGAGTTTCGAAAGGAAACTTGACCCTTTCCACAATGAATGTGGGCGTCATTAGGCTTAAGCCAATCCATTCCGAGTAGACACTCATGGATATCTAAATTCATGACCCTGAATTTGACCGAAGTCTTCTTTCCTGCCAGAAATAATTCCACCTTGGCAGTTTGCTTGGTACATGTAACCTCATGACCATTTGCCAATTCCACAAGCAAGGTAGGTGCTTCTACTGTGGCTATTCCTAATCTTTTTGCACAATCTGGTGAGATAAAGGAATGAGTACTGCCACAATCAATCAAGGTCTTGAAACTTTTACCTTGATATTTCGACAGTGTCTGAATCACCAAGAACTGGCGATTCGGCCCTTTCTTGTGTAGAGCAGCATGGACTGTCACTCTTTTAAACTCTGCTTCCATGGTCGGAACTTCTTCTTCTTCTTCTTCGCACATTTTTCTATTGGCAATGTAGGCGATTCTTCCTCTTCCTCGGGTAGCGTCTCCTTGACCACGACCTGTTCCTTGGAAAGGCACTTGGCGATGTCCTCACCAAGCTTGGGACATTGCCTCTTGAAGTGACTGGGTTCGTTGCAGTGGAAATAATGGAGGTTTCAGTCATTGCTTTGAGTAAGAACAAAGTTGTGACATTGTTAGTATTTGCTTTCTTTCTTTGCCCCTGATTATGACCTTGAACTCTCTTCATTTGAGGTCTGAATGCTTCTCTGTTCGGGTCATTATAAGACCAAGTTTTGTTACCCCTTGGTCTAGACTGCACCTCCTGAATTATAGGTGCCGCTCGAATGAGTGCGTCCTGAAGATCTGATGGGCGCATAGATTCGAGACGGTGGGGATTTAAACCCACACAAAATTCAAACACCTGCTGTGTCATGTCCATCTGCGGTGCATACTTAAGAAGTGAGACAAATTTAGAATAGTATGCATCAAGCGTGAGCCCAGCTGTTTTAGCTCGTAGAACTCATTCATCTTCTACGTGCAATATGCAAGTGGCAAGTATCTTCCCTGCACGGCTTTCTTCAGCTTCTCCCGGGTAGAGGGATCCCTCCGCGATCCCTTGATCCCTGCACTATTGTTTCCACCAAAGCCTGGCTTTGCCGATGAGCTTTAGCTTGGTGAGCATAGCCTGATTGGCGGGTGTACTACCGGCTGCTTTGAAGTAATCCTCCATGGATTCAATCCCAATTTCAACATTAGCTTGGACGAATCTGCCTCTCCCATCAAACTCGGTGGCTTAATCTTCTTGAGAATGAACTTCTTCTCCTGGATTACAGCAATACTTGATGTAGGAGGCGAATTAGGAACATGTACCTGGGGTTGTGCCTGGATAGAGGTTTCTTAACGTTATTATACGATAATCGTTATTGATTTATATTACATCTTTAATTCAGCTATCACGTAAACAATGTAGCTACTTAACTTTTTATCAACTCTTATGCATAATCAAGCATTGTTAAAAAGAAGTCTTTATTTGTATTTATATAGCCATAGCCCTTTCGAATACAACATTTGTTGCGATGATAAGCCAATTGTTACATTTAGTTTGGGGAGAACAATGTTGTATTACATTTATCTACAGGAACTGTATAATAGTATGGTTTCGGATCATGGATCTTCAGGAATCGGTAAGTCATTGGAAGTTCAGGATATCCTTTCCATTGGAATTTATACTTCTCATGGCGGCCCAACACTTTAATCCTGTCTCGGCGGGGATTACACGGGTGACTTCCTCATATACATATGAGTTCATCTCAACCCTCCGACCTCGAATATGTAAAGTTGAGTTTATATGAGCTTCCACAAAAATGAACAGCTTCACGACTTTCAGGTCTTCCAACCACTTGATCCTCTTTAGGTTGGTTTGTAGATAAGCAAACTGGTGGGCAACTATATAGTAGATTCCTAAGGCACCCGTCCATCTTCGTTCCATGTACAAGGGTGATGGATTATAGATCTGCTGTAGGATGTTCATCATCTCAACCCTTTGTCGATACTGCGGCGAATGCATTGCAGTCACAAACATGATTCGAAATACTAAGAACTTGTTCCACGCTTCATAATTCTGCAAGACAGCATTGAAGGTAAGGAAATGTTTGGACAGTAACATTTGCTTTACTTCAACTTATTAAGATTTCAAAAAAAAAAATCCGTGGCTCTGATACCAACTGTAACGTATCCACTAGTATCACCTATGACATGTCTTAGCAGTCCATCGGAAAGGATGTCTAGAAAGCTTCGTCCGGCACTCCCATGGAATGTTACGGGGTTTGTGATCTAAGGCTTCCCGTGTTTGCCACGTAGCGGAAGTATTCCGGCCGTTCCTACTTAGGATCAAACTGAATTAGGGTTTTCCTCATTGGTCATTTCCTAACAGCAACTAGCATCGGACTCGAGCGAACTACTTTACGCACAAATGCCATGTCCGAAGCGGATTCGCGCTGCACTTGGTTCAAGGAGAATGGAAAACGAGAGGGATGCAAAGCTCAACTTCTCTGCCAAAAGGCATAGTCCCATTATGTTCCCCTAAAACAGCGTAAATCGGGTTTAATCATAACTCTAGGTCAACGCTTTTGTTGTTCATTCTTTGATGATCCTCCTACTATCCATCGTGATTTGAGAAAAGCTCCTAGCCAACCGGGACCACCCACCCGTAGGATGGACCTATGGCCCATCCTTTGCACTTTCCTCAAGTTGTTTTAGTTATTTAATTACCTAACACATTAGTTGGACATGTAATAACCAACTTCTTTAATTAACCCAGTAGGCACTGGTTCTTTCACGTAATCTTATCACTTGACATAGAAAAACAATATCAAACAAGTTCCTTATTAACAGGTTATCATATTTATCTTTGAAATGCAAAGAGTCCAGCCCGTAGGCTTATCCACAATCCGCCCAAAGGCTATCCAACAATCCACAAGGATCACTAATCCAAGTTTTCGCCCCTAGACTAGTATGCGGGACTTGAGATCCAATCCCGAGTCATGTTAGCCTCTTGTGCAAGACCCGGAAGGCAAGGGATTTACGACCAGAGCCCGCCCTGGCACACAAGAGTCCTCCTGCTCCAAGTAGCGCTCAACGAAGAGACCTCTCGCAGTGGGTTCGGTCCACTATCATGGCACGCTCAACAACCCCCTTGGTTAGGGTCAGGCAGGCAGTCGGGGGTAACTGAAGCTGCCTCTCCCTTCAGGACTTCAACCTGAAGTATAGATATCCATTTATCTTTTAATTCATTGATCAAACAAACCCAAGCAGTGCTCTAAAATCTATAGCAAGCACAAACATTTCCATTGATCGTTTTTGTTGTTGGCAAACTGCTAAGAAATGAATCCTTCCTTTCGAATGCAACCAGCACTCGATCCGGGATGACTTGCAACTTGGCAAGATTCCCTATACCCTGGGTTAGGGCGTGCCCTATTAACCCAACTTGGTCAAACCTTAAGTTCATTGGGTACTTTAGTTTATTGGCTAGTCTTTAGTTTCCAATCAATCCTCTTTACTAAAAAAAAAAGACCACTAAATTAGGATGATTATTCATCCTCTCGCAAGATAACTTGCGTAAGGACATGCCAACTTCTGTGTGAGAACTTGGCCATTCCCTTGTGATCCAATCACAATATCATATGACTCCATACTTGTTGCGCGAGTGCTACATCGAACTATGGGACTATGGAGTCACGAAACAATATGTTTCAGGTTCTTTAAGCTGACGTCGTTAGACCTAGGGTTTCCGAGCTTTATCTTTGTAAGATTCTCAGGGACAAACCCTAGTTCCTTTTACGATTACAATTCACTGTCCCTACATTCAGTGAATGTGGGCAAGTATTTAAGGTATAGTCATTTCTTGGAATTTAACTCATTCCCAACGAGTATTTCGCAGCTTAGGTGTTTTAAGTTTATGTCAATTTGGTTAACTCTAGACGATAATTTGGAGATAACTTGACTGGATGGTATAGGGTCTTTATCAAAAACTATGCTTTGATTGCAGCACCTCTTACAGACTTACTAAAGAAGCAGACTTCTATTACATGGTCAACTCCCGAACAAAATAGCTTCGACAAATTGAAGAAAAGTTTGGTATCAGCACCTATTCTAAAACTTCTTGACCTCAATAAGGAGTTCGAGGTAGTAACTGATGCCAGCATTCTTGCCTTGGGGTGTGTACTTATGCAGGAAGGTCATCCAGTAGCATACTCTTCAAGGAAATTGAAGAGTCATGAAAAGAATTATGCCACGCATGATCTGGAATTACTAGCTGTCATCCATGCTCTAAAGCTTTGGAGACACTACCTATTGGGTAACAAGTTAACTCTAGTAACCGATCATAAGAGTCTCAAATGGATTTTTACCCAGAACGAGCTCAACATGAGGCAACGTCGATGGATTGAAGTATTGGAGGAATATGATTTTGAAATCAAGTACCGACCAAGGAATGAGAATGTAGTTGCCGATGCACTCAGTCGCAAGGCATTCCTAAATTCCCTAATCTTGCAGAATCCATCAACGGCCAGATCTCTGGCTACAAAGGTGTCTATGCCAAACAACCCTATACTTGAACTAGCTAGAGAGGAAGCATACCATGATTTGGCCTACCAAACAATTATAAAGGAAATATCTACCAAGGAGCAGAATCAGAAATTGCAAGCTAAGTATTAGGAAATTTCCATTGATAATGGACTTGTCTACTACACAACAAGGCTGTGTATACCAGCAAGCCAGTCACTTAAGCAGAAGATATTATGGGAAGCTCATGATTCTCCTTTCGCAGGACATCCTGGCTATGCAAAAACTCTTAATGCAGTTAGGAAGAGCTACCATTGGGAGAGGCTTAAAGGTGACATTCTCAAGTATGTCACTGAATGTTTGTCTTGCCAACGTATCAAGGCCGAACATGTCATGATGCCAGGGAAACTGCAACCACTTGACATTCCCCAAATGAAATGGGAATTCATCAGTATGGATTTTGTTGTGGGCTTACCCCAAGCCCAAGGAGGATACAATTCCATTTTGGTTGTGGTTGACATGCTTACCAAGGTTGCACACCTGATTCCAGTAAAGACAAACTATAAAGCCTCAGACATTGCAAGATTGTTTATCAAGGAGATATTCAAGCTACATGGGTTACCTAAGAGAATCATTAGTGATCGAGATTCTCTCTTCACATCACACTTTTGGAGAGCTATTTTTGAAGCTATTGGGACTCAACTCTGTTTTAGCACCGCCTACCATCCCCAAACAGATGGCCAAACAGAGCGAGTAAATCAAATCATTGAGGATATGCTTAGGGAATACTACTGTCGAGAGCCAAAGAGGTGGATTCAATACTTGCCATTAGTTGAATTTGCCTACAATGCTTCTTACCAGCAGAGCATTGAAATGACCCCTTTCCAGGCATTGTATGGTCATGATTGTGGAAGTCCCCTAAACTTTTCTGATCCAACCCTAAGAGTTGAAGCTTCAAGACAAATGTTGGAGGACATGGATGATCAAATAAGATCAATAAGACAAGACATACAAGCAGCCAAGGATAGACAAAAGGCATATGCAGATTTGAAACGTCAAGAAAGAGTCTTCAAAGAAGGAGACATGGTCTTCATTCGGGTACGCCCTAAAAAGAGTTCTCTATCCCTAGGAGAATGCAAGAAGCTAAGTCCAAGGTATTGTGGGCCGTATAAAATCCTCAAATGCCTAGGACCCAATGCTTATAGATTGCAACTCCCTGAGAACCTAAAGGTTCACAATGTATTCCATATCAGCCTATTGAAAAGATATGTACCCAATCCTAATCATGTACTTGATGACCAACAAATTGTAATGCCTAGTCAAGGAGTCCTTGAACTAAGGCCAGAAAGGATCTTAGATGTTAGGGAAAGACAGTTAAGATCTAGAACCTTGAAAGAATGCCTTGTCCAGTGGAAAGATTATCCAGAAGAGGATGCCACTTGGGTAGATAAAGGCACTCTCAACCATCAATATCCCCAGTTTATCTCCAGATGAGGATATCTCGATTCCTCCAAGGGGGAGAGAATGTAATATTCCGCATTGAGAAAACAAATGGGACTTATGGAAAAAAATTTTAATTCCCCCCCTTATCCCTCCAGCCGACTGACGAGCTGGAGGGGGAGGGGAATAGAAGGAGCTATAAGCTCCTTGGTGGAGCCTTAGGAGGGAGGGGGACCATGCGTGTTGACACACCGAGAGGAAAGATCCCCCTCCCTTCCACTATATAAATGGGGGGGGCGGCTGCTGTATAGGAGAGAGGCTGGGCCGTGAAAGAAGACGGTCTGCTGTTGCTGCGTAGGAGAGAGGCCGCCATAGATCAAGAGGGAGATACAAACGCTGCCGTGAGAGCTTGAAGGAGGACCAGCTGCCGTGAAGGGCCGCCGCCTGTCGAGGAGGGTGCCAAATTCTCCGCCAGCTTGCCGATGCACTTGCACCATGGCCATTTCTCCCTGCCATGTCATCAGCCATCCCTTTAAGCTCCTCCCCAATCATTTACCTTACGAAGCTTCTTAGAATCTTCTTTTAAGAAGCTTCTAAGGGGGCTTCTATAAGCCCCATTCACATAAGTCCTTTCCCACTAGCCACCCCAAGTTGTTAAGGGAACCCATTTTGGTGGAAGAGTTCCTGCGCATGGGGGAGGGAAAACTCCCATCTTCCTCAAGCCCTGTTTCCTTGTGGCCACCCCGAGGTTTTAAAAGAAGCTCATAAAGCCTCCATTCTCGCAAGCTCCATTTGTAAGATCCCTTTCCGCAAAACACCTCGTAAGGCCTCAATTTCCGAAACTCCATTCGTAAAAGCCCCCATTCCCAAGAGCTTTTGTAGGAGCCCATTTCCACAAACCAAGCTCCAACTCCCACGTGCCTTTGTGAGGCTTCCAGAAGGATTGGAAGCTTCCAAGGGGGACTTCCTAAGCCCCCTTTTCACACCTTGTTTTCCCCCCTCCCGGGTTTTAATTCCCCCCTAAGCCCTTGTTCTTTTTCCCCCCTCTTAGCTCTTTAGACTATTCAAGTCACACCCATAGGCCTACTTTTTCCTTAGGCTATCTTGCGGACTTCCATTCTCTTGCATTAATTCCTTCACTTACTTTTTTAGATCTTTTTGTGCAAGTGCTCTCTTAGTTGAGCTTTGTGTTCTTAGTTTTATCAAACAAGCCGGTGTCCACACACTCCCATGTCCTAAAAATCCAATTCATCATCATGGCCTCGTATGGTATCCCGTAAGGAAGAAATAGCCGTGAGATAAAAGATAGGGAGGGAAGTAGAGGGAGTGAAAAGAGGGAGTGAAGGAGGAAGAGTGGGAAAAAGGAAAAAGAAAAGGAAGGAGAAGACAGTGGAATTCCAAGAAGAAAAAGGAAAAGGCTATCTCACATTCGAACTACGATGCCGCCAAAGAAAGTCCAAGGTGTAGCTGAGGGAGGGTCATCTCTCGGTATCCATGTGGATATCTCACCTCAAAGCCAGGTTTTTTTTCTTCTTGGTGTTAATTCGGTTTTAAGTCGATCATGCAAAGAAAATTTGTTAAGGATAGGATATATTTGTTCGAGTTATTTTTAAACGAAGGAGTTAGCTTATGAATGACAATGTATACAACTTAGTTTTCTTCAAATTGCATCAAGCATTATAAAATTACAAGCAAGATTAACCCTTTACTATAGTAATATATTCCTAAAGTGTAGAAATTATATCTTGCATCATTAGTCTTATTCTCTTTTGCAATGATTCATGGTAAATAGCTAAATCCAAGAAAGGTTTCTTCAATACTCAAATTACTAGGGAGTTATCTTTGCTAATTGCACATCTTAGCAAAGAAATTGTTGTTATTTGGCATGAGTTCAACTTTAAAGGAGGCGGAAGTTAAATGTTAGGAATTAACAAGTATAAAAATTAGATATACGAATTCATTTGGAAAGAAAATGTAAAAGGGGACTGCTGGATGACACTCTATTAACACTTATCCCCTGCTATTTGAGGACTTGGGACTAATAAAGTGTGTATACACCAAATTCTCAGCTAGGCCTTTTTGTCCCAAGGAGTATTGTCGCTCTTTGTATCACCTTGGCATTATGCTATATGCCAAATTAAATTGTATTGATTGGAAAAGTTAATTGTTACAAGCATAGTAAAACCGTGACAAGACGATTAAGATTACCTTCCAAAAGATAACCGAACCAATCTAAACATAGAAACATTCATACCCTAAAACACTTGACTACTTTCCTTACCGTAGGGACAATAAATTCATAAAGATAAGAAACTAGGGTTTGTCCCTAAGCTTCTTAAATGAAGAAACCCTAGGCTTGACATACGTCAGCTTAAAGAATCTAAACAGATTATTCCATCGTAGGACTTGCGCAACATGTATGAAATCATTTTTGTGATTGATTCACAAGGAGAAAAGGGGAAAAAAAAACCCTCGTCAAGGACGGCAGATCCTTACGCAAGTTATTTTGCAAAAAGACGTATTTTTGGATATCCTTCTAAATAAGGAAAGTTGTAAAATAGAAACTAGCATATCTAAGGTACCTTAGGGTTAACCAAGTTGGGTATGCCCTACACCGGAATATAAGAGATCTTGCCAAGTTACAAGACACCTTGGGAACAAGTGCTGATACACTCAAAAAGGAAATAACACTTCCTTAGCAGTTTGCCATACAACTGCGTTGATTAATGGAAATGTCTGTGCTTGCTAGAGATTTTAGGCTTTGTTTGAATTATGAATTACAAATTAAATAAGTACCTATACTTCAGGTTGAAGGCCTAAAGGGAGAGGCAGCTTCAGTTACCCCCGACTGCCTACCTGACCCTAACCAAGGGGGTTGTTTGACCGCGCCGGGAACGTGGACCGAACCCACCGCGAGAGGTCTCTCCGTTGAGTTCTACTTGGAGCAGGAGGACGCTTGGGTGCCAGGGGGGGCTCTGGCCGTAAATCCCTCGCCTTCCGGGTCCTACACAAGAGGCTAACGTGACTCGGGATTGGATCTCGAGGCCTGCATACTAGTTGACGGGGCGGAAGCTTGGAATAGTGATCCCTGGAGATTACTGGTTAGCATTCGGGCAGATTATGGACAAGCCTACGGGTGGAACTCCTTGTATTCCAAAGATAAAATGATGAAATGTTAAAAGAACTTGCTTGATGTTGTTTTTTTCTATGTCACGTGATAAGATTACGTGAAGGAACAAGTGCTTAACAAGATTAATTAAAGAAGCTGATTGTTATATGTGAAATTAATGAGTTAGATAATTACATAACTAAAACAAACCGAGGAAAGTGTGGAGGATGGGCCATGGGTCCATCCTACGGTTGGGTGGTCCCGGTTAGCCGGGAATTTTTCTCAAAATCTCGAAGAACACTGGAATGATCATCATCATCAAAAAGAATAATGAGAACGATGACCTAGAGTTACATCTTACCCGATTTACGTTGTTTTAGGGGAACGGAATGGGACTATGCCTTATGGCAGAAAGGTTGAGCTTTGCATCCCTCTCGTTTCCCATTCTCCTTGAACCAAGTGCAACGCGAATCCACTTCGGACCTGGCATTTCTGCGTAAAGTAGTTCGCTCGGGTCTGACACTAGTTGCTGTTAGCTAATGACCCATTAGGAAAACCCTAATTCCAGTCGATTCTAAGTGGGAACGGCCAGGATACTTCGGCTACGTGGCAGACGCAAGAAGAACTAGATCGCAAAACCCGTAACATTCCATGGGATTGCCGGGCGGAGCTTTCTAGACATCCTTTCTGATGGACTGCTAAGACGTGTCCTGGACGATACTATGGGACACGTTACACCAAGGCACAACTGCAAGAGGGTCGTCTCCTAGAATCCACATGGATATCTCACCCCAAGCCCAGGTTTTCCTTCCTAATTATTATTTGATATTGTTATAATTCAATCTTGCAAGGTTAATTGTTAGAAATAGGATATATTTTTGTCCTAGATGCTCACGACGAAGGAACTTAGTCGTTAATACTTTTACTGAAACATGCAAAATAAAGAAAGTATAAAAGCATTTATAGTAAATAGCTTATGCATTGAAATGAATTATAAATAGTATACTTCGGTTAAGCCTAGAAGTATAAACTGCATCTCGCACTATTAACCCATATTGCAATGAATCGTCATGGAAAGTGCAAAGCATGAAACGATTCTTACGATGCATAAACTCTATGAAATTATCGTTGTCAACTGCATAAATTAGCAAGGAAAAGGTTGCTTATTTAGCATGAATTTTATTCGCTAAGAAAAGGAAAGATTAGTTGAAATTAATCTAACTTATGCCTTGACCTCAAACCGACAAGTTTAGGATTGAAAAATCAATTTACGCATAGACAACGAATCATGTGGAAGTAATCTCAAAATTATCGTCTAGAGTTAACCAAATTGACATAAACTTAAAACACCTAAGCTACGAAATACTCGTTGGGAATGAGTTAAATTCCAAGAAACGACTATACCTTAAATACTTGCCCACATTCATTGAATGTAGGGATAGTGAATTGTAATTGTAAAAGGAACTAGGGTTTGTCCCTGAGAATCTTACAAAGATGAAGCTAGGAAACCCTAGGTCTAACGACGTCAGCTTAAAGAACCTGAAACAGATTGTTTCGTGACACCATAGTCTCATAGTTCGATGCAGCACTTGCGCAACAAGAACGAAGTCATATGATCTTGTGATTGGATCACAAGGGAATGGCCAAGTTCTCGCACTGAAGTTGGCATGTCCTTACGCAAGTTATCTTGCGAGAGGATGAATAATCATCCTAATTTAGTGGTCTTTTTTTTTAGTAAAGAAGATTGATTGGAAACTAAAGACCAGCCAATAAACTGAAGTACCCAATGAGCTTAAGGTTTGACCAAGTTGGGTTAATAGGGCACGCCCTAACCCAGGATATAGGGGATCTTGCCAAGTTGCAAGTCATCGCGGATCAAGTGCTGGTTGCATTCGAAAGGAAGGATTCATTCCTTAGCAGTTTGCCAACAACAAAAACGATCAATGGCCCGTAGGCTTATCCACAATCCGCCCGAAGGCTGTCCAGCAATCCACAAGGATCACTAATCCAAGTTTCCACCCGTAGACTAGTATTCGGGCCTCGAGATCCAATCCCGAGTCATGTTAGCCTCTTGTGCAAGACCCGGAAGGCGAGGGATTTACGACCAGAGCCCTGCTGGCACCCAAGAGTCCTCCTGCTCCAAGTAGCGCTCAACGAAGAGACCTCTCGCAGTGGGTTCAGTCCACTATCCTGACGCGCTCAACAACCCCCTTGGTTAGGGTCAGGCACGCAGTCGGGGGTAACTGAAGCTGCCTCTCCCTTCAGGACTTCAATCTGAAGTATAGATATCCATTTATCTTTTAATTCATTGATCAAACAAACCCAAGCAGTGCTCTAAAATCTGGACTCTTTGTATTTCAAAGATAAATATGATAACTTGTTAATAAGAAACTTGTCTGATATTGTTTTTCTATGTCAAGTGATAAGATTACGTGAAAGAACCAGTGCCTAACAGGTTAATTAAAGAAGTTGGTTGTTACATGTCCAACTAATGTGTTAGGTAATTAAATAACTAAAACAACCCAAGGAAAGTGCGGAGGATGGGCCATAGGTACGATGGGTGGTCCCGGTTGGCCATGAACTTTTCTCAAATCGCGATGGACAGCAAAGAACACGAACAACAAAAGCCTTGACCTAGAGCTATAATTAAACCGGATTTATGTTGTTTTAGGGGAACGGAATGGGACTATGCCTTATGGCAGAGAGGTTGAGCTTTGCATCCCTCTCATTTTCCATTCTCCTTGAACCAAGTGCAGTGTGAATCCGCTTCGGACCTGGCGTTTCTGCATAAAGTAGTTCACTCGGGTTCGACGCTAGTTGCTGTTAGGAAATGACCAATGAGGAAAACCCTAATTTAGGTCGATCCTAGGTGGGAACGGCCAGAATACTTCCGTACATGGTAGATGCGGGAAGCCCTAGATCGCAAACCCCGTAACATTCCATGGGAGTGCCAGACGAAGCTTTCTAGACATCCTTTCCGATGGATTGCTAAGACGTGTCGTGGGTGATACTAGTGGACATGTTACATTTATATTGATTAGATGAGAGATATGTAATGAAGATGGATTTAGATTTATTGGTAGGTAAAAATTACAAATTATTATCAAGGGGTGAATTTTTTATTAGGTGATCAACATTTCAAAAAACTGTGGTTCATTTTATTCTTTAAGAAAGATTATTACATATTTAGGATGCAGTAAACAAACCTCAGACTTTGATCCCAACTCCGAAGGTCTCTAAATGCATATTTATTTTTTACCAATTATTGTGTGTAGCGTTTTTTTGCTAGCATGTGCAAGAGTGATGGTTGGTTAATTTTATTACAAAAATTAGAAATGTGTGTGTAGCACATGAAGCTTCCAATGAATTTTTGTGTTTTTCTTACTATTTTTCTAAAATATTTTAAATTTTATTTGAATTTTTATGATTATTTAGATTTTTTAGTGTTCTTGGATTTTTAGCAATTTAAAATTGCAAGAGGGCGTGTACGGGGATTTGCTACATTGCCTGTGAACAATGACAATGCCATAGCATGGCTAAGATCCCACGCGCATCCTCGCAAGTGAACATAATCTTAAATAGTATATGCACATGGCAACAAAATTCCTGCACACAAATTGCCCGTAAATGAATGGAAAAAGCACCTGCACACACAGGAGCACAGTGATTCGAGGGTTCACAAGGGGATCAGAGTTAGTGGTGGTGGTGGGTGGCGAGTTGCGTAAACTAAGGGAAAACAGGGACCTATAAAAGGGGAGGGGGTGCTTGCAAGGGTGGGTGAGAAGGGGGGACTATGGAGGGGGTGGGTGTGCTTATGGGTGGGGGAAGGGCGCTATGGGAGGGAACTGGTTGTTGGGGGGGGGGGGGGACGAGTGGGAGGGGGTTCAATTGGGGGTTGGGGGGTGGAAGAGGGGTTGGGTGGGGGAGGGTAATAGGGTGGAGGAGAGGAGGAGGGAGAGGAAATTGGGCCGGAGGAGGAGAATATGGTGGCGAAGGGGGAGGATGAAGACGAGGAGGAGAAGGAGAAGCATAGCGAGGATGGGGTGGCAGTTAGAAGGGTGCCACCAAGTGCTACGAATAGGGGCATAGGGTGCTACGAGAGGTGGGGAAGCGACTGTAGGGACGAATGCGGGCAAGAATTAGGGGGGTCCATAGTAAAAAGGCACCAAGGAGGTGTAGGGGAGGTTGGGGAATGGGGAGAGAGAAAGAAGAAGCAAGAGAGAAAAGAAGAAGAGGGGGTGGGAAGAACCCAATGGATGGGTTTTTTGGGGGGGTGTTTGTTTTTCTTTCTATTGTTTTGTTTTAGTTTTCTTTTTTTTTAATTATTATTTTTTAATGAAAATAAAAATTGAAAACCCCCCATCCCATGCATAAGAGCAGGGCAAGGTTAAAAAGTTTGTGACTTCGGGAATGAATAGAAAGGGAGGAGCATGAGCGGGTTGGTTACAAGATGTTGGACCCGACTGCATGCATTTCAAGTAAAAAACCAAGCATTCACATGGACACATAGAGTAACAAGATAAAAAAATCTCGAAAAAATAAATGCAAAAAGAGTTGGGACATGTAGTAAAAATGAAAAGTGGATAGAATGATAGAGAAAATAAGATTGGACAATACGAATGATATGTCAGGCATGAAAACTAGGTATTCACTAAGATTAAATAAAAAATTCACTTTAAAAAATGATCAAAATTAATAATAAAAAATTATATTGTCGAAACAGAGTGCAAGAAAAAGAAAATGGGCCAGTTTGACAAGATGGACAAGGCTATCAAATCAAAACATGGATGTGGTGAGAAAGAGAAGCATTCACATGGAAAACACAATAAAAACACACACGAAAAGTGGAACAAAATTAATTCGAGAAGATTTTTCAAGGGAAGAAAAAAGAAAAAAAGTCCAGTTGGACAAGTAGCTCAAGGCTATCCAAGAAGTACACCATTCCAATGAAAAGAAAACATGTTCACATTAAAAAAATAGCAAAAAAAGGAATGATGTGTGAGAGAAAGGAAAGATCATGCCTATCAAGTCAAACTATAGTTCTAGTGCAAGAAAGGCATGTTCACATAAAAACATGTCTAATTTATGGAGAAATCTTAAAAAATTAATAAATGAGTAATCATTGCTTGTAATAGAGGGCAGTAAAAGGGAAAATTGTGAAGTTCAAAGGGACGAATAGTGTTATAAGGTCAAATTTCAATTTTAGTGAACAAGGGATACATTCACATAAAAGAAATGACAAAATGTGGAAAAAGGCTAAAGGGACAAGGAAAGACCCCAAGGATGAGGGAGAACAGGACAATTGGGTGGGGAAGGGACCTCAAGAGGGTATAGATATAAAAATATGACATCATTTAAAGATCATACAACAGTGTTTTCATGAATATATGCAAACAAGACGGGGAGGGATCCATCCCCACACTTAAAACCTTAACAAACCAATTTGTCTAATCAATAGAGGCCTAGTACTTGACCATGAATCAAACCCTTGCATCTCCTCACTTAAGACATGACATATATATAACGCAAGAGGTAGGGTTAGAAACACTTGACCTATTCAGATAATTGAGGTGGATTGTCATCAAAGTGCTGGGGGTTGCAGTAGTCTTCGCAAGAGGTACCACAACTTGCCATAGTAGCATGTATCTAGCATGGCAGGGACCATGTTGTAGCACCTAGACAAAACTCCCAACATTTATCATTTCTATGAAAATCGCATAATTGTGGGTTTTGGTGTTTTGATATAAATAATTATATGAGTAAAATTTCTGATTTTCTTCATGATTTCTGATAGATTTCAGCATTATCAATCAAAGGCAAGCATTTTCAAGCAATTCCATCAAGCATCTATCATAAACAAAGAAAATCTACTACTTATGCATAGAATCACTCTTTTGGAGACACATATTTCATGGTTGGGAGTTGACGCTCTTTCTTGGACACAAACACTCTTTCATCTCTCTTTTACATTGATCCATAAGAACAGTCCACAAGAGGAGAGAGGATGGACGAGAGAGAAAGACTAAAAATAGAACTCTTTGTTTAATGTATAAAATTCAGTGATTTCAGGAGTGATGATGGACGAAAAAATTCAGGATCCCATGTCCTAAGCATTCCTCATGATTCCCATGATTAGAAAAGCTCATTTTTTGGCCATGAAAGGATGCGCCAAAAAAATGGCGCCCCCTCCCCTCCAAAAACGTTTTTTTGTATTTATGGTTCCCTTAATCAAGTCATTAAAGACTAACATTAAAATATCTAGCTCAATCCTCAAGTTTTCACATTGTAGGCAAGTAGATTTTTCACTTTCAGAGGGCCAAACGAGCTCGGATTCTAGATCCGTTTGGACGACTGGCTTTGTGACATCGAAATCTATGAACTTGGCACTTTTTATGCACTTTTTGGCTCTCGGATCATGTAGGTACTTCATAACACGGAACCTTGTGAGGATTAGATGGGGGGTGAAATGGATCTCGATCGACAAATCGAGACTTGTGTTGGGTTCCTAGCATTGAACTCTAGGACTTCATGCAAAATATACCTAACCAAACCCTAGGACTTCATGTTTTGATTGCCAATCTTGAGAAACAAAAAGAAAATAACCCCCACATACACATATAACACTATTAGCATAAGTGGAAACTCGAGAAGGCGACAACACCACCTGGAATGGCCACAAGAAGCTCCTACATAGCAAAGGCTCCCTCTAGCAAGAAGCTCCTACGTAGCAAAGGCTCCCTCCAGACAGTTCGTCCAACTTGTGTGATGCAACCACTAAAACAAAAAACCTATAAATGTACTTGCACCAAACAGACATATGACCCTCTTGGCCTAAAGAGATGTAACATTTCACAACCAATAGAATGGCCCTCTTGACCTTATGAAGTAAAACATTAGAACTCGATAGAGACGACACTCTTGGCCTTATGAAATAAAACATTTTACTACCATTCAGCACATCATTTTTTAAAAAAAATCCCTTGGTCCTAACGTTAGTTTACTAAAGCACAAAATTGACCAAGGATAAGGCCTCTTAGGCCCTACATTAAGTGCATCAGGTTATTAGCTAACCCCCTGCATAAATAGCAAGGGGTGTCCAACGAATATGACGATACACAATCCTATGCATCCATGACAGAGTAAGAAGGTGCTCACTTGCTACCTGACTCATAACCCAAACTAACCATCAGCAGTTGAAATATGATGTGTCAGCAAGAAGACTCCAAAGTAGTCTAGGGCTAATGTTAGGAGGTAATTCTAAGGGCTCCCCTAGACCACAATTGAAAAAGACATCTTCCACAAAAGCATAGTTAACCAAGGAATTCGCAAAGCGATTTCATTCTCAAGGAACTAATTGACAAGTCACTGTCTCAAAGATATGCACCATATCCAAGTTTGCACGATAGTACATTTTGTAATATTTCCACTTAAAAATATTATTAAACCTGACCTCCCAGGCACCATGTAAAACTCATGCAAAGGTTATCTTCAGTGCCGGCAATTAATCTGTAACCGCACGCGAGAAATTGAGAACTCTGTCTTGGCAAAGCGAGGGTGGGGATTCAAACCGCTTAAATCGCAGGGAAACACCCTCTTGGGAGGAGGTTAAGTGGATAAGGTGAAAGTTATTGCAATTTTTTTTACTAATTTTCCCCCAACCGATGTGTGGTTGAGGGAAAGGGATGGATAGGTGGGAGAGGTGGTTATAAGGGGGAGTCATGGGCTACATGCACAACCCACGTGGGAGGTCCCCTCTCCCCCCCTTGGCCTATAAAAACCCCCCTTAGGGAGGGTAAGAGGGGAGAGGGAAGGACTATGGTAGCTGCTCGAGAGTGAGGACGAGGCTGCAGACTCGTCGTGCTAAAGGAGCCGCCGCCAAAGGAGCCGTTAGTCGTCGGGCTGGGGGGACGCCGCCGCCAGCCCTCACGCCATCCTTCTTTGCCACGACACTTTCATATTGGCCCTCCCTCTTCCACGTGGTTTTGCCCAACCAAAAGCTTCTTAGAAGCTTCTTTAGGAAGCTTCTAAGGGGGCTTTCCTAAGCCCCCTTCCCATTAATCCCCATAAGCCCACGGGATTTAAATTCTCCATTCCCACAAGGCCCTTCACAAGAACCCTTTTGTGAACCCCCTCTTTTTCCGAAAAAAAGGCCCAAGCTCCAAACCCTAAGGCCTTAAGCATAAGCCAAATCCCGCAAGGCGGTACTTTTGTCAAGGATCCGTACTTCAAAGGGGATCTCCACGTACGAGGGAGGCGGGCAAAGATTTGAAGGCTGCATACCAAGGCGAGTAATTTGTAGACCGCGAAGGCATACCAGAAGCCAAAATCACAACTACGAGGACCCCTAAAAAGTCACAAGGCACACCTGCAAGAGGTTCATCTCCCAGTATTCATGTGGATATTTCTCCAAGCCCACAAGTCCACGTTTTTTTTCTATTTTAATTTCATGTAGAAGTGTTGCATGATGCATGGTATTTGCGTGGACTAGGACGCACCTATGCATGTCAAATACACCTAGTTAAATGCAATTGGAAATAAATTGGCTATTTAGAATTTACTAGAATTAATTCATGATACGAAATTGGTCATTGATACTTTCAATGGAATGAACGAAAAAAACATAAGGTGTCTATGTATTTTAGGACCTTATTAGAAAGTTTCCTTTTGTGCATTTCAAAGTGACGATCTAGAACACCTATTGCCTATCTTTACAAGCTCAAAATTATTAAAGTACACCTTTGATTAGGCATGGATAGATTAAATTGCATGTCGCATTTTTAGAAAAATCTCCTTTGTAATGATTCATTAAGGAAGTCGTTATCAACCGTAGGAAATAGCAAAGCATGGAAAAGATTCTAAGGGTTGTATGAAATAGGTTAACTCTAGCTTCAATTGGCATGAATCTCATTTAACTACGTAGTAGTTAGGAAAGGTTGCATAATGCACATTCATCGTACGAAGAATTTCATTCATCAAAAGATGTAGTTAGGGAAAGGCTGCATGGTTCATTTATGCATAAAATCTTAAAAGCTTAGTGGCATGAATTGTGAATGCATGTCCTAGTAGGATCAATGGAAGTTATGCCGAAATTTAACATGTGCCTTGGTCTTAACAAGAAAAGTTAGGGATTGTGAATCTAATCATACGTAGAGGCAATGAATCGTGTGCTTACATGAATTGTGTCGTAATGCAACTAGTTTTCCCCTTTTAGATCAAGTTAACATCTCTAGGAATGGTTCATCCTTGTTGCAAGACAAGTAAATTGGATCTACTAAACTGCAAGGAATTCGCATAGGATGGTTCAATCGACACAATAAATACCCCAAGTGCTAACTAGGGGTTAGCATGATAAAGTGGTGCGCAGATCGGACGCAGGTAGCTCACGTAGTGAATTCCCAAAGGTCCCCAAGAACAAAGTACTCTACTTTTTAGCACAAAAACCAATGTAAAAGCAAGCACGACATGAGACAAGAGACAAATTGGGTTGAATCTCCCCCATGCCTTGTGTGAGCGCTTCACAAAGCATGTATTTAATGTATATTTCCAATCTTTTTTCTCAAAAATAGCCCAATTACAAAAATATGACAAGCTTTTAGCTTTTGAGTTTGCTTTCTACCAAAAATAGGAAAATAAAGCTAATGGACGGTGCCCAAAGAGTCTGGCACGCCCAATTTCAATGTCCAAATAAAAATAACATATCCAGGCGCATAAGCGCATACAAAATAATAATAAATAATCGATGTCTCTATAGACATAATCAAAATATAGGCGTGGCGCCTATCAAAATATAGTCCAAAGATCGAAAAACCCGCTAGACTCCAATGCTTTCCTCCGCCACTGCTGCTATCTCTACACATCAACTGAAGCATTCACAATCGTTAGTAAAATAACACAATTAAACCGACAAAAGTGAATACCTAGCAGTCTTCAGCTACATAAATAAATCAACTGGTTAGAAATAAATCCTAACCTTAATTTATTACGAGTGCGCACTCTAAACTCATAAACGTTTATTAATTTAATATGCATTTTGCGGAATCACCCGCTATGGAATCACCCATGTACACACTAAATTAATGAAACGCCCGAAAAGGACAGGCGTCCCCATCAACTTCTCGCACAAAGAATCCTCTTTGCGTATGAGCCCCGGTCATCTAAGTTTACGGAATCCACCGTAAAACCTCACGGAATCCACCGTGGAATATGCCTCCTGGCATCATAAAGACTCGACTTAGTTTCGCACTTGTTGCTAAGTCGAAACCCTCATATCCAAAGGTCCTACCCACATTCACAGAATGTAGGGACAATTGGATGCACTTGCAAGAAACAATCTAGGGTTTCTACCCTAAGGATCACTTGATCAAATATTGAAACTTGGATTGAGTTGGAACCCCTAGGACCCGGAACATTTTCGGCCTAGTGCAATTGGGAATGGGTTGGGTAAGAAGACACCCTAAACTCTGCTTATTATCTAATCATGATTCCGTGACCAGAAGACGCCGTTCGATGGGTGAAATGATCCCATGGAATAGATGGGACACTTGTGCAACAAGTTGCAACATCGCATGATATTGTGGTTTGACAAAAGGTTTAACAAACAAACCCTAGGGGATCTTGCCAAGTCACAATTGATCCCAGATCGAATGTTGGATGCATTCAGAAAGAAGGATTCATTCCTTAGCAATTGGCCAAATAAACGACCATTGGAAATGTTTGTGCTTGGAATAGTTTAGGAGCACTATTTGCATTGTTTGCTCAAGGAACTAAAGGATGGAAATATATTTAATGCTTCAAGTTGAAGGCTTGAAGCGAGAGGCAGCTTTAGTTACCCCCGACTATCTACCTGACCCTTACCAAGGAGGTTGTTAGCCGCGCCGGGAATGTGGACCAAACCTGTTGCGTGAGGTCTCTCCGTTGAGCGCTACTTGGAGCAGGAGGACACTTGGGTGCCAGGGGGGATCTAGACATAAATCCCTTGCCTTCTGGGCCCTACACAAGAGCCCAACGTGACTCGAGATTGGATCTCGAGGTCCAGTTGGCCAGGAACTTTTCTCAATCATAATGGACAGCAGGGAGATCTTCTCAAAGGAAATGAACAACAAGGGCGCTAACCTAGAGTTTAGGTTACAAAAATCCCGATTTATGTTGTTATAGGGGGATGGAATGGGACTATGCCTTATGGGCAAAGAGGTCGAGCCTTGCATCCCTCTTGTTTCCCATTCTCCTTGAACCAAGTGCAACATGAATCTGCTTCGTCCCTGGCGTTTCTGCGTAAAATAGCTCACTTGGGGTTCGACGCTAGTTGCCATTTAGGAAAATGACCATTAGGGGAAACCGTGATTCAGGTCGGTCCTAAGTGGGAATGACCAGAATACTTCCGCTACATAGGAGACGTGGAAAGTCCTAGATCGCAAACCTCGTAACATTCCATGGGAGTGCCAAGAAAAGCTTTCTAGACTCTCTTTCCGATGGACTGCTAAGACGTGTCCTGAAAGGGAACAGGTGGACACATTACAGTTGGTATCAGCCAGGAATGATTTTTCTTTATAAGAAATATTAATAAGAAGAAGTAAAGCAAATGTTTCTATGAAGAACATTTCCTTACTTTCGATGCTATCTTGCAGAATTATAAAGCATGGAACATGTTCTTAGTGTTCCAAGTCATGTTTATGACTGCGATGCATTCATCAGATTATCGACAAAGGATCGATATGATGAACATCTTAGACCATATTTATAATCCATCACCTTTGTACGTGGAATGGAGGTGGACGGGTGACTCAGGAATCTACTACATAGCTGCCCACCGGTTTGTGTACCTTCGAGCGAACCTAAAGAGGATCAAGTGGTTGGAGGACCTGAAGATCATGAAGCTATTCATTTTTGTTGAGGCTCACGTAAATACAACTTTACATGTCGAAGGTCAAAGGGTCGAGCTGAACTCATATGTATACCAGGAAGTGACCTGCATAATCCCCGCCGACATGATCAAGGTGTTGGGATGCTACGAGAAGAATAGGTACCAAAGGAAAGGATACCCTAATCTTTCGATGACTTATCAATTCCTCAAGATCCATGACCCGAAACCATACTATTATCCAGTTTCTGTGGCTAAATGTAACACAATATTATTCTCCTCGAACTAATGTATCAGTTGCTCTATCATCCTAGGAAATATTGTACTCTGCAAGGGCTAGGCCCATATAAATGAAATAAGACTTCTTTTTATCAATGTTTTTCTTGTCTATGAGAATTGATAAAAAGTTAAGTGGCTAGGTTCTTGGCTGAAAGATGAATTGGGTATGAAATATAACCATAACGATTAGCGAGTTGTAACATTAAATATCCTCTATCCAGGCACAACCCCAGGTACAGATTCCCAGTCCGTCCCCTACATCAAGTACGGCCATGATTCAGGAGAAGAAGTTTCTTCTCAAGCAGATCAAGCCACCAGAATTTGACGGGAAAGGTAGGACTGTCCAAGCAGATGCTGCGATTTGGATAGAATCCATGGAAGATTACTTTGAAGCGGCCAGTAGTGCACCTACCAACCAGGCTGTGCTCGCCAAGCTAAAGCTCACCGGTGAAGCCAGGCTTTGGTGGAAGCAATGGTGCAGAGATCAAGGGATCTCGTAAGGATCCGTTACCTGGGAAAAGCTGAAGAAAGCTGTGCAAGGAAGATACTTACCACCTGTGTCTCGCACGTAGAAAATGAATGAGTTCTACGAGCTAAAACAGCTGGGTCTGACTCTTAACGCATACTACTCAAAGTTTGTCTCACTTCTGAAGTATGCGCCACAGATGGATATGACACAGCAAGTGTCAAAATTTTGTGCCGGTTTAAACCCACTAGTGTATACCTGCCTTGAATCTATGCACCCCATAGATCTACAGGACACACTCATTCAAGATGCACCCATAATTCAGGAGATGCAGGCTAGGCCAAGAAGTAACAAAACTTGGTCTTATAATGATCAGAACATAGGAGTATATAGGCTCCAAGCCAAGAGAGTTCAAGGTCAAAACTGGGGACAAAGAAAAAGAGAAAGGACCAATAATGTCAATAACTTTGTCCCTACCCAAAGCAATGGCTGCAATCTCCGTTGTTTCCATTGCAACGAGCCCATTCATTTCAAAAGGCAACGCCCCAAGCTTGGCGGAGGACAACGTCAACCTCCTTTCCAAGGAACTGGCCGTGGCCAAGGAGCCGCCACCCGAGGTAGAGCAAGAACCACCTGTGTTGCCAACAGGAAAATATGCGAAGAAGAAGACCCGACCATGGAAGCAAAGTTTGAAAGGGTGACAGTCCATGCCACCCTTCATAGGAAAGGCCCGAATCGACAGTTTTTAGTGATTCAGACACCATCGGACTATCAAGGTAAAGGCTTCAAAACCTTGATTGATTGTGGCAATACGCATTCCTTTATCTCACCAGCTTGTGCAAGAAGATTAGGAATAGCCACAGTAGAAGCACCTACCTTACTTGTGGAATTAGAAAATGGTCGTGAAGTCACTTGTACCAGGCAAACTGCTAAGGTGGAATTCTTTATGGGAGGAAAGTTGACTTCGATCAAATTCAGGGTCATGAACCTAGGTATCCATGAGTGTTTACTCGGAATGGATTGGCTTAAACCTAATGATGCCCACATTCATTGTGGAAAAGGCTAAGTTTCCTTTCAAAACTCTGAAGGGGAATTGGTCACAACTCAAGGAGAGGATGGAAAGACAAAAATTCAATTGGCCAAAGCATCTTAGATCATAAAGGGAGTTAGAAAGGGACTACCTATCTACTTGATTAAGCTCAATAAGCTAGATCAAAAGTAGGAGTCTAATGAAGAACCTTCATGGCTAAAGGAGTACGCAGATGTATTTCCTGAAGAGCTAACAAAACTCCCGCCTCAAAGAGAAGTGGATCATGAGATCAAGCTAGTGCCAGGAACTGCGCCAATTTCAAAAAGGCCAGAATGTCCATCCCGGAAGCAATTGAGTTGAAGGAGCAACTCAAGCAACTATTAGATCAGGGCTACATCCATCCTAGCAGTTCACCATGGGGAGCTCCAGTGCTGTTCTAGAATAAGAAAGATGGAACGCTTTGATTGTGTATTGATTACAGAGGGTTGAATTAATCAACTGTTAAGAACAAGTACCCTATTCCTAGAATAGACGAGCTTCTTGACCGTCTTCAGGGTGCAAAGATTTTTTCCGAGATTGATCTCAGGTTTGGTTACTATTAGATAAAGATCAAGGAAGAAGATATCCCAAAGACAGCCTTCAACACAAGATATGGACACTTTGAATTCCAAATCATGTCATTTGGGCTTACAAATGCACCTGCCACCTTCAACAAGTTAATGCAGGATATCTTTAGGCCATATCTTGATGACTTCGTATTCGTCTTCTTCGACGACACCTTAGTCTATTCCAAATAGGAAGAAGATCATGAACCCCAGCTTCGGATTGTCCTTGAGACAATGAGAGCACACAAGCTCTATGCTAAGATGAAGAAGTGTGCATTCTTCAAACGTCAGATTGAATATCTGGGATTCATCATATCAGCGAAAGGAATCTCAGTGGATTCGGAGATGTTCTAGAATGGCCAGTACCAACAACTGTCAAAGAAATACGCAGTTTCCTTGGATTGACAGGATGGTACATGGTCTTTATAAAAAATTATGCTTTGATTGCAGCACCTCTAACAGATTTACTGAAGAAGTAAACACGGATTGCATGGTCAACTGTCGAACAATCTAGCTTTGATAGATTAAAACAGAGTTTGGTATCAGCACCTATCCTGAAACTTCCAGACCTCAGTAAGGAGTTCGAAGTAGTAACTGATTCTAGCACACTTGCCTTAGGATGTGTGCTCATGTAAGAAGGCCATCCTGTAGCATACTCTTCAAGAAAATTGAAGAGCCATGAGAAGAATTATGCTGCCCATGATCTAGAACTGTTAGCTGTTATCCATGCTCTGAAGCTTTGGAGACACTACCTATTGGGTAACAAGTTTACTCTCTTGATGGATCATAAAAGTCTCAAGTGGATCTTTACCTAGAATGAGCTCAACATGAGGCAACGTCGGTGGATTGAAGTGCTAGAGGAGTATGATTTTGAAATCAAATACCGACTTGGAAAGGAGAATGCAGTTAATATTGCAAAATCCATCAACAGCTAGATCTCTAGCCACAAAGGTATCCATGCCAAACAACCCAATACTTGAGCTAGCTAGAGAAGAAGCATGCCATGATCCAACCTATCAGAAGATGCTAAGGGAGATCCCTACCAAGGATCAGGATCAAAAGCTACACGCTAAGTGTCATGAATTCTCTATCAATAGTGGACTTGCCTACTATAGAACAAGATTATATATACCGGCAAGCTAGTCACTCAAGCAGAAGATACTGTGGGAAGTGTTAGCTATATATAGTCTGTCTATATATAGCGCCCCATGTCCCCTCTAAATATTCCTATCATGTGTGCTCAGTTGACATACTTCTGGGGTTCCACTTCATGTGTCTCATATCTCTCTTCTTTCCTCTCTTCCTTTCGTCTCTCGTCTTCCTCGCAGTTTCCAACATGGTATCAGAGTGCACAAATACGCCCGAGCTGGAGGAGAAGGAATGGGTGCTCTCCATCAAGGGCATGCTTGACTCCTGCTTGTGCAGGCCATGGGACTCCTCCCCCTCCATCTTCATGGCCTCCAACCCCTCTGCAGCCTCAAGCACGATGCCTTCGTTCCCTGCGTCTGACTTCCACCGCTGACTTCCACCAGATATGGAACGTCGGAGGATTGTATTGTAGCTGTCACTCCAATTCAGCACTCTCTTGCATCGAGGCTGAAGTTGTGTACTTTTTCAGGAATTCCTTTCAGGCAAAATTGAAGGATGGGTGATTAAAGGGGCTTCTGTCAGGTTTCTATTATGCAACTTTGAAGAACGGCGATTTCTCACAGGATTATCTGTTACAGCAAAGCTGTACAAAATGTAGTATTGAGGCTTTCCAGACTTGCTTCTATGCAAGGCATCGAGCTAGCATCGTCATATTTTACACATGATCTGATCGAGTTCACAAAATTTTACCAGTGTACAGCCACATGACACTGGATCTATTAATCGGACCGCCCAAAAGTGTGATCTAGATGATTGTCAAGCGTAGTTTCTGTTTATGCTATACATGTTTCTGCTAGCTTCCTTTTCCCGTCACAAAAGCAGCAGTTCCAACTATATTTCTCGATAAAAATGCTTTTATTATGGATCATGAAATTAAGTGGTATTGCTATCAGGAACAAATGGCTCACTGGTCTGGCTTGTGGTTTAATGCGCGTGGATTTGTGCATTGAGTCTAATGATTAGGTTGGTGTTCAAACCCGCATGACTGGGGCAACAAGCTTACAAATGAGTTGGTTACCTCTCAAGAAAAGGAAAGGTGGACCATTGGGGCTCAAGAATCTTGGAAACACTTGCTATCTCAATAGTGTCTTACACAGAAATTGGATCTGAAACTAGAAGTGATAAATTGAAAGACAGCAATAAACTAGAGATATCAAATGTCGAGAGCCAAAATTATACGTCTCTTGGTACGGGTGGCACTGTACAGTCATCTGTAAGTTGTGGTGAAAAATCATGCCAGACAGAATCTCAGCACCCAAATGTAGTTGGTAATGGTCTATAGGCTTCTACTAGTTGTGGTAACAAAAAGAACATGCCACAAGAAAATTCTTTTCAAGGCAAATCCAATGGTGTAAAGAGGAAGATGCTTGACATTAGGTCTGCATTTGATCTTCACAATTGTGGTATCAAATTCCAACCTGTAGCACATAAGAGTGGGAGATGATATAGAGAGGTTGTTTAGAAACCTGGTAGCTTACGAGAGCCACTTAGCAGATAAGCTTCCTCTCTCTCTCTCTCTCTCTACATTTCAACATCAACATTACTTTTGGATGTTGATATTGCCATGCTTCATGATGATCGTCCTCGTTCGTTATTCCATTGATGAGTGTCTATATTCTAGCTGATGATGCTTACGAGAGGCGCTTAGCAGATAAGCTTCCTCTCTCTCTCTCTCTCTCTCTCTCTCTACATTTCAACATCAACATTACTTTTGGATGTTGATATTGCCATGCTTCATGATGATCATCCTCGTTTGTTATTCCATTGATGAGCATCTATATTCTAGCTGATGATACATTGTTTCATTTATATTCTTTCTAGTTGATGAGTATCTATATTCTAGCTGATGACAAATTGTTTTATTTATATTTTGTTCATGGGGCCCCACATGTGTTATGTTGTCTACAGAGCGGCGCCGTGAACCGTCTCTATAGACCTTATGTTGTTCTAATGTCACTGTAACGTTTTTCTTTAAGTTTTGATGTGACAGATATACTGCTTACATCCCAAGTTCAGTTGAACGAATTTCTTGGTGATTTTTATCTTTTGTAGTGATGTCGCTTATCCTTATTTTACATGTTGTATATTTAGGAGTGATAAAGCTCTTTTGATGCTTTTGAATAGGCTGTTGTAATTCAGGAGTGATGTAGCTCCTGAGTGATGTAGCTCCTTCTCCGTTGATGTTGTAATTCATGAGTGATGTAGCTCCTTTGAAGCCTATGAATAGCCTCTTGTAAGTTTAACTTTGTAATTTTATATTTTGAATATTAGTATAACGGTAGGCCTATATAGAGCTGTGGGTTTTTTTCCTTGAGCCCCCAAGGGTTTTTTCATTCATAGCAAGGAACCTTTATTTGAGTGGGGGATGTTAGCTATATATAGTCTGTCTATATATAGCACCCCAGGTCCCCTCTATATATTCCTATCATGTGTGCTCAGTTGACACACTTCTGGGGTTCCACTTCTAGTGTCTCATATCTCTCTTCTCTCCTCTCTTCCATTCGTCTCTCGTCTTTCTTGTAGTTTCCAATAGGAAGCTCATGGTTCCCCTTTCTCAGGACATCCTGGCTATGCCAAAACCCTCAATGCAGTCAGGAAAAGCTACTTTTGGGAAAGGCTTAAAGGTGATGTTCTCAAATATGTCACTGAGTGTTTGTCTTGTCAGCGTATTAAAGCCGAACATGTCAAAATGCCAGGAAAGTTGCAACCACTTGGACATTCCCCAAATGAAATGGGAATTCATCAGTATGGATTTTGTTGTTGGCCTACCCCAAGTTCAGGGAGGATACAACTCCATCATGGTTGTGGTTGATATGCTTACTAAGGTTGCACACCTTATTCAGGTTAAGACAAACTATAAAGCCTCAGGCATTGCAAGGTTGTTTATCAAGGAGATATTCAAGCTACATGGGTTTCCCAAAAGAATCATTAGTGATCGTGATTCTCTCTTCACATCACACTTCTGGAGAGCTATCTTTGAATCCATTGGGACTCAACTCTGTTTTAGTACAGCCTACCATCCCCAAACTGATGGCCAAACGGACCAAGTCAATCAAGTCATCAAGGATATGCTAAGGGCACACTGCTGTCATGAACCAAAAAGGTGGATTCAATACTTGCCACTAGTTGAGTTTGCCTACAATGCTTCCTACCAACAAAGCATTCAGATGGCCCCTTTCCAAGCATTGTATGGGCATAACTGTCGAAGTTCCCTAAACTTTTCAAATCTAACCTTGAGGGTTGAAGCTTCAAGGCAGATGCTGGAAGAGATGGATGACCAAATGAAGTCAATTAGACAGGACATCCAAGCCGCCAAGGATAGACAGAAATCATACGTGGATTTGAATCTTCAAAATAGAACCTTCGAGGAAGGAGACATGGTCTTCATTCACGTACGCCCATAGAAGAGTTCTCTATCCTTAGGAGATTGCAAGAAGCTAAGTCCAAGGTATTGTGGGCCATACAAGATCCTCAAGTGCCTAGGACCCAATGCTTATAGACTGTAACTCCTTGAGAACCTAAAGGTTCATAATGTATTCCATATCAGCCTACTGAAGACGTACATACCTAATCCTAGCCATGTACTTGATAACCAACAAGTTGTAATGCCTAGCCAAGGAGTCCTTGAGCTACGGCTTGACAGGATCTTAGATGTTAGGGAGAGACAACTAAGATCCAGAACCTTGAGAGAATGCCTCGTCCAGTGGAAAGATTATCCCGAGGAGGATGCTACTTGGGTGGATGAAAGCACTCTCAACCAACAATATCCCCAGTTTCTCTCGAGATGAGGACATCTTGATTGCTCCAAGGGGGAGAGAATGTAATATTTCCACTTAAAAATATTATTTAACCCAACCTCCCGCACACCATGTAAAATTTGTGCAAAGGTTATCTTCAGTGCTGACAGTTAATTTGTAACCGCACGCGAGAAATTGAGAACTCCGTCTTGGAAAAGCGAGGCCGGGGATTCATACCGCTTAAACCGCATGGAAACATCCTCTTGGGAGGAGGTTAAGTGGATAAGGTGAAATTTATTGCAAATTCTTTTTACTAATTTTCCCCCAGTCGATGCATGGCTGAGGGAAGGCGATGGCTAGGTGGGAGAGGTGGTTACAAGGGGGAGTTGTGGGCTGCATGCACAGCCCACATGGGGGAGGTCCCCTCTCCCCCCCTTGACCTATAAAAACCCCCCTTAGGGGGGTAAGAGGGGAGAGGGAAGGACTGCGGTAGCTGTGTGGAGGTGAGGACGAGGCTGTAGATGTCACCGTGCTGAAGGAGCCGCCGCCGAAGGAGCCGTTAGCCGAGAGGCTGGGAGGGGGGACACCGTCGCCTGTGGTGTTGACAGGTGCTGCCAACCCTCACGCCATCCTTCTCTGCCACGACACTTTAATATTGGCCCTCCCTCTTCCACGTGCTTTTGCCCAAACAAAAGCTTCTTAGAAGATTCTTTATGAAGCTTCTAAAGGGGCTTTCCTAAGCCTCGTTCCCACTAATCCCCCATAAGCCCATTCCTAGCCTAGGATTTAAAGTCTCCATTCCCACAAGGCCCTTCACAAGAACCCTTTCGAGAACCCCCTCTTTTTCCGAAAAAAAGGCCCAAGCTCCAAACCCTAAGGCCTTCCATAAGCCAAATTCCGCAAGGTGGTACTTTTGTCAAGGATCCGTACTTCAAAGGGGATCTCCACATACGAGGGAGACGGGCAAAGATTTTAAGGTTGCATACTAAGGCAAGTAATTCCTAGACCACGAAGGTATACCAGAAGCCAAAATCACGCCTACGATGGCCCCTAAAAAGTCACAAGGCGCACCTGTATGAGATTCATCTCCTAGTATTCATGTGGATATTTCTCTGAGCCCAGTAGTCCAAGTTTCTTTTTTATTTTAATTCATGTAGAAGTGTTGCATTATGCACGGTATTTGCGTGGACTAGGACGCACCTAAGCATGTCAAATCCACTTAGTTAAATGCAATTGGAAATAAATTGGCTATTTAGAATTTACTAGAATTAACTCATGATACGAAATTGGTCATTGGTACTTTCAATGGAATAAACGAAAAAAGCATAAGGTGTCTATGCATTTTAGGACCTTATTAGCAAGTTGCCTTTTGTGCATTTCAAAGTGACGGTCTAGAACGCCGATTGCCTATCTTTACAAGGTCGAAATTATTAAAGTACACCTTTGATTAGGCATGGAAAGATCAAATCGCATGTCGCATTTTTAGACAAATCTCCTTTGTAATGATTTATTAAGGAAGTCGTTATCAACCGTAGGAAATAGAAAAGTATGGAAAATATTCTAAGGGTTGCATGAAATAGGTTAACTCTAGCTTCAATTGGCATGAATCTCATTTAACTACGTAGTAGTTAGGAAAGGTTGCATAATGCACATTCATCGTACGAAGAATTTCATTCATCAAGAGATTTAGTTAGGGAAAGGCTGCATGGTTCATTTAAGCATAAAATCTTAAAAGCTTAGTGGCATGAATCGTGAATGCATGTCCTAGTAGGATCAATGGAAGTTATACCGAAATTTAACATGTGCCTTAGTCTTAACAAGAAAAGTTAGGGATTGCGAATCTAATCGTATGTAGAGGCAATGAATCGTGTGCTTACGTGAATTGTGTCGTAATGCAACTAGTTTTTCCCTTTTAGATCAAGTTAACATCTCTAGAAATGGTTCATCCTTGTCGCAAGACAAGTAAATTTGATCTACTAAATCACAAGGAATTCACATAGGATGGTTCAATCGATATGATAAATATCCCAAGTGCTAACTAGATTTTAGCACGATAAAGACTTGGCTTAGTTTTGCACTTGTTGCCAAGTTGAAACCCTCATACCCAAAAGTCCTTCCCACATTCACGGAATGTAGGGACAATTGGACGCACTTGCAAGAAACGATCTAGGGTTTCTACCCTAAGGATCACTCGATCAAATGTTGAAACTCGGATTGAGTTGGAACCCCTAGGATCCCGAACGTTGTCGACCTAGTGCAATTGGGAATGGGTTGGGCAAGAAGACACCCTAAACCCTACTTCTTATCTAATCATGATTCCGTGACCAGAAGACGCCGTTCGATGGGTGAAATGATCCCATGGAATAGATGCGACACTTGTGCAACAAGTTGCAATGTCGCATGATCTTGTGGTTTGATCACAAGAGAGTTGCCAATTCCTTGGAATGAGATTGGAAGATTCTTGTGCAAGTTTAACTTGCAAGAGGATGAGTAGCCATCCTGCTATAGCACCTTTTTTGGGGAAAAATTTGCCAAGATAAGGGAAATTAGGTATTTGCTTGGAAGCAAAGGATCAGTCAACAATTTGGAGCGACATGATCGCCAGGATTTATTGTTAATGTATGAAACCTAAGGTATTGGTTAAGTTGGGTTAACAGGGTATGGCCCGAACTGAAGGACAAAAGGGTTAACAAACAAACCCTAGCAGATCTTGCCAAGTCACAATTGATCCCAGATCGAATGCTGGATGCATTCAGAAAGAAGGATTCATTCCTTCGCAGTTGACCAAATAAACGACCACTGGAAATTTTTGTGCTTGTAACAGTTTAGGAGCACTGTTTGCATTGTTTGCTCAAGGAACTAAAGAATGGAAGGATATTTAATGCTTCAGGTTGAAGGCCTGAAGGGAGAGGCAGCTTCAGTTACTCCCGAGTGTCTACCTCACCCTAATCAAGGGGGTTGGTAGCCGCACCAGGAACGTGGACTGAACCCGCCGCGTGAGGTCTCTCCATTGAGCGCTAATTGGAGCAGGAGAACGCTTGGGTGCCAGGGGGGCTCTAGTCGTAAATATTTTGCCTTCAGAGCCTTGCACAAGAGGACAACGTGACTCACGATTGGATCTAGAGGCCCGCATACTAGTCTACGAGAAAAATCTTGGATTAGTAATCCCTGTGGATTGCTGGATAGCCTTCGGGCGAACTATGGATTATCCTGCGGGCCGGATTTTATGGATGCATTCCAAAGATAAATAAGATAACCTGTTGTAAAGGAACTTGTTTGATACTACTTTTCTATGTCAAGTGCTAAGATTACATGAAGGAACCAGTGTCTAACTGACTAATTAATGAAGCTATTTGATGCATGCCCAACTAAATGTGGTATAATTAGACAACTAAAATAACCTTGAGGAAAGTGCGGTGGATGTGGCCATGGGTCCGTCCTATGGATGGGTGGTCCCGGTTGGCCGGGAACTTTTCTCAATCGTAATGGATAGCAAGGAGATCTTCTCAAAGGAAATGAACATCAACGGCACTGACCTAGAGTTTTGGTTACAAAAATCCTGATTTTTGCTATTTTAGGGGGACGGAATGGGACTATGCCTTATGGGCAAAGAGGTCGAGCCTTGCATCCCTCTCATTTTACATTCTCCTTGAACCAAGTGTAGCATGCACCCGCTTCGTCCCTGTAAAGTAGCTTGCTTGGGGTTCGACGCTAGTTATCGTTTAGGAAAATGACCATTAGGGAAAACCCTAATTCAGGTGTTAGAAATCAAGCTCACCGTCAGTGTGTCTTTATCTATGATCGACATCTATGACAGCTAGTGTGTACAGCTGTCTACATGTGACTACATTAAATAAGTCGGGTTAGTAGTCAGTTAATGACCTGACTAGAGTTAGTCTGTCTAGTCTACATTTACACTAGGTCACTTTATCTTTGTATTGTGTGTGCTTTTTAGTTTAGTGTGTGGAACATGAAGGAATGAGCTTGAGAGCCTGAAGGCTCATGGATATGTTGTTTTCCTTGTCTCTCTCTCCTCTTTGAACATGGTATCAGAGCATTGCCAGGTTGAGCTCTCTAGAGCAGGAGGGAGTCAAGAAGACTTGAAGAAGCTGAAGAACAATGTTTTTTGAAAACAAGAACAGGTTGCCATTACTCTGTCAAGGTATGCATTTGCTCATTTTGGACTCCATGCTTTATCACAGTGGTTGAGGCCTTTCTGGGAGCCTTGGTGGGCATCCTTGAGCATATGCAAGTGGTCATTGAGGCTCATGATGAGGAGGACCAGCTATCAACAAGGTCTGGAATTCTGCGTGAATTGCGCCTGTTGATCTGGGTGGACTACAACCTGTCAATCTTCAGTGGGGCACCTGGACAAGACTCATAGGGCATGTATGCTCACTCTTGAAGATATCTGAACTGTACAAGAGGTAAATGCTTATGTGGAAGCTCTATTATGAGCTAGAGTAATAGACACAGACCTGTAATCAGTTCTAAACTACTATAAACATGAATGGACAGCATGCATTTAGTCATTATTGACATATAGGAGCCGTGTACTACACTCAGAAGGCATCCTTGGAGCACAAGAATGTGTCAAAGCATGTATACATTGGATCAAATGTCTTGGAGCCGAGATTTCTTGCTCAAAATACTCAGATCTGAAAATCATTGACAAGCTAAAAACTATCATACACAGTCCATGACAAGCATTGTGTATTACTGAAGCAATACAGGTCATCTTGGGGGTTCCATCATCTATATGAATTGACTTATACATGTTGAATGTATGGAGGATTGAAGCAAGCAATGAGCATCATTGAAAACTAAATTCTGAAGCTGAAGTAAATGCAGTCACACTGTCTTGGTTAATTACAAACAACTCATGAAATTTATGCCATTGGTCAATGAAGATAGGTTGTCTATGCCTACTCAGATGCTCATGTATTGAACTTGCCATTACAAAGTAAATGTATGACATGGTCGGAAGACATTTTTCGAGCTCCTTGGAGCTTGGTATGCTGAATTTTGGTTGATTGCAACCTACAACTAAATTTGTTGACACTGGTATGTGCTGGTTATGCACTGTTTTGTCCCTCTATGCTCATGTCTTGACTGCCAAATGTACTAGTAGCTACCTGGGAGATTTTGGAACATGTATGACATGATTACCACTCAGTTTTGAACTTAAAATTGCTGCTGGTTACTCACAGTTTACAGTTTTGAGACTGCATATATGTACCTTGGCAGTGAGGTTACAGAAGCTTAAGTTGAAGCAAACACATAGCTTATGTATTGACAGTTATATTTACAATTGAGACCACTTGTTTGTGGGTTGTTTTGGGCTGTCAGTGGGCTGAAATACCCTTTTTTTTTCTGCAATTTAGTGCAGAAAACTGTCATAAACCGTTACAAACTGAACTTGGTCAGTCATACTTATTGGTCTGCAGGGAGTGAGGCACTTGATAGACAGTTATTGCATCATGGCTAATGCACATGGGACTGACAATATCACTCAGATAGTTGGAGAGAAGTTGGATAACAAGAACTTTGCATTATGGAAATTCAGAATGAAAAACTTTCTAGTTGGCAGAGGTTATTGGGATCTATGAGTACAGGAGATGAAGTTGCTCCTGAGTTGCCTGCACACAATCCAACAAATGAATAGAAAAGAGCCTACAGGCTATGGAATGAAAGAGCATGCAAGGTGCTACATTGGTTTTCTTTATGTATATCTGATGCTATGGTAATTCAAATCACTGGATGTGAGACTCCAAAGGATGCTTGGGACATATTGATGAAAAATTATGGAACCATGACACATGCAAGGAAGATCCAATTGAAACAGCAGTTCAACAACATGTTTAGGAATGGCAAGAGCATCCAGGCGTATACCACAGAGATTAAGACCATAGCTGATCAACTTGCTACTATTGGCTCAAGTGTATCAGAAGATGATATGATTGCTGTTGCTTTGAATGGCTTAGGCAAAGAGTACAAAGCTTTTGATACTTCCATTTCTGTTAGAGAAGAGCCCCCTAGTTGGGAAGAGCTAGTTACCTTGTTGTTGTATGAGGAGGTCAAACTTGGTTTGAATACAGGTTCCAGTGCATCTCAGAGTAGAGACACTGTGTTATACTCTAGCCAGCGTGGCAGAGGATCTAGAGGTCGTGGTTCATTTCGAGGTCGTGGTGACACTCGTAATGCTTATGGACAGCAGCAGCAGCAGAGTAATTGGCATGGTACAAATTGTAACGTGTCCCCTTAGTATCATCCAGGACATGTCTTAGTAGTCCATTGGAAAGAATGTCTAGAAAGCTCCGCCCGGCACTCCCATGGAATGTTACGGGATTTGCGATCTGGGTCTTCCCGCGTCTACCACGTACAGAAGTATCTTGGCCGTTTCCACTTAGGATCGACCGAAATTAGGGTTTTCCTAACTGGTCATTAACTAACAGCAACTAGCGTCGGACCCGAGCGAACTACTTTACGCAGAAACGCCAGGTCCGAAGCAGATTCACGTTGCACTTGGTTCAAGGAGAATTGGAAACGAGAGGGATGCAAAGCTCAACCTCTCTACCATAAGGCATAGTCCCATTCCGTTCCCCTAAAACAACGTAAATCGGGTAAGACATAACTCTAGGTCATTGCTTCTGTTATTCATTTTGATGATCATCCCGCTGTTCTTCGAGATTTTTGAGAAAATTTCCCGGCTAACCGGAACCACCCAACCGTAGGACGGACCCATGGCCCATCCTCCGCACTTTCCTCAATTTGTTTTTAGTTATGTAATTATCTAACACATTGATTTGACATATAACAATCAGCTTCTTTAATTAATCTATTAAGCACTGGTTCCTTCACGTAATCTTATCACGTGACATGGAAAACAATATCAAGCAAGTTCTTTGTTAACATTTCATCATTTTATCTTTGAAATATAATGAGTTCCACCCGTAGGCTTGTCCATAATCCGCCCGAAGGCTATCCAATAATCCGAAGGGATTACTATTCCAAGCTTCCGCCCGTAAACTAGTATGCGGGCCTCGAGATCCAATCCCGAGTCACGTTAGCCTCTTGTGCAGGACCCGGAAGGCGAGGGATTTACGGCCAGAGCCCCCCCTGGCACCCAAGCATCCTCCTGCTCCAAGTAGAGCTCAACGGAGAGACCTCTCGTGGTGGGTTCGGTCCACGTTCCCGGTGCAGTCAACAACCCCCTTGGTTAGGGTTAGGCAGGTAGTCGGGGGTAACTGAAGCTGCCTCTTCCTTCAGGCCTTTAACTGAAGTATAGGTACTCATTTAATTTGTACTTCATAATTCAAACAGAGCCCTGAAATCTCTAGCAAGCACAAACATTTCTATTAATCAACCGTGTTGTTTGGCAAACTCCTAAGGAAGTGTTCTTTCCTTTTGAGTGTATCAGCACTCGTTCCCAAGATGTCTTGTAACTTGGTGAGAACCTTTATAGTCCGGGTTAGGGCGTACCTTGTTAACCCAACATGGTCAACCCTAAAGTTCATTAGATATTTTAGTTCCCGGATTATAACTTCCCTTATTTAGAAGGATATTCTCGAATACGTCCTTTTGCAAGATAACTTGCATAAGGATCTGTCGTCCTTGTTGAGGTTATTTACCCTTTTCGTCTTGTGAACCAGTCACAAGACTACATGACTTCATACTTGCTATGCAAGGCCCGCGTTGAAATAATGTGATTAAGTTTTTTTTTTGTATGTCAAACCTAGGGTTTCTCTTTTCTTTTTTATTTTAAGAACCTCAAGGACAAACCCTAGTTCCTTACTTTACGAATTTATTGACCCTACAATAAGGAAAGTAGTCAAATGCTTAAGGTATAAACGTTTCTTTGGTCTTTAAATCATTTCCAAGGCATATTTTTCTCCTCAGCATGGTATTTCTAAGTTTGGTTTGTTTATCTTTTAAAAGATGATATCGATCGCCTTGTCCCAGTCGATACTGTTCAATTTAATCTTCCTTTTTTTTCTTACAGACGAACTCATGCCAAATAACAATCATTTCCCTTATTAAGATGTGCAATTAGCAATGATAACCTCCTAGTAATTTGAGCAACTAAAGAAACCTTTCATGAATTTAATCATTTACAATGATTCGTTGCGAAAAGGAATAGGACAAATGACGCAAGATACAATTTCTATACCTTCAGAATTTAACTGAAATATACTACTGTAGTAAATAAATAATCTTGCTCGAAATTTATAATGCATGATGCTATTCAAAGGAAACTATGTTCTATACATTATCATTCATTCAATTAAGCTAAACTCCTCTATTACTAATAACTCGGACAACTATATCCTATCCCTAACAATTTCTCTTTGTATGATTGACTTAAAACCAAATTAAAGCCAAGAAGAAAAACCTGGTTTTGGGGTGAGATATCAACATGGATACCGGGAGATGCACCTCCCGCAGCTACTCCTTGGACTTTCTTAGGAGGCATCACAGTTGTAGTCCTTCGAACGTGGAAGCAGCTTTACACTCCTTTTCAGAATTCCACCGTCGCTCCCTTGCACGTCAATACTCTTCTTCTCTTTTTCGAGTAGGGGAAAAACCAATTCCCAAGGGTATTTTGGGAAGGCAAGGAATCGTTAAGGGTTTAACCACGAGGAGGGGGTAATAAGACATTTAAGGCCTTAATTCTTTTGGGAGGGAAAGTCTTACAAAGCCCAAGGAAACGGCCCTATAGGGGTTTATACATGGGGGAAAAAGGGTGTGTGTGTGTGGTTCTAAAAGGTATAAGAAGAGGCCTTGGAAGAACTTTGGCCACGGGAGTGAAAAAGACTTAGGGGTTTTAAAACCCAGGGGGGGAAAGATGAAAGGCAACACAAGGGGGAAAAAAGGGGCTTAGGAGGATTTACAAAAAAAATACGGAAGGGGAGGGTGGGTTCCAAGGCCCAAGAGAAAGGGCTTATAGGGGTTAACCGGGGGTAAAAAAAGGGGTGAATAGTTTTGAAGTCCAAATAAAAGGGCTTTATAGGGGGTTACATCCGGGGAGGATAAGGGTCTTTAAGGCCTAAGGAAAAGGCTTAATGAATAAAATATGGGGGTTCTAACACCCATCAGAAAGGGGGTTCAGACACAGGGGAATGTAGTTTCGAGGTCAAGGGAATGGGGGCTTAAGGTTTTAAGCACGACGGGGGGGGGGGGGAAATGAACTTATAAAGGTCTAATGATTTTAACACGGGGGGGGTATAAGTTCCAAGCCAAGGGGAAAGGGGGCTTAAGGTTTTTAAAAACACGGGGGGGGGGGGGGGGGGGGGGGGGGGGGGGCGGGGGGGGTATCAAGGCCACAAAAAGGGGGGCTTGGAAAGCCCAACCTTGGAAGCTTCCAAGAAGCTTCCAAGAAGCTTCCAAGGCCTCTTGAAGTAGCACGTGGCAGGTGTGGAAGGCGTCGATGATGTCGACTGGGCGCGCGTGCACTAACGGCAGAAGTGATGCCGTCCTGGCTCAGCGGCAGCCAGCACCTCAGCCCTTCCTCTTCACAGCGTCGACTGCTTCCCTCCACTCCAACAAACGGGCGGCAACCCTCTTCTGTCTACAAGACGGCCAGCCCTTGTCTCCTCCCCCCTCGGCGGTCAGTTGGACGACTTCCCTCCCCTTGCCTTACGATAGCATGGCGTCGTGAATCTCTGCTTCCCTCACAGAACCTTATTTTCACACCTTCTTGAATTTCGATCCTCCTTCCTCTCCTAGTGGCAGCAACGCAGGGTTTAAATAGGGGAGGGGAGGGGGATCCTCCCTCTCCTTTGTGTCAACATGCATGGCACTACTCCCTGTGAGCTCCCATCGAGGAGCTTCCGACTCCTTTCTATTCCCCTCCCCTTCCAGCACAACAGTCGGCTGGGGAGGGGAATTAAAAAAATTTGCATTTATCCATTTGATATTTACACAAATACACAAGGCCAACGTGGATCTGGTGGGTTTAGAGGCAGGGGGAGATCACCCCGAGGTAGAGGTGGTGGATCTGGTTCATGGCAGTCATCTGATTAGTCCAACACGGACAAGGACTACCATTATTGTGACCGGTATGGGCATATTGCAAAGGATTGTTACAAAAAGAAGGGAGATATGAAGGCAAAGGGCAGACAGCATGGGCACTATGCATCTTCCAATGGTGCTCATGATGAGCTAGTTGATAGACTCTTTGCCATGCAGCATGTATCTAAAAATGCATCGAGACATGATAGAGATGATAGATGGTACATTGACTCTGGAGCGTCAAATCACATGACATCGCATGGAGAGTGGTTTGATGAGATGGTTGCAGGTACACATGGTCATGTATGTACTGGGGATGACACCCAACATGACATAAAGCATAAAGGGATTGTTCCTCTTATGATGCCTGATGTGGCAAGAAGAAAGGCCTGCATGATGTATTACATGTACCGACCATAACAAAGAATCTGTTGTCTATGGGTCAAATGGCAGAACAGAATTTGCAAGTGAGGTTCAACAAAGATGGGTGTTTCATTGAGGAGTATGGAAATGGCTGCAAGTTAATTGCCAAGGGCAAAAGGGATGGCAGGATGTTTACATTGGATGCGACCATTCTGGGACTCAAGGCAGCCATGTTTGCTCATGATGAGAGTGCCATGAAATATATTCGTTTACGGATTGCTTTGCAAGATACAACCAGATGGCAATTGCAGAAGAGGACAAGTTGAAAACAACTTTCATTATTGTCTTTGGTACTTGCGTACCATGTGATGGCCTTTGGATTGTGCAATGCACCTGGATCATGGCAATGAACAGCAGATAAGACCTTCGGTGACATCTCCCCAAATGAGTTGAAAGTATTTATCGATGACCTGGGGGCAGCCACTATAAGGGAAAGGATGTTGATTATTTTAAGAAAGTGCTTTGAGTGCTGTAGACAATTTTGTATCGCTCCACCCACGGAAGTGTGTCTTTGGAGTGCCTTATGGGCTATTGCTAGGCCATGTGGTCAGCTCAGTAGGGATCTCAACTGACCCTGAAAAGATCAAGATTATAGTTGCTATGAGTCCACCACGCACTCCCAAAGAGGTACATAGCTTTCTATCATCGATAGGGTACTATCAGAGGTTTATAAATGCCTTGGCAGAAAGGATGTTGCCATTAACGAACTTATTATCCTTTAGCTGTCTATTTGTATGGAGCGACCCTTGTAAGGTAGCTTTCGAGAATGTGAAACAAGAGCTAGTAAAAGTACCAGTTTTAAAAGTACCTAAGAGAGGCGATGTATTTTACATATTTTTAGTAGCCACCATGCATAGTATCAGTTGTTGTTTAGCCCAAATCTAGGAGGAAAAGTGGTATCATCCGATAGCTTTTTCTAGTCAAAAATTGGGCATATCGAAAATTAATTACACCTACATGGAGAAGTTGTGCCTTGCGATGGTCTTTGCGACTAAAAAATTCAGGCACTACATCCTCTATGAGAAGGTAGTATTTTATACGAATGTGGAAGGACTTAGATTGCTTATGAACAAGCTAGAACCGCTTGATCGTTTGGCAAAGTGGTTAGTCACTTTGCAGGAGTTTGATTATGAGATTAAGAGTAAGCCACCGAAGTTACAGGGTATTGTGGAATGCCTTGTGGATTTCGGGGAGCCAAAAGAGACTTTGGCTAAAGGAAGTGATATCGAAGAAATGTTTAAAATTGATACAGCTTCTATTACATCTTGGTATGCTGCTATCATGCATTATCTATCAATAGGAGAGACTGGAGCTGGTTTATCAAAATCAAAAAGAGGAAAATAAAACAACAAGCTTTGAATTTTTCCTTGATCGCAGGAACACTATATCGGCAGGGTGTTGATGATATCTACCGCCGATGTGTGATGCCATACGAGGTTCCTTTCATCTTGGAAGAATGCCATGACTCTGCATGTGGAGGGCATTTCGCTGGACGGTTGACGGCATAGAAAGCTTTAAGAGTTGAATATTGGTGGCCGTCTATCTTCCAAGATTCCTTTGAGTATGTTAAGATATGTGATACCTGTCAAAGACATGATAGCAGAGAGAATAGGAAACGCCCACTTACGCCTATCATGGCTATCCTTCCATTTGAGAAGTGGGGCATTGACTTTGTGGGTCCTATTACCCCATTGTCTACTACTCAAAAGAGGTACATTATAGTAGCAACTGATTATTTCACAAAATGGTTAGAAGCGTGGGTGACAAGGCAGGACAATGCAAAAGAGACTGCAAGTTTCCTTTTAGAGCAGATTATCTACCGTTTCGGTCCACCGAAGGAACTAGTGTCAGACCGTGGAACTCATTTTTTGAATAAAGTGATCAAAAGCCTGACTGAAGCTTGGCAAATCAAGCATAATAAAAAAACCCCCTATAATCCGCAAGCCAACATGCAAGTTGAAAGTACTAATAAGTAGATTGTGGGTATTTTGTCTAAAATAGTCTTTGAGAAGAAACGAGACTGGGACAAGAAGTTGTATGTGGCAGTATGGGCGTACAATACAATGTTCAAGCGAGCTACCGGCCATACTCCATTTAAATTAGTTTATGGGGAAGAATGTGTGTTACCCCTCGAAATCGAGTTGCCAACCATACAGTTTGTAATTAACCACTCTTTGGGAGATGAGGATTCACTCTTTGAGTGGTTTACGACCATAGCCCACCTGGATGAGCTGAAATTGTAGAGTTTATTACACCAGGAAGTAGCTAAACGTCGGATGAAGCAGTTGCACGACCTTAAAGCAAAGAAGTATACCTTTAAAAAAGGGAAATTAGTTCTGTACTATGATGTGCGTAGGGAGCTGTTTCCAGGGAAGTTGGAACCTAGATGGGATGGCCCCTACAAGATTGTCAAGATAGAGAAAAATAGGTCTACGACGCTACTAGCTGATCTGCAGGGAGTAGAATTTAAAAATAAGGTTAATCTTAATAAGATTAAACCTTATTATTTCTAAGTATGCTAATATGGAGAAATGCATTGCAGGTCCGTGCTGGGGATTTGAGACCTGCAAAAAAGCTTTAAAGTTGGTTGATGGGGCAGTTAATTCCTTATTTGGAGCACCCGTATCTGGAGTAGAGATACCATTAGGGGAAACTCATCTGGTGGAGCAAAGGATACAAAGTGATTGAGCAAGAAGACGGAACCTTTGTGTGGGAGATCAAAGTCTTCTGCCATCACTGCTTACGAGTGTTGACAAGTATCCCTATTGAGTTTAATGAAGAAGGTGGGATGGAGCCGTCAGTTCATTCTCTAAACATGCTGAATTTTGACTATCATAATTACAAATAGAGGAGTTCGTGATGGCAGGTTGTGTAAACCCATTGTGGACGTATACATTATATTTTGACGGGGCATCCAGGGGCCCGAATAAAAAGACAGTGTTGGAGTAGTAATATGAGATCCCCGATGTAGAGTTACAATGAAGTTAGCTGCTTATCTCGGGGTAGGATTTACTAACAATATGGTGGAGTATAAAGCCTTGATTATGGGACTGCATATTGCCAAGCAAGGTAGTATTCAACGGTTGTTAGTAAAAGGGGATTCCTTGTTGATCTTGAATTAGCTAGATGGGACGTACACAGTGCGGAATCCCATCCTTTGTATGTATCATCGAGCTGCTATGACCCTACTTGAGGAGTTTGAGAGAGTGTCTTTCCAGCTGATTCCATGTTACTGGAATCAGTTTGCGGATTCATTGGCAAATCTTGCTTATGAAGAAGACATTTTCTTCAACTATGGCCCTAGTTTGTATATTGCTATCAATACTGAGACAGGACCCGGTCGCTTGTGGAGAATGTTATCAGAGCATGCAATATATGGCAGACGATGGTTGATATGGGTGATGCAAAGAGTAGCCGAGACCAATCTACTGTTGTTATCCTGGACCCATAGGTTGATTAGACAACATGTTATGAGTACGCCTCTTGCTATATATGCAGGAGGGATGGGTCATAATCTTATGCATTTAGTTTAGGGCTGTGAGTCCTATTTTTTCTCCTTGGAAAGGAGTATATTATTATATATCTGTACTATTTTGGGGAGGGATGTGTAGGTGCTATTCTGTTTTATTTCTTTAGGCCAAGAGGGCCAGTCATCTATTTAGTCCAGGTGCAGTTAATGGTTTCTTGTTTTAGTCCTGTGCTAGACAGGTTTGAAGAAGAGCTTGGAAGGAGTCTTTGTTGCGCGGAAGCTTCTCGTGGCCCTATCCAGGTGATATCTCTCCTTTACGAGTAACGTGTTTTATACTATATGTGTCTGTGTACTTGTAGGGGATTTTCTTTTCTTGTTGGGGACCGGCGTCCAAGGCATGAAGTCCCAGGTTTAGGTTCGGTATGTTTGAGGGAGGTCTGAGTAGTTTTTGCCTCCTGTAAAGACATTTCCAGGCATCACAAGACCTGTTTTAGAAAGTACCTAGTGACCCTGTTCTGCTAGCCTGCTAGGCAGCCGTTCTAGGAGTTCTTGTTAGTTGTGAGGCAGTTAGAGAAGCCTGCCAAAAGGGAAAAATGATGATGATAGAGAAGAAAAAATCCCTGAATATCTGAAAGACAATAAATATATACAAACGTGTGTAAAAAGGGGTTCTAACCCGTATAACAATAGAAAAGAAAAGAAAGGAAAATTTATAAGCAGTTGATCATCACCTTGCGAAGGCCTGGTAGGTTCCTGGGGACAAGTCAGACCCGGCGCCGATGCCTTGTCTTCCTAGGGGTGGCGTCTTACGGGAAAAGAAGAAAGTAAGGAAGGTTGGAGCGAAAATAAAAGTGAGCGTTAGAAAAGGATTAAGTGTTGCCTTGCGAGGGCTTGGTAGGTTCTTGGGTACCGAGGCACAGGACCTGAGGCCGATGCCCTGTTCTCCTTGGGTCACTACGCTCAGCTCCCTCCTTTTTACATGCTCGAGTATGGGGGAATTAAAAACCTAAAAGAAGAAATGTGCTAAAAGAAAAGGCTATAGAAGTCCTCGCCTAGTAGGAGCTCCTGGTTGTGTTGTCCTTAGTTAGGTAGGTAGTTTAGACCACCACTTAGGGCGACCTCTTTGATAGTTCTTTTTAGTTTGGCCGTGTTGGAGGAGTTGGTTAGTGACTAGCTTCGGACCTTCTATCAGATTATGCTAGGCCTACTCCTTGTGGATTTCATGCCTTGGTTTTGTCAAGGGGTAGGGTGAGCATTGTGTTGTGTTTTAGTATGTATCTATTTTGTATCAGCTTGATTCTTCCTTTGGTTGTTTTGTGCAGATCTGTTGTGGGATTCGACGGGCTGAGTCATCCTATCCCGTGGTTGCCAATGAGAGTGGAGTTTTGAGCCTAGGATGTGCCTAAAATTTTCCAAAAAATCTGGAATTTAGGGAAAAAATATTTAGCATTGAAGGCGGCAGTTGCAACTAGGACGATTTTAAGCACCAAGTGAAAGACGGCTTTTAAAAGGCGCCCGAGCGACACTTGTGGATTTTTGATAATTTTTTCAACTACCGTGCGGGATGTCAAGAGCTGCCAGTCAGTACGGGATGTCAAGACAGACGCCCAAGATTTTTCAGAGCTCGAATTAGATGCCGGACAGGGAAATGGCCACAAAATGGTCAAGATTCGAAGAGGTGGACAAGTTTGTGACCAAAAGGGGTGGTGCCCTTTGGAGGCTTTGAACCTCCTAAAATTTTATGATCAAAATATGATAGAAATCATGGATGAAGGCGTGAGATATGGCGACGTGAGCAGGGCGCATTTTTTGCTCCATCATCATGATTGATGATCATGAGGCTGAATACAACCCATCCAACTGATCATGGGGCTCATCTTCCCCCTCTTGGCTAGTCTTATCGCCACCCTTCACTCGTGGAATGATGGACTGAATGGAGAGAACAAATTCTAGTCTTTCTCTCTCCACCCTCTCTCTCTTCTCTATGGACTGTTCATGTGTGCCATCTTGAAGAAGGAATCCGGGTGGAAGAATGAAGAAAGTGATGATGAAGATTGATGAAGACGCTGAAGAATGAAGAGTAGCATTGGATTGAGAGCTATGGAGGCTCTGTTTTTTGGTTATGCATGCATTCAAAGCATCTGGGTTACGAAAAAAACACGGTATGACCATTTTTATGAAGAAAATGAAGGATTTTTTATAGTTTATGATGATAATTATGTTCTTATTGGATGAAAATTTGTTTGTGGGCTATTTGCATTATGAATAATTGCTATTTATCAGAAAATATTGGTTTTGCAATGATTTACATGCTTTATTTAATTCTCGTAAGCCCGAAAAGCGGGTTTTAAGTGGTAAAATTCTAGTTTTTCCGTTTCGGGTGGGGGAAAGGTATTCCCATGGAGGGGAATATGGAAGATAAATTGATTGTTGACATGTTGAAGTGAGTGGGAGAAGAAAAACTAGAAAATGGCATATTTCATTAATAAATAAATCAAGAAAATGGAAAAAATGAGTGGAAAAATAGAAATACGACTTGAAAAAATATAATAATTGTTTGTGGATGTATGGTAGTGGCAAAGCATGAGGTTTGGTCTCAGTTTTCCCTATCTATTTGTTAAAGTTAGTGATTTATCGCTTTCTATACATCAAAAAATCACAAAATGAACCTCTACACCTATGCAATGAAGCAATACCTAAACATAGGGGGTTGGGAGGTTTGAATGGTGTGATTTGCATGCTGATTGTTGCTGATTTTTTGATGCATTTCATGTCATAGAGCTCGTGTTATGTTAATTAAGAGGATAGTAGCACGAGTGTTATCTCGGTGCTATCCTTTCATCGCTGCAACGGGTTGGTAGATGCATTATAAAGCCTGATTGTGCACAAGCACGTTGCTGATTGGAAAATGATGTTTGAGCACTTTAAAATCATTTACTTTGCATGTGCATGATGATCATGGTATCAGAATGGAAAAATCTGGATGCATAGCACTTATTTTCAATGACAATGACCCACGTTGAGTGTGGTAAGGCATCCTAAGCTGTAGGATAGACGTTGGTTCTTATGGGATTATTTGGTGAGGAAACATGCTATATCTCCTGGATTCAAAATGAAAGAGTGGAGTGTGTTTGTTTGTTTTATATGTTGAGCAGCGCATCAAGGGGCTAATCCCTGTGATGTAGGAGAGCTACAATGATGCTGCGGTGTTTCTACCGAGAGGTTGCCTCCATGTATGTGATTATCGTGGCATTGCCAATGTGTATGGGTTCTCCCTCTGTGGAGTTTATAGAAAGGGAAACGTTGGGCTACAGAACTATAAAACTATAAACGCATAGATTAGGCTTTAGGGCAGTTTATCCTTTAGCAGTAGATTGATGCTCCTAGTCTGCGAGGCCGTGAAGGTGTGTTTGTCTGTTATGAGCATGAGGTTCGGCTAGTGCCATAGCCAGTGCCGGCCCATTTCAGGTCCCATCAATGTGTGTCATAAGGATCAATAAGCAACATATAATGGACAAAAAATGTAATGATTAGAAGCACATGACTCTCATGTCTAACATATAAGGTGCTCTCAATTGGACTATTATGAAAACCACATATAATTAATTATGCATGCATTTTCTCATACCAAGATTGAGGTTCTTCCTTCAGATTGTATAATGCCTTCTTCAATTCATACACTTTGTTTTTTTTGTGCTTCATGTGTGCAACATGCAACCACTACACACACTCTACTCAAAATTTATAAACACCTACCATTTCTATCCAAGAAACGATATGATATCATGTGTAGTGAGTATCAAATTATGTCTTCATTCTAGTCTTACATTGAAGCTTATCACATACTCCACAATCCATACATTGCTCCTTGAGTCATCCTTTCTCTTGCTACTAGCTTCACATGATGGCAAGGAGATTCCATTAATACAGGGATGTGAATGAATTTCATAATTGAAGAAAGGATCCAACTTATCACAAGGTGAGTCTCAAGGGGATAAAAGTGCAAAGGGTGTAACTTTGCACAAGGTGTAAGGATTTGGAAACACTGTGATGTCCTATAGTCGATGCCTATGTGCATGGAAACCTAATGTCTTCGAAAAAAGCTAGTGCTCCCAATGAAATGTATAAGCACCTTAGGAAAATGAATTTGAACATGCACGAGGGGTAGTTGTGAGGATGGTGCTTCACATGGTTTCCTATAGTGTGCACAGCCTAGGGTGTTCTATGTAGGTTTTTGCGAAAATGGCTATCAAGGAGTGCAAGATCTAATGCATGTGTGGCTGCCTTATTATGCAAAGTGCACTTTTGTAATATGTTTAGGGCAATGATGTGTGATAAAGCTAGGTGGTCTATGCCTAGGTACATGTGTGGCTTAACTTGATGTTTGTGCTAGGAGGGTGTTCGAATGAGCCATTGTGAACAACCCCTAGTGTGTATCTATTACTATCTCATGTGCCAAATTTGCTATGTAGTCGGAAAGCCCAAGTGGCTAGTGATTAAGTTTCTATGTGTGACTAAGTAGCCTAAAGTGCCTAAGTACTTGAGAGTCATGACCTGCCACACTAGTGGATGAGTGTCTAATGTGCCTAGAGTAATGTGCCTAGAGTGTATTCCTACCATGCGCCTAAGTGGCCTATTAAACTAAGGTTCAATCCTATTGTCTCTAATTGCATCAATGGTTCCTAGCCCTACAAGCCTATTGATGATGCCATAAGCGTGGGGACGACCATAGAGTGGTCAAGACAATTAACATTGCATGTCTCACTCAGAGGAATAATGCAACATGTGGGTGAGAGGATTAATGCAACTGGAGTGAACCACTTGCAATCGAGTGAGCTCTAAGGTAGTCAAGTGGGTGTATATATGTACAAGTTCTAAAGTAGCAAGTGCATGATTGGATATAGCCACATCTAACCAAGTGCATTAGTTAACATATCATCAATCACAAAGGAATCTTGTGGCTGAGTGATTTCAAGAAATCACGTAGTGAAGTGCTTCAAGAAATGTCTTAGGTTCTCAAGTTCACAAGATGATGAGTGAACAATTGCAAGAGATGCACTCTAACCAAGTTCAAAGAATTATGTCATAGTGCAAAAGAGAGGCACAGACTAGGATGATGCCTCCATTGTGGACATGGAGTAAGGGAGGTAGGAAGATGGATTGATGCATCGTGTAACTCATATGCCACCCAAAATCAATGCTAATGTGGAGAAAATCATTGCCTAATCCTATGCAATATGCAGAGAGCGCTACTTGCTAGGATTTGTCCTCTGGATTGATGGATACCCAAGTTACAACATGTAACATATCAAAATCTTGTGTCAATAGACATCATGCTAGTGCTAACTCACATATGTCGATAGTGAAAGTATTACCCCACTCTATGCCTCTCTTGCATTGTGACATGATTCTTTGCACTTGGTTAAAATGCCTCTCTTGCAATAGTTCACACATCATCTCATGCATTCAAGCACCCAAGACATTTCTTAAAGCACTTGGCCACATGATTTATTGAAAGCACTAAGCCATATGATTCCTTTGTCCTTGACACATGTTAACTAAAACACTTGGTCAGATGTGGCTATATCAAATCATGCACTTGTTGTTTTAGAACTTGTACATGTACACACCCACTCTACATGAGCTCACCCAACCACATGTGGCTAACTCCAATTGCATTAGTCCTCTCACCCACATGCCACATTAGTCCCTGCAATGAAAGGTGACACCAATCATCTAGAAAATCTATGGTCGTCCCCACACTCTACCACATAGTACTCTTAGGGCATCATCAATAGGAACATAGGGCTAGGAACTCTCGATACACTTAGACACAATAGGATTGACCCTTAGTGTAATAGGGCACTTAGGAACATGGCAAGAACACGCTCTAGGCACATTATACACTCAACTACTAGTGGTAGCCATGACAACCAAGTACTTAGGAACTTTAGGCCACCCGATCACACGTAGGACACTCAATCACTAGCCACTTTAGAGGACTCGACTACATAGCGCATTTGGCACATAAGGTAGGAATAGATACACATTAGGGGTTGTTCACAACAAGGGCTCAGCGGAACAACCTCCTAGCACAAACATCAAGCTAAGCCACACATGTACCTAGACATACACCACCTACCATTCTCATAACTGCCCATAGGGGCACTCCCAAGTCCTTTTCCTTAGGTGCTTATACCTTTCATTAGGAGCACTAGATTTTTTACAAGACATTAGATTTACTTGCATATATACACCAACTATAGCACATCATAGTGTTTCCAAATCATTGCACTTTGGTGCAAGTTACACCCTTTGCACTTTCATCCCTTTTGACTCGCCTTGTGTTGAAAAAGCTAGCTAGTGTAAACGTGAATATGTTTTCTTGAAGGAGAATAGTCATAATCTTGGAGATGCATACCATGTCAGAAATGAACAAGAAAATGTATAATTGGCATGAAGGCTAAGTTGGTAAAAAACTCTTTAGTGGTTTATCGAAAGTTAATGGTAGTGAATCTTCCCAGTTGAAGATAATAATGGTGGTTGTGTGATATACAATGTTAATAACTAGAGTGTATCAGTGTCAACAATTAAAGATCGTGGGTATTGACCATCATGTCATAATATTAGTAGAGATAGCTATTAACTCTAGAGTCATCTGTGTTGATGGTTGTATTTCCTTGAGTTAGTGGTTTATACTTGTGGCATGTTTCATGTCGGCATCACCCATGATGGTGGTTTTATAGAAGTTTAGGGTACATCCTACAATCAAAACCTCATTCACCCCAAAGATTGACTTTCAACCTAAAAGACTAAGATTCACCTCTTCTAGTCTACCCAAGATCATCTTATAGTCAACCATATTTTTACCAATAAATTTTCTACATCCTTGTTCATTCAATCCCTCATTTTTATGCTATTCCATGCAGCCTTTTATCACTGCATCATCTAGGAAAGGCATAGTCATATGAGGCATATAATCCCACAATAACTTTTTCACAGCATTTATCATTTGTGCAATAGTCCCCTATGGTAGAGGACACATTTTTACTAATCCCAATAGTGTCTTAATAGTGGTAAGATCCCTACTTTCAATTGCTAATGGGAACTATTCATAGCCAAAGTATAAGTCTCCCAATGAGTACAAAGCTCTCCCAGCAAAACCCTCGACAAACTCATCAACAATAGGACCTTCCCCCACATCCTTGATGGTCACTTTATTGATTGGTTGCATATCTTGTATCAATCTCAAAGTACAACTTTTCTTGGGCAAAATGGACTACTTGTTTGAGTAAGGAGCTGAGGAAGGCTCTAGAATCTCATGCAATTGAAATGCACACAAGGAATCAAATATTCTCAAAACCTATGCATGGATGCAATATATTCCATAAGGGCTTACATGAAAACCAAGTACAACATATATATCTTCATATGCATAAATTTTTGAGACTTTTTCTCATCATAAATCTAGGTGTAATCAACCCTACATGCATATACTTCACCATACAAAAGTATGGACAACAAATAATACTTTCGTAGACTCAATACAGTCTTGTTTATATATAAGGATGGTTCAAGACTTACTTAGTCCATATATACGTATAAAGCTATACTTGATCATCAAAGAACCCTTATTTTAGCCTTACACATTAGCCTCTCAAGGCAAGACATCATTGATTCAAGTAATCATCAAATCAATCCGCTATATCTCTTGTTTTCGGACAACAAATGCATACTAACAGAGATGAAGCGTGACAGTTTCTTTCAGCATTATGAGAAAATATAATTCTAATAGACAAAAACGTGTAAAAAATAATTGTGGGAGCTTTCGCTCAACTGCCAAGACCCACGGACCGCTTATTGTTTCAAGCGTTCCAAGCCGAGCACTAATGGCTACCTCTCACATAGCCGATGCGCCATCCATATCTATGGGTGTAGTGAGCTTACCTTGATGCCGTTCGAGTTACCTCCTCTCCCGCGCACTCTGGTAGCTTCACGATCCAAGTGCAAGCTTCAAGCAAGCTCAATCCTCCTCCATCTCCAAGCTCCAAGCTCCATTACCATGAGCAAGACAAGAGAAGAGAAGAGAAGAGAAGAAGAGAGGAGAAGATGGAGAGCTTCTCCTCCTCGGTCCCTCACCCTCACACACTCACTCCCTCACACTCTCACACTCCCTCTCTCAAGCACAAGCTCAAGCAAGCAAGAACAAGAAGAAGAAGAAGAAGAAGAGGAGAGCTACTTTTGGCCACACACAAGAATGAGCTTCTCATTCACTTTTCAACTTTATATACAAAACCCTAAATCCCTTTTGGGCGGTCTTCCCCTTTTCCCCTTTTTTACATGGTCGGCCGTAGCCTAGGCCCTTTTCCCCATTGTCCTTCTATCTTCCTAGCTTCCTTTCCACCGCCGTCTACATTTACAAATTGCACGGGTGAGAGCCCGGCGCTCTTTTACAAGATTTCAGGGTGCGCCTTTTTATTTTAAAATGCGCCTTTCCTCTTTTTCCTTTGCCTTGGACTTTTAAGGTTTCCCTTGCGCTTTTGGCCTTTTCTCATTTTCTTACTTCAGTCGGGCTACCTTTTTTCCGCCTTTGCCCTGCGTCTTTTCCACTTTCTTTTGCTTTCTTCGTGTTGGGGTTAACATTACCCCCCTCCTAGATGAGTGCCATTCCCATGGCACTCACCGTCGTAGGTAGTAGGCTGTAGCATGCACCGAAGACGTGGGTGACAAGGACGCCTATGGTTTTCGTGGAGGAGTGTTGGTGGTGGTGTGGCAAAAGGTCCTGGGGGCCTGTTGGTGGCCAAGGTGGCTGGTGGAAGGTTGTTGGAGTTGGTGGTAGGGCTATGCTGTATTGGGGATTGCATTGATGGCCAGCACAAGTGTTGGTTTGTTGGGGATTCTGCACATTACGATTCTTTGTGGGCTTGTCGGATGGTAAGGGACAAGCATTCAAAGGTGAGTGTTGATGAAGAGCGAACAACACCTTATTCCTGCAATTGGAAAACCTCACATGTGGTCTCTCCTTAAGGGGTAGTGCTAGGCTTCTCATCGTGCACAATACATATTTTGATTATTTTGGGAGACAGGTCGAACTCGAAGCAAGCCTAGAGTATTGTCCTGCACTTGAGGACCCAAACTGTGGATATACTTCGGTGCAGATATTATGTGAGTGCTCGTGCATACTTAGATATTACATAGTTAGAAGACCGTGGGCTAGTTTTTCATAACAATGCGTGGATGAAGCAAAGTTGTCCATGTGGAGAAGGAGTACACGTGAAGGTATATGAGACATCCTTTGCATTGTGACTGCACGATGTAGCCTAATTGGATACAAGGATACCGCGCTTTCAGTAAACTGGAAGCTATTGGACTTGCTTGATGAGTACAGTGTACGTTTCATGGCCAATCGTGCGGTGCTTATCACCACTAATTGCAATGGTACTAAGGCAGAGTGCAAAAGAAAATTGTGCAAGTGGGTCAGGGTGACAGGTCTAACCCTAGGCGAGACAAGCTTCCCAGGTATGTCATGCCCTTGATGTGCCCTGAACAATTGTGGGTGATTGTAAGGGGCTAGGGGACTAGGGGACTAGGGATGAAGCCGGTCGACCCAGGTCACCAGACGTACCTAAATTTGAGGACCCCTAGGTGCTGTGCTGTGATCGTGGGTGCTTCTTATCTTTCCATTCAGTTTTTTTTCTTTTCTTTTCTTTTCTTTTTCTTTTTTTTTGCCTGAGTACAACCATTACAATATGTTGAGGCTATCAGCCTTTCAATGGGTTGGAAAATGTCAAGCTTCGAAGGCTCCAAAAATGAATAGTACAATGATGATGGTGCCCGAGCCTCGTTGTTAGAGAAGCAGTTGTGGCGAAAGGGGGAGATACACTTGAGATATTGCAACCCTCCTTGCGGCACATGCGATGTGGGTACAATTGAGGTAACGACTGCCGTGAGCCAACTATAGAGCTTGGCCGAGAAAGGGGGCATGGCCCAGGGTTGTGTTTTGGGCCATGCAATGTGGGTGGTTGGCAAGGGTGATTCGTGATTTCGCTAGGGTGGCTTTGCCGCAGCTCCTTGGGGGGTCGATGGTCTTGTGGTGATCGAGCATTGAACACTTTCGCCCAAAGATCTGTCCCATCCTGTATCCACTTGTCGCTTCATGAGAGTACAGGCATGGCATATGCCGCAACTATAATAAGCCAGTGCAATGCAAGGAGACATCACTGTTCTGAATTCTATGGTGTTGATGTAGACATTTATCACCTGCGCTTGATTAGCTTTTTCTTTGCTAAAGGCGTAAAATATATTAAACGCAGATATGAAAAGTTTATACAAGTCGGGAAAATGTCAACACTTAACAAGTCGGGAACACTCAACCATTTAAAAACAAAAAGTTATGGCCAGTTATCATTTGATAAGCCCTTTATGCATCATGGGCTACTCGATTTGTACGAGGCGGGGCGAGTCTGGGTGGCCGGGTGATTGGGGCTCTGCTGGTGTGGGGCTCCCATGGGGGTGAGCAGGGAAGATGTCGGCCGGGACATGAATGGTGTAATCGTGGCCCGCTACCGTCTCCAGAATGTCTTTAAATAATTCATTAAATTCTTCTCTTTCCCGAGCTGCCCTTTCTGCCTTTGAGCATCTGGGGCCTAAGCGGGAGCTGGGAGTTCGTACCACTAGTGCTGCCATTTGTTGCGCATTTTGAGTCTCGATTTTCTTGACTCGAGGATTCTTCGGCCTTCGCCCTGGGCAGTGTCTCTTAGGGCCTCGCTTCTTGGCATACCTTTTGATGGTGGGCACATAGCGCTCTAGTGGAGGGGCGCGTGCCACATGCTCCCGCCTTCTGCGAAGAGCATCTTTGCATGCTAGATCTCCGTGATTCTCCATGCGTTCCGCCGCAAAAGGAAACCTGCAAGACGCAATCCAAGGGTTAGACCGTGATACAGGATACAATTGTTTGCATGGAAGGGATTTTAGTGTGGTTTATGAAGCGCATATGACAAGAACGGGAGGGTGAGGCATGCGGTGTTTGTTATAGAGGAATGGCCCCCATGCTGATGTTCGAGTGGCCTCCAGTCATTAGCGGATATTAGTTTATGCTAAGTCGCGTGGACTGGTTGTCGTGGAGTGGGACAAGGCATATCCTTGAAAGAATAGACCAAAAAGGGAAGCAGGTGTATTGGAAATGACTACACCCTGCCTACACCATCAAAGTTGTTGGTCAAGGCTTCCTATGGCGGCAATGAGGGTTGTATGCCCTTCACTTGGAGGTGGGAATGGTCACATGACTTTTAAAAGTGTGATGAGAGGAGGACCTGAGGAGCTTAGCCTGTCAAACCCAACTCTTCTCCCTGCGCTTGACTATCATTGCTTGTGTGTGTTGATAGTATCTATACAGGGTGACAAAAAAATCATTGTTTATTTATATACATATTTATGAATCCATGTCACTTCACGAGGACAAGAACCAACTGTAGAACTCGGGATTGTACTGGAGCGTGGCACATGCATCTAGTATTCGTGGCAGCTTACTTAATACCGATAGATATTTTGCCACATCGAGTAGCATGGAACCTTGTCCGAGTCTACTGGCTATATGTAACTCCTCCTCAGTGACAACCTTATCAATCAAAGGGCCCTGTAGCCTAGTTCCAGCTAAGTCCGTACCCCGAATGTCAGACAGCACTCGAAGGGAAGTTGGTGCCACATAGGTTGGGTCTCTTTGAGACTGCCATTTGGCCAATCGCTCTTCCGAGACCCATCATGATCTGAGCCCCTAGTTAGGCCATTACACCGCGGCTTTCGCACCAACGCTGCTCAAATTGACTCTGGCCTACTGACAGTCGCTTTAGTAGCTCTATGTCTACGAGATTCGGTCGGCAGAGCACTTCATTGAACGTGACGGTTAAACGCAGTTCGTCAGCCTCCTTGTCAGGGATGAGTCGCATATGTTCATGCAGGAGCCTGTCGTAGTGCCCGTTAAGATGTTCTTGTTCTTCCCATGATAGAGGAAAGGTCAAATTATCTCCAAGCTGCTCCTTGGGGATCGTGCCCATGTCCGCAAGGACGTAGACACGCGCGACCACTTTGAGCTTAGCCTCCAACTCAGTTAAGCATTCTGTGACACTTCTATGTTCAACGAGGGCTTGCTTGGTTGCTATCTCATGCAAAGTTCTAAGAGTTTCCTTAGGCTTTAGCATGGCTGGGGGCTCAGGCCTAGATGAGCAAGATTGGTCAACGCTAGGATTTCTTATGCTCTTGGGGTTCTCACGTTTCTCCTGAGGTTTTGCTGCTATTTTGTCATGGTTCTTTTCGGATGTGACTGGTATAGATTTGTCACCCTGTTGTGACAGCGTTGTATCCACTCTTGATTGATCAATGTGAGTTCTATTGTCAGTGGATAGAGTGTTGCAAGCAACTGTTGATGGCAACTATTGCTTTGGTTTGTCAGAGCACACAGATGTCTCTGAGGTTTCACCGCTATTAGGAGAGGCATCAGTGGGTTCATTGGTGGATGGACTCGATGCTTTATTCATCAGCTCTCCAGCGCCCTTCGTCTCAATGTTCTTGGGGTCCACAACCACCTGCAACTGTTGATGTTTTCTTTGCTTTCTCCTCTTTTTCTTGGTCAATGAAGGTGACTTTCTCAATGACTCAGGACCCTGGGCTATATCGACCGTTGATGTGCTTGGTCGGGCTTCAGCATTTCCCTTCTCTAGTATGTCCTTATGGTACATAGCCATGGTTTGCTAAATAGCCTTGCCCGGTTGTGAGGGCACAACTGCCGCTCTTTTCAGAGAGTCTAGCTTCTCAACCAACTCCCTTGCGTTTAACTCCTCCGTCCTAGGCTTTAGGCACTTTGAAAGTGCTGGAGTTGTCGAGGGATTTGGTTGCGACACCTCCTCCACAGGTAAACTACTAAGGACACGTTCCACAAGGGGCATTGTCACAGCCAAGGGATGTGACTGATGTGGTCCCTAATTGGAAGTAGAAGCAGCTAGTTTAGTGGGCTGGCTACCTTTGTGGATTGCGGTGTCAAGTCCCTAGGGCGAATGAAAGTGGTCGTGTTTTTTGTTGCCCTTTGAGCACTCATCTGTGTATATCGAGCATGGGTTGATCTAATCACATTAGGGTGCTCATGCATATCCTTGGATCGAGAGCTACAGATGGAGCCCTGTCCCACCTCTTGGACATTTTGAAGCTTAGCTGGAGATAGAGATTGGAATTGAGCAGTTTCCCTTGACAACTGCTGCTGTGCTTCCTGTGTCCGTTTGGAAAAAGGGGATGTAGGAGATCTAGGACTCTTAGGTGGACTTGGCACTCGCTGAATGATTTGCTCGAGGCTATTAGACGATTGTGCCATTTGCTTTGTTGAGCGATCAGCCTTGCCTTGAGCAATGTTGTGCCTATGATGCTTGTTCTCCCCTTGGGGAATCAAAGGCTCCTTGGGCACTAACGATTTTTGTGCCTACTCAATGGCTACGTATGACATCTGTCTATTTAGCATGCTAGGTTGGGGCTCTTTCCTTCAAACAATCATGTCTGGTTTCTTGCCTTGAGACCTAGAGTTTCTCTTAGATTTCCTCATGTGCCATGCTTTTGAGGCACTCTGGCCTTCAACTGATAGAGGCGGTTTAGCAGGGGATTTTGGTACCCAAATCCATTGGTTACCTGCGTAGTACCCTTGAGCACGTAGCAACGCTTTGGATATCCATCGCGGCGTTGTGCTGACTCTCCATCGATGCCTTCGTCTATAAGGCTTGGGCTTCTTTTGGGGTCTTCTACGATATTTTTAAGTCCAAAGCCCGTCCTTGGCATTGTCTCTTGACCTTCTTGTTTCAGGCCTGGCCTCACTCACTGATTCTCGTTGTTCGACCTGTGCTTGTATTAACTCTTCCAACAAGTCCTTGCTCTCGTTAGTAGGCTTGACTATTACATCAGCAGCTTCCCTTGAGGTTTGATGAGGTCACCCTTGCTAAAGGTTGTGACTATCCTCACACCTGGTAGTGTCAGGTGTATCCTTTGTGCTACATAGTCGGCCTCACACTTGGTCGCCCTTTTGAAGGGTCTTCCTAGGAGGGTTTCTTTCCCGTAGCTAGCACTATTTGGAGGAACATGAAATAGGATAGGCAAGCTTTCTGTTTCAATTGTCGCAAGGATTTTGCACTTCCCTATGAGTACTTATGGGTGTCCCCCATAAGGGCTAAGAGTTGCACTAGTCGGTGTGAGCTCTGGTTGGCCTAGTAGGGTCCATGATTCATAGGTCAAGATGTTAAAATCTGCTCCTTCATCAATTAGAGCATCGATAGTATGCTCTCTTTTCGCGGTGAGTTTGACCCTAAGATAAGTAGGTGGTACTATGTCTTCATCTTCCAGGTCCTGGCTTGTAAATTTAAGCCTTCTGACAGATGCCCTTGAGTCCCCACTTGCATGACCAGACGTGGATTCTCCACCAATGTCTTGGGTTGTCTGTGCAGTGTTGCTCAAGATACATCTCTCGTCAAGAGTGTCATGTCTAGTCATCTTCGCATTTGTAGCTTGTTAAAGTTGCATTTTTCTCTGACTAGTCGCAGTTTGAACACAATGTCTTTGTGTTCTCATGGTATGGCCTTTTTGCCCTTGATGGCTAGATTGGCCCATTGATGTTCTAGGGTCTCTGTTTCTCTCTGTTCGGGTATGGGCTTTTGGTTGCTCTATTGCAAGTGAGACTCCATGCTGGTGTAGAGCCATTACTTCACTAGGGTCTAATTTGGAAGACCTGTCACGGCGCTCGTTTTCTCTCCAACCTACTCGGGGGAGGTGCGGAGGGGGCAAAGCCCTTTATGGGGGTCCGGGGGGGCAGTCCCCCCCGGCCCGCAGGGCCATTACGGTAAAAGCCATACACAATTTGGAGGACCCTTTATAGCCAAATTTTGAACTACTTGCTCTAAGTTTCAGCCTAGTGATGAATCTGTGATGTGCCTTTAGCTCTATGTGGTCCTGGGTCAACTTTGGGGTTTAGATGCGTCAGAATTTGTGTTCAAGATACCTGCCCGCTTTTGACAGTTTTTGGTCTGATTCTAAGATGTCCGATTTTCAGGAGTCCGATTATCAGAATCGGACGTCCGATTTTGGGTTGGTCCGATCGGCCTAGTGGTCCGATTTTGGTTACGTCCGATTCTAGGACTCCGATCGAAAAGTGGTCTGATTTTCAAAGTGGTCCGATTTTGCAAATCGTATCGAACAGGGTGGTCCGATTTTGGCAGGTCCGATTCTGAGCTGGTCCGATTCTGGGACTCGAATGGCCTGGGTCCGATTCTGAGTGGTCCGATTGTGGATTCGTCCGAGTAACCGGGTGTCCGACTCGGACAGGTTGGTCTGAGTGTCCGATTCTCAAAATCGAACGGGTTGGTCCGAGTGGGCCGAGTGCCATGTGGCACGTCCGATCAGGCTAGTCCGATTCTGGAAATCGGACCAGACCATTAGGGCCAAAAACGCTTCAAAAATGGCACTTGTAAGAAAGTGATTAAGTTGCTAATTAGTTGAGGTTTAGGAAGAATAAAACCTCTAAATTTGGTTGTCCAGATGTGATTAATGAGAGAATATTTGGTTCATTGAAGAGGTCGGCCATTAATTGCCCTCATCTTTTAATCCAGGTCAAGGGTCACCTTTTCGGCCGTTTATTGTCTTGGAACTCGAGAGATTTTGTATTTTCAAGATTTTCGTACGAACTTCGCATTTGTTTGCTCCCGCGTTTTCTTTCTATACACTATTCTCTTTTACCATTCCTTTTGCTGCACTTGCTTTCTATCACTGTGAGATTCTTGCTCAATTCATTTGCTAGAATGTCTAGCAATACTACTTCAAATAACACAGGCGCAAGCACACGTAAATACAAGCTATCTATTTAGCTAGATCCGACTTACACATCTTGGAGAAGTATACATTATCGAGTATTGATAGATGAGATTGAAGCCAACAGGTTGCGAACACAAGGAATGAAGCATATAGATTTGTGGGTGGATGGAAATATCTATCCCAGGGATCCTTCTACAGGTAAACCACCTCCTTTTTTGAATGTCCATGACTATATAAGATATGCTGGAGAAGGTTACAATGGAATGCTTGGCTACTGTATGAGGTTATACTCTGCATCTTACACATATATAGCTCAAGTGCACGAAATGAAAAAAGCACTAGAAACTACACAAACAAAAATTTTAGAGTTGACAAGTCAGATTGATATTTTGAAAAATGTTAACAATTCATTGTAGAATAAGCTAATACGCTTGAGAGAAACTCCAGTAGGATTTAGAGAGAGGAAGAGACCATTAAAAAATATAACCAGCTTGTGTGAGAGAGCAAAGAAAAGGAGACTAAATCTTACAAAGAAATATGTCTCTAACATATTAGGCATAAATATCCGAGAGAATGAGGAAAGAATCAAACTTTTGAAGGAAACCATGAATAAGAAAGACATTTTGAGGATTCTTAAGTCACCAGAAAATGTGGATTTGAGAGGTCCAACTCTGAGAGAGTTAGTGAAGGATTTAAAAGGCACAGTGAAAGCAAATGAAATCGTAGAGACATGCGATACTGTGGGTATAAGTCGAAAAGGTTACCGTGCTATCTCTGGATTATGGTTTAAAAATCTTAAACACAATAGGGTAACTATATTTGGATTGCCCCGAGCCCTTGCAGTTTCCACTGCAAGAATTTCCATGAATCGCAAGATTCCACATGTTTTTGGAGATTACTTTCACATCGAAAGGTCTATGTCCTATGAAAAACAAAAAAAACAGGCAATTTTTTATTACAATGAGTTTAACAATATATGGGTTGATCTAAAAAAGGTGCAAATTGCAATGGTTCACATGTATAAAATCACAGTAGAAGAAAGTTATGGTGTTCTAAAGTTTGCCTTGAAGTTGGATGAAGCACAGATTCAAAAGGGACAGAAGATGGAAAGAATTAGCATTTGCCTCATGAACATGGCATTGGACCATGGCAATGGCGAGGGCAAAGCTCCATTGCATAAGATCCAATCCGAGATGGAGATTTGGTGGATTGGTGCAGCCTAGGTACCAATTGAAAATCATCAAACGTTGAAATGGTTGTTCAACCATACAGGTATTCCAAATATCATTAAGTCTCAAAGTGAAGGCGAAATGTTGGTAGTTGATGGGGTTGGTAAATTTAATGTGGAATGGCATATGAGTGCTGATTTGAAAACTATCAAATGTATGCTTGGAATATGTAATGGTGTAAATGCAAAATATCCTTGCATTTATTGCATGGAAAGTATTGGATCCAAAGATTGGAGTAGTTTGCGACCAGTAAGAAGAGCCCCAAATAGAGACTCTATAGATTTGAGTAAATTTAAAAACATAGAAGACATCTAGGATCCCATTCTTTCCATCTCTCTTAAGAATGTTCATATTTGTACTTTGCATGCAGAGATTAGAATAATCGATAAGCTTCTCAGGTTGCATCTTGACTACGCATATTCCATTAAGCCATTATCTTTATCAGATGAGTGTATTGATAAATGCGAGGCATTGCTATCGAAAATGGGATTTCATGGGGGCCAAGTTCACTTGAGAAAGGATCCAATACTTTCAGGAAAAACAAGAGATATCTTGGCCGATGTCTCTATGGGAGGCTCAAAAGCTAGACGATTCTTAGGAAATCATTCAGGAAAGCAGGTGAATGCGGCTTGGGAGTGTTGGAGAGAGCTATGTGATATCACAACAAATGTTGCAAGCACGCCGAGGCTTGCGTTTCTTAGAATGGAGGTCTGGATACACCTTGATGTTTTTCCGAAACTCCTCAGGCAACATAAGACAACATATACATATGCGGAAGAGTTCAAAAGATCAATCACAAAGCTTGTTCAGGCGATAAAAGAGGCATGGGGAGAAAAAGATATCACTTTTTATCTGGTAAAGTAATAATTATTTAATATGGGCTTATTTTGATAGGTTTTTCAATTGGTATAAAATTTGTGTTACTTTGTATTGCAGCATATTCTTCATATTCATGGACCTTTCTTTGTGGAGGAGCATGGCCCCTTAGCAACTTATAGCAACCAAGGCATGGAAAAATCCCACTACCAAGCACGCACAAGTTATTTTCGAAGCACAAGGCATGGGGGAGGAGTTACAAAAAGCAATGCTTTGGAGGATCTATTCAACTGGTTTTTTCGACGACAACTTCAAAGAATGCAAATAAAAGACGGCAATGACACATGAGCAATCGCACTTTTATATATAAGAAAGAATATATACAAAGCTAGTTTTCCAAAACTCTCACATTCTCTTCCTCCTCAGGAATCTTTCCTCTATAACGTAGAAATTTTTTTCTCTTGTAGCCAGCTATAGATTTTACATCAGTTCTGTCTACAGCTAAGGCGTAGGATGAAAACGCCAAAAAGTATCCTGCTCTAGAAGCAGAGTAACCTGGACCGTAGCCAAAAATCCTAATTGCTGCAGTCTTTTCCAAAAACATTATTTTATGGGCATTATATTGTAATCCTGAGAAACCTAGAAGCCTTGTAAGAGCTTTAATACAAAGTATCGGCCATGCTGAGTCCTCTGAGAAACTACTATGAAGTACAAAAAAGGATTCAGGGTCAATCCTAGCCAAGTAGTGGCCGAGTGCAATGTCTTTGGTGGTGTTATTAGCAGCTCTCGATCCTTTGCCACGCCCCAAGAAGTTATCTGTATCGGCAATCTCCAACTGCAAATAAAACCCATACTGAATGAGCATGAAATGTAAACCTACCAATGTGTAAAAGCAAATTCAAAATTATCTTACCACTTGATTTTCATCGTACTCCAATTTAAACGGATTCCATAAATTAATTGATGATGCTGTCTCATTGGTGTTAGTCAATTCTTTAACATATTCAGACTCCTCTCTTCCAAAATTGGAAATGCCGAGCTCGCTTTGAATGCGATCGAAGTCCTCATCAGTGATCCTCAACTCTTTCTCAGCTTCTTTGGCCTTTTCAAAACAAAGAGAGAATGCCTCACCAGCATCAATAAACTTATCATCTAGAGTTTCTTTATCAAGTTTCAGAATCTCTTCCTTTGATTCATTTTCTGTGTCAATTATCCCATTTGCAGCATCAGAAGCCTCTACAATAATTGCAAGACAATAATCTTCCCTGAGATTAAAAAGTTTTTGAATATCTAATAGTAAAATGTACTCCTTGTCCTTGAAAGGTATACATGGCAGGGAAGGAACAATATGGTGAGAACTCTCATCAGGTTGAGGGTTTGTATCTCCTTGGCTCTCCTCAATGATAGTCTCAGCTTTGAAGTGAGCAACATCCAAATTCTCAGCAATGGAAGCCTCAAAATCTGTATCTACAACCTCCTCTGTTTCCCTTTCATCTGCTAGATCATCCAACATGCAAAAGCTGGCAGTCTTTGCTCCTTCCAACTGTTGCTCCTCAGCTTTCACAGGGTATTTGACAAGGCTGAAAATAATAAAAGCAGCAGATTTTCTCATCATCTTGCAGTTTTTGGAATGAGTGCAGCAAAATATGTCTGTTGAATGAAACCTCTCCAGAGAGTGGGCCCTACACTTTCTAGTAAATACTGCCTTTTCATTTCCTGTTGATCCAATGGGAATATAGACATATTCAATTGTGCTAACTTCAACAGAAGGACCTGCAAGAGTTTCAAACTCCAAAAAGTCCTCCATTATATATTTTTCACAAGATTTCAGAACTTTGTCAAGTTCCCAATCAGGATTAAAAATATTTTTCACAACTCCATAGAATGAGAGATCCATTCCATTCTGAAGCATAAAATCAAGTAGCCTCTCTGATGGAGTGATATCAATGAGCTCTGATACTCCTTGACCTCTCACTACTGACGTTCGCTTCCCTGGAGATGTACTTGGCTTTCTCACACTGGTGGCAGAGGATGGAGAGGAAAAAGAATACGCAGGCTGATCAGATGTTGATGCACTTGAGCCTTTTGAAAGCCTTCTTCTTTTACCAGTTCCTGAAGAAACCTTGGATTCTATGGGTTCAGACATGTTTCCAACTTCTGACGATACGGCGCGATAAGAGAGAAACGATTCAGACAGAAAGGCCCCCTCGCGCCGTATCGGTGATCCTAGTAAGAAGCGCTAGAGCCACAAAAAGGTGGTCACACGAGCTTGAGGAACGCTGAAAGAAGACTAGATCTAGAGAACCTCCAAAACGAAGCGAAGAGAGGAGAGAGAAGAAAACCAACAGTCGCTCTCGCGCCATATCAGCAATAGAAACAGAGGTCGGAAACCGAAAAAAGCCGTATAGATAAGAAACACACCCTTATGTAGGCGCGGATTATGCCACCTGGCAGTATCCGTTAGTCTCATACACGTGGCAGTAGCCGTTGGGCAACACGTGGCCGATAACCACGTGGCGAACAAGTGGACTGGTCATTACTTGACACGTAGCATACGGACCATAAATGCAGATACATGGCACAATCAGTATCGGACACATGTCTGACACGTGTCATGATTTACCTGGGTATATAAGTGGTCATTTTTCCGACGTGTACACTTTTCATTTCTCAAGCTCTTCCCGCATTGCTTGCCGATACGGTGCGATACAAGTCCTTCTTTCGCTAGCAAAAAGAGGTGTGCCGATACGGAGCGAGGGCGTCCAAATGGTGTGCTCGTTTCCTCCGTATCGCGCCGTATCGGCATCTGATCTCCAATACGGAGCGAGGGCGTCCAAACGGTGTGCTCGTTTCCTCCGTATCGCGCCGTATCGGCATCTGATCTCCAATACGGAGCGAGGGCGTCCAAACGGTGTGCTCGTTTTCTCCCTATCGCGCCGTATCGGCATCTGATCTCCAATACGGAGCGAAGGCGCTATTCCATTCTGCTCGTTTCCTCCCTTTCGCGCCGTATCGGCATCTGATCTCTAATACGGAGCGAAGGCGCTGTTTCATTCTGCTTGCTTTGTTCATATCGCGCCGTATCGGAATTGCTCATTTCGTCTTTTTCCTCGCCAATTTGTCTTTCAGTTATTGTCCTTCTGGTTGTTATTTTTGCTTTTCTGGATGGCAAGGACAAAGCAAACTGCAAGAAGAGTGTATCTAGATGGGAAGGACAGTGGGGGTAGAAGAAAGTTAAAATTTGATGAATCTAAGGGGGTAGAAGAAGCTGGTCCATCACAAGCTCCAGAGCATTTTACAACAGAAATCCCCCCTACACCAGGTGTTGTCCTTACATCTACTATAAATGTTTCTTCACCTGAAGTTGAGGAAGCAAAGGATGAGGCTTACCCTGTGAAAGATTCATTCCCTACAATGGTACCTGAGCCCACATCTGCTGAAGCCACTGAACACCCCAAGCCAGAAGAAAGTTAAAATTTGATGAATCTAAGGGGGTAGAAGAAGCTGGTCCATCACAAGCTCCAGAGCATTTTACAACAGAAATCCCCCCTACACCAGGTGTTGTCCTTACATCTGCTATAAATGTTTCTTCACCTGAAGTTGAGGAAGCAAAGGATGAGGCTTACCCTGTGAAAGATTCATTCCCTACAATGGTACCTGAGCCCACATCTGCTGAAGCCACTGAACACCCTAAGCCACAAAAGAGAAAGAGGAAGTCCAGGTTCTTCTATATGCAAAGATGTTTCAGTGAGATCAGGAAAGCCCAGAGAGCTACACAGCATGTCATTCCAAAAGCTGCTTTTATAAGGGTGGTTAAAGAGATCTCTGATAGATTGTCTCAAGTGGCAACTGTGTCTGGTCTAAATAAGAAGTGGCAACTCTCAGCCATTCTTGCCCTGCAAGAGGCCGCAGAAGATTTTGTTATTGATTTCATGAACGACGCTTACATTGCTGCCGCCCATGCTCATAGGATCACCCTTATGAATAAAGATTTCAGCATCATCAGCAGAGTGAGGTATAGGTTTGACAAAGTCCTGAGGCCCTTGCCTTCCAATGATCAAAAAGCCTTTGAAATCCTTAATGTTCCCCCAAAATTGTCCAGGAAAGAGAAAAAGCTAAATGTTGAGGATGTTAGTCACCTTTACCCTACAAGGGGTGCCACCCAGCAGGAGGCTTTCTTGAGTGAAGAAAATCAGGAGGTGTTTGAAACTGAAGACGATGTTTACAAGAGGAAAGCCGCATCACTTGCTCCCGTCAACAGCGAGAGGATGGGCAAAGTGTATGGGCAGATTCTTGTGAATGTTGCTGGGGAACCTGAGGAGGAATATCTTAGTATATCTCCCGAGGACAAGCCCATGTTGGAAAAAAGGGATCTCCAACTATCTGACTCCGTGGTATTTTGTTGCATAAGGTAAGGTTTTTTGTTGCATAAGTTAAGTCTTATAGGTTCAATTATATTTTGGATGAAATTGGTATTGAATAGCTTTTGCTATTATCTGCAGGGCATTGGTCTCCTCTCTCACTCTCGATATCCGAAGAACAATATACATTGTTGATCCACTTCTCTCTGTGGGACTTTTTGCAAAATCTGGTTCTAATATTTCACCATTTTTTCGTAGCTTCGATAGTGTGAGAAATTACCACATCTTTTTCCCTTATGTAGAAATGTATTTTTCTTTTTCTGTAGAGGAAAATTTATGTTCATTTGCTTTCACCCTTCTACTCACCTCTTTTATGAATTTGCAGAGGGCATTGGAGTCTCATCTACATTAATTGTCTTTCAAGGGAAATTATCTTTATGAATTCTCTCAGCGGTGTTCACGGTCAAGCACGAATATATGTTGGAAGAAAATTACTTACTTTGATTTCTTTTATAAATAATATTTTGAACTTACAAAGCTTCCTTTTGCAGTGCTGCTAGACTCGTTTCTACATTTTTGGATACAACATACGAGGATCTTGCTGATCCTCAAAGGCCGTATACTTTTCTTCTACAAGAAGTTCCATTGCAAAGCGATGCGCATTCTTGTGGATGGAGAGTTATCTCAAACATTTGTAGAACAGTGGATTCAAAGCTGTTACAAATAGAAGGAGTGAATGTAAGTTTATTTCATTTGATGTTTGTGTAACCCTTATCATGATGTCTTTTCACTAACTTATAATATTTATTCTTACAGTGTAGAGACTATCCTGAATCATATGTTTGGTGGATAAGGGAGAGATGCATCGAGCTGATTCTAGACAAAGCAATCACACCGTATGATCCTGACTCCCCTCTTCCTCCCAAAACTTCAATGGCCAAGGGCACAAGCAAGGGAAAGGTCAAGGGAAAGGGTAAGGACAATGGCAATGGTAAAGACAAGGGCAAGGAAAAAGGCAATGGGACCACTGCTGCAGAGTCTAAGAAAAAAGGAATGCCAGTGCTCTCTCCTCTTAAATTTGATCCATCCCCTCTTAAGCCCCAAGAAAAGAGACTACCTGTAAAGGTCAAATTTTTTCAACAATCAAAGAAAGGCCCTGTGAGAAAAAATATCTTTGAAGAAATCGATAAAGAATGAAAATAGCAAACATAAGCATACACGAGCCTTTTTATTTTGGCTTTGTACATTTTTATGCAATTTTTGTACCTCATTGTGTAATGAAAATTTTCACTTGTAAATCGAATGTAATGTACATTTTATACACAAGCCTTATTATTTTGGCTTTGTACATTTTTATGCAATTTTTGTACCTCATTGTGTAATGAAAATTTTCACTTATAAATCGGATGCAATGTACATTTTATTTATACACATTCGAAAGGCGACTTGCTTCACGATAGCTTATGAAGTTCCCATTAAAAAATATCTTAAGGACAGTCTATTAAGATAAATAATGAAAATTTTCACTTATAAATCGGATGCAATGTACATTTTATTTATACACATTCGAAAGGCGACTTGCTTCACGATAGCTTATGAAGTTCCCATTAAAGAATATCTTAAGGACAGTCTATTAAGATAAATTCCTGCCAAGTTTTCATTCTCAAGGCCCCAACCTCACAATTGTGGGAGACAAACAACTCGTACAAAAGAAAGAGCGCTCGGCTCTTTTACCAATTGTTACACCATTCACTTTGAACTTATATCTAGGGGATGTATTGTCTAGCAATTCCAAGGTATCCCTCACATCTTTCAGACTCCAATTGGAAGTAACATTCACCTTCTTTACTTCATGCGGAAAAACGTGCACCACAAGTTTATATGGTGTGTTATCTGTATCAGAATCCAAGGGAACCCAAATACCCAATCTTAGTTTGTATCGCCTGTAATCAAAGCCCAAAGCAAGATTTTGGTGAGGGATACTGTAAGCCAAAGCCAAGGATTGAGGGCATGCATTGCACCTCAAGATATCACCTTTGTGATCGCACTCTCTAGATTTCCAATGCCTCCCTATAGTGTTGTCCAAATCCTCTTCCGAAAAGTTTCTACTTAACCAGGATACCTTCGTTCTTTGTAAATTTGCTGTTTTGAAGCAAGCCACGAAGATATGGAGGGGTACAAACCATGATAAACGTATTCTTCTTGAGATCCTTCCAGCTGTCATGGACTTTTTAATATCCTGAGATATTTTGAATTTGAAACTCTGCACTGTTACCTTGTCAAGAATCTCCCAATTTAGAGATGAAAGACTTGGCAATGGCAAATCTTCGATATTCCCATACCTATCCGCTTTAGAGGGAACCACATACTGTGCATAATATATAAAAACCTTGCATTCACTATAAAAAGACACAGTTTGATCGGCATAAATAACGTCTGCCAATACCTTATGAATGGCATGGAAAGTCCCACTTAGGCTTTCCACAGGTTGCCATTCAATACTTGTTGACGAAAAGATATCTACAATGACGAACCGTTTGTTAGAACTTGCATAAATGGAAAAATTATATACGTTATTCAACTTATAACTTACAATGTGTTTGTTGGGGAACACGTTCGTTTGGAGGCAAGTGCATATCCTTGGCCATGTAAACATGTTGCACCTTGACAAACCAGCCTTCGGGCATAATTTTGAAGGCAATGATACGCCCCTTCCAGTGATGTTTTATATCTTCTCGTTTTCTTCTTTTCACCTTATGGGAGCCCTTGCAAGATGGTAGCATGGTAACCCAATCATTTACAGCAAAGGTTTTGGGCTCAAAATTTCCATCTACTCCCTGGCTATAGACTGTGCAAGAGTGTATTAAACAAGAAGGGTGCCTGGAGGAAGCCATGAAAAGAATGAAAGCGCAGAGAAAGAAGCTCAAAGAGGGGTGAATGAACTAAAAAGTAGCGCCAAGAACCCAAATGAGTATGTATTGGGCGCCAAAAACAATATTGAAAGATCTCCCGACTTTCAAAAAACTCATTATTAATTTCATCACATCTCTGTCATGTATTTTGTCAGATTTGTAAGTAAATAACGTCTTTGGGACTCCAAAACATATTAGACTTTAGGAGTTTTGGCTAAAAAAGAAGAGAGAATCACGAAATGGACTCCACTATCTCTAAAAAAGAGGAGACAAGAATACCATATTCTTGCACACGTGGCGAACTCTCTTTGGCCCTTTCCTTAATCCCGTGATTAACAAAAGTGCATTTTTTGAAGCGTTTTTGGCCCTAATGCATATCTAGGATTCATAGTATTGACAGGTGGCATTTTAGTGGATCCTGCCAAGGTCCGAGATGTACAAGATTGGCCACCCCCAACAATGGTCAAGGAAGTGCGAAGCTTTTTAGCGCTAATGGGTTGGTATATAGTCTTCATTAAAGACTATGCCTCAATCATCGTGCCCTTCATCGATCTTCTGAAAAAGCATGTCTCCATTACATGCATGTTTGACAAACAATCTATCTTTGAGAAGCTTAAGCAGAGTTTGTAACCGCCCCTATTTTAAGGCTACCCGCCGACCTAAGCAAGGAATTCAAAGTCATAACTAATGCAAGCTCTCTTTCTTTGGGTTGTGTGCCTATGCAAGAAGGACATCCAATAGCCTATGCTTCAAGAAAATTAAAGATCCATGAAAGAAAGTATGCCACACATGATCTAGAATTACTTGTTGTAATTCATGCATTTAAGTTATAGAGACATTACCTGCTTGGTAGTAGGTTTTCTCTAGTCATTGATCATAAAAGCCTAAAGTGGATTTTTACTCAACCAAATCTCAATATGAGACAACACTGATGGATTGAGGCCTTGCAAGAATTTTACTTTGAAATCAAATATACACAATGCAAGGAGAATGTGATTGCAGATGCCCTAAGCCATAAATTATTTCTTAATCCTCTAATCCTAGAGGAACCCTCTAGTGCTAGAAGTCTTGCTACAATGATTTCAATGCCCAATAATTCTCTCATAGAAATGGCTAAGGAAGAGGCAACGAAGGATCCAAGCTATCAAAGATTATTAATAGAAATTTTTGCCAAGGATTCAAATCCAAAACTTAAGACTAAGTATCAAGTTTTTTCCACAAATAAGGAGCTTGCCTATTACAGGACAAGACTATGTATTCTTGCAATTCAGGAACTCAAAAGGAAAATACTCTGAGAAGCTCATGGTTCTTCATTTTTGCGACATCCTAGTTATGCTAAGACTCTTAATACAAATAGAAGAAGCTTCTATTGGGAAGGACTCAAGGGTAATGTACTCAAGTATGTCACCGAATGACTAAATTGCCAACGAAATAATGCCAAGACTATCAAGTTGCTAGGAAAGTTCTAGCTACTTGACATCTCTCAAATGAAATGGGAGTATACCGGCATGGACTTCATAGTTGGATTACCCTCGGTACAAGGAGGATATAACTCCATAATGGTAGTCATTAATATGTTAACAAAAATTGCACACTTTATTCTTGTAAAAACCAATTACAAGGCTTCCAATATCGCTACGCTTTTCATCAAGAAAATTTTCTGGTTACATGGATTACCCCAAAGAATCATCAGCAATTGCGATTCTCTCTTCACCTCAAATTTTTGGAAGAGTTTGTTCGAAGCTCTAGGAATCTAGCTCTTCTTTAGTATTGCTTACCATCCCCAAATCGATTGTCAAATAGCACCGATCAACCAAGTTATTGAAGACATATTAAGAGCTTATTGTAATAGGGAACCCAAATGATGTATCCAATACCTACCCTTAGTTGAATTCAAAGTATTCAAATGACACATTTTTAGGCACTATATGAGCAAGATTTTCTTACACCATTAATTTTTTTCGATCCTACCCTATGGGTAGAAGCATCTAGGAAAATACTAGAAGAAATGGATCAGCAAGTTAAATCTATAAGGCAAGATATTCAAGTCGCCAAGGATCGATAGAAGGCATATGTTAATCATCGAAGGTAAGAACACATTTTCAAAGAAGGTGACATGGTTTTCCTACAAGTTTGTCTAAAGAAAAGTTTCTTATCTTTGGGGAAATTCAAGAAGCTAAGTCCCAGGTATTGTGGGCCATATAAGGTGCTAAAGTGTCTAGGACCAAATGCCTACAAACTGCAACTCCCTAATCACTTGCAAGTACATAATGTATTTCATGTCAGTCTACCGAAAGCTTATGTCCCTAACCCAGACCATGTACTTAACGACTAACAAATTGTAATGCCAAGTCAAGGGGTCCTCGAACTTCAACCAAAAAAGATACTTAACATGTGGGAGAAGACTCTAAGAAGCAAAAACCTTAGATAGTATCTCGTCTAGTGGAAAGACTACCTTGAAGAGGATGCCACTTGGATTGACATCTCGATTCCTCTAAGGATATGATATCTCGACTTTAATTTCAAATATTCTTGACTTCTCGCAAATTGGACTTGAAGAACTCTAAATCTTAAACAAAGATCTCGAGAAAAATGGTCCAAGGTTCATAACCCCGGATTGATAATGACTATATCCATCCGTCATGAAAGTAATTGCATGAACGTGAGTTATGAACCATAAGTCAAATTTGACCAAACCCATTTAAAACTTGGCACGTAAAACAAATCACAAAGCTTTAAGCTTTAAAGTTTAAAAAGCTTATGAAATAGAGAAGAACGAAAAGAAGACGTTGTGAACAGGCCACCCCCTCCCCTTTTTTAATTGAAAAAATGGTGCCATGAACCCCTCAAATTTGGACTTCCTGATTCTGGCTGAAAAAGCATGAATTTTCCTTTTGTAGTTCAATAATTAACTCCACAAAACTCCCCCTTTTCTCAGATCGACATAAGGCCCAGATTGAACCAAGATCATTTGAGAGTGAGGCGAATCAGTCATGGCATCTCTGATAGCCTCTCTGGACCTCAAAGTTGAAATCACCAACATCAGATTGCATCTTGAAAGCTTCTAGATTACTAATTTGCCAAGATATCCTCCATAAAGAGCTCTTTTTCTTGGCCATAACCCTTCTTCAATTTAGCTATAATATGAGGCATGAGGAGCCATTGCAAGTAGTCTAAGAAAGAGAGGAGAGGCCCTTCTTAGCAGTATAGAGCAAGAGGAAGTGGATAAGAGAAGCGCAAGGATGGGAACCCCCATCACAAAGATAAGAAGAATATTATGCAAACTCTTGGAATCAAATTATCCATCCCTTCTATCCTATTTCTTTGTGGAATCAAGACTCTTCTTGTTTTTTTCTAAATTCTTGCCGATCGCCTTCCCCCATCAATCAAAATTCCCACAATCTAATTATCCCCAAGCTCTTTTACAAAAAATCCCAATTTTCAATCTTGCAATTAAAGACCATAGCCCCGAAGAAGAAATCTATGAAGGTCACGAAGGCAAGAGCTACCAATAACACTGTAGACACAATCTCTACAAATGGAATGATGAGTACTGGGGTTACAAACGAAGCTGCAAATACCATCAACTAAGCCCCCATCATGGATCCCCAAGTACTATATTTTATAGTTAAGGCAACTAGTAGGCTACCATTCCTTGAACATGCTACAAAAGCTGCATTCGTAAAATAATATTTTATTTAATTCATGCATATAATCTTTTAAAAGAATTCTCAATTGCAAATTCCAAAGGGTAACTTGGGTCTTCTGTACACGATGAACCTAAGCGAGTACAAGGAAGGTACTGTGTCCCTAAAAGATTTAATATTTTTTATTTTTGTTGATCAAATAAAAACTTTGATGGGTAATTACGGACGCTAATCCTTGGTATATAAGAGATCTTGAGATGAAATTGCCAAGGAATACTGTTCGTAATTAAACTAACCATTATTGTGGGCAAGGACCCACAAAACTCCAAAGGAGTAATTCTCAAGAATAAAATTCTTATTTAGATTCAGTCCAACTAGGTTCTAAGGAAGGGAAAATTTGGGAAGACTATTGGAAAGTCTTGCCACTTATGCTAATTTTTGCCACTTATGCTAATTTTTCCACTTATGTTAACTTTGCCTTGATGTTACTATTTTTGGAAAGAAAATATTTATCTTGTTAAAAGTAATGCATTCAAAATAAGATGTTTGTGATTGTAAGTTAGGTATTGATCTTTCCTAAAATCATCACGCTAAAAGATGGATGACTGAGTATAGATTGTCGACTGAGGTAATATTCCGATGAGCATAGAATGCCGAGACTGAGGCAGCGTTCCTAATGATGCTAGACCTCCCCAAGGCCAGTGTAAATAAAACCTACTCCAAGGGGTTTTCTTTTTTTGTTTTGTGTTAGTGAGTATAAACCAATCATGATGTGAAAGGTCTCATCGTAGGGAATTCTAATGGATAGGAGAAGGTGAGGATACTAGGGGGCTCTAGTCATAAAACTCCTTAAGCTCTTGCAAACTACTAACTACCCTTCAATTTTCCAAATTGTGTCTTGGAAGTTGCAATACTAGTTGGGGAACGGAACTTGGAGAGAATAATACCTTCGAACTGAAAACATTGTAAACAGTTATTTTTTTGAATGAAACTATTAAGAAGGGATTACTTTTCTCTGTTTTTGTGTTGTGGATTAAAGGCGTTGTCGCGACGCTACGTGTCCACCATTGCAAATCTGGGGGCAAAGTTTTCTGCTAAGAAAATGATCACAATAGCCAGTGTTGTTAGGACTTTATTTTCTATTATGTGTGTCTCCTTGTTTACTTAATGCACACACACAAGTAGATAGGCTAGGCACATTCTTTTAGTGCACTAAATTTTGTGTGGAACATTGTTTAATTGATTCCATTGCATGGGACCAACATTATATATTTCCTCGAATCAGGAGTGGACGAGCATGAATTTCTATCTCATGGTATATTTTAATAAGGGCACATTGTGTTCTAATACTTGTTGAAATGATCAATCCAAAGCAAGGTCATAGATTTCGAAGACAAATTCTTCTTGTCATGAGAATTGTGGAATGTTTCCTCTACCAATAAGACATGTCGGCCTATACAATAAAGCTTTTAAGATCGAAGAATGATGAAGGCTGTATTTGTTTGAAGGGAGGAAAGAAAGTGTACTATCATTAGGAATACATATTTAAAGCAAAGCATGGGAGTAATTTGTCTATCTACATTGCAAAGCTTTATGGAGAGTGTAATAGGGAAAGAATGCATATCTCAATGAGAGTCAATTGGAAATATCTTTACAAAAGAAAGACTAAAGCAACAAAGAATTGAAATTATTAAAGTTGTGCTGGCGGTGTCCTAAACGTAAGCAATGACAAAAGTAAAATCTTTTCTCAAGGAAGGCTCAACACGAATGAGATTATCAAGCTTAAATGAGGTTGACAAGAAAAGCGACTGATGTAAACATTGATATCGACATTAATACAAGATTTTCTTGAGCTTTCCCTATGAACCACGAGCGTTATGCAAATTGCAAGAAGGTAGCACTATTAATGGAGGATTTTTTTAAGTTTAAAAGGCCGCTGCAGGAGATGATGGAGAAAAGAAGCCGATAACGATCATCAAGCTGTGGAGGAGATGAAAAAGGGACAGAACATAGCGGAAGAAAGCTGAAGGTGACGACAAGGAAGCCTGCAGAGGCAGGTGACAAGGGAGAATCTGTATGAGACGACGGCTAGCCAAAGGGACAAAGAAGATCAAGTCGACGAAGCCTGCAGAAGACTGCAACGATGATGACAACGAGGTGAGCTGAGAAGATGCTGCAGTGATGAACGTGTTGGAGGAGCCGTCTTGCAGTCAAAAAAGCCATTGCAACGATAAAGGAAACTTTGAAGAAGACGACACCATCATCTTGACGAAAGCTGGAGCGCAGTTTGTCTCATTGACAAACCGAGCTCACTCGCTTGACGAAAATACCACCGTGGAACTCTCTTTGAAAGTGTCGAACTTCTAGCTCATGCTCGTCATTGTCAGACTTCAAGCTCTTGTTTGCCTCCGATTATTGATGACGTTGATTGTAGCTTGCCGTTAGAGTTTCCAAGTTGACGCTCTCGATCTGGGCCTTCGCCTTCTCTCAAGGAAATTCACTGGAGGATTGACTGTGTTCATCCAATTATATTCCTTTTTGCTATCAACTTCTGAATCTAAAGTTAAGGAGGTCATGACCAACATCATAGTAATGCTTGTCTTCTTCAATTTTCTGAATTCTATTGGTCGTTGCACTACCCGGAATATGAGACAGCGCAAGAATTATATTTACGTTTGACCAACCTTTTATTTCATAAGACCCATGATATGCCATATGAGTTTTCAAGCTCAGGTTGTTATGCAAAACAAGATGATATTAAGAAGTAAAGGTCATCCTCTTACCATAAGAGCTTATTAGCTATTACTATATGCTGAAGAGAGCATAAGGAAGTGAAAGGAAGACTTAACTTTCAAACTGGATAGGATTTGCAAGATTAGATTTTACTCTTGCGACAAATTTTTTCTCATGGGATTGATCTTATACAAGGGCATAGTAAGCTTTTATTATTATCATTGAAACTATATATCCCTAGATACTCCAATAATCTTCTACTCAAGCCAAAGCTTAGTAAGATCCAATGCTCATAAAGTATTCACGTGTGCTTTTATATATCATGTTTCAAATTTCATGAATCTGCCATGAAATGAGTATTATTCTTCATCTTTTTCTCCCATATTACTAAGCATCCCTGTGGTGAGCGACTTTCACGAAACCCTCCCCCCCGGCGTGTATTATTTCGTGCGACAGCATATAATGAATTTGTGTCAGGAGATAATTCAAAGAAGCTATTTTTATATGTTGAACCTAAAGTGGTAGGTAATTAGGTAATTAAAAATACTCTCTCGAGGGAAGTGGGAGGATGGACCCCCGATGGTGGATCCATACCTATGGTTGGGTGGTCTCAGTAAGCCGAGATATTTAAAAAAATAATAATGCGGTGCTATATTGAATTAATTTAAAAAAAAAGGTTTACATCTTCCACCAAAAGGGGAGATGGATCTAACTAAGAAGTCTCAGCTACAACACTTAAGAGCTTTGAAACAGGTTCTATAAATAGAGGCCTTCTTTCCTAGACCTTTCAATGCGCCAGTCAATACATTGCACTTGCATTGTTGCAAACTAAGAGGGACAAAGAAAGAGACACTTCCAAATAACTTCTTGTTCCTATCGATCCAAATGCTCCTAATGACTATAGCCCTGATGACATTCCAGAGAGGCGCCTTGGCTTCTCGAAGAGGCCTAAAGTCATCGAATAGGGCTCCCCTTGCGTCAATTTTAGCCTACAATCCTGCCTTCTCCACCCATCTAATTAAAGCTTTCCATAACCACCTGACATCAATGCAGTCCCAAAATAGATGTTGAGCGGATTCCTCCTCCTTTTAACATAGCACACACATAGGTGAAACCTTGGCAAACTTAGTTATCCTACTCCGAGTAGGAAACTTATTCATTAGGACTTTCCAAAGCACTAGATTAAGCCTTCGAGATGGGGTATTGGTCCACATAGCCCTTGCCCTTCTTTTCCATGTCCTTAGCTTTGTTCTAGGGTAATGCTTCTTCCAACATTCCTGCACCTTTAACACACGTCTCACATTATAGTGGTTGAAGTCATCTCTTTTGACTGCCTCGCAGAGCAGCTTCCCCTTCTCAATTTGATAGCACTTCATCAGGGCCATTGGTATGGTTTTGACAGATGTCGGCCACTCTTCTCTCCTATTCATTAGAACCATCCCCAGCTAGTTTTTTTCATTCTCATTCAACTGAAATATATGCTTACACTCCTCCCATGATAGGAAGTGGAGCTTCCTTTGTTCCCATATATCCAGCCATGTCCTAAGCCCTTTTCCATTCATACTCTTTGCTATCTTGGGCTTATTTAAAATAGGTGTAAATTCATCTTGATAGGCATCATTTGAAAACCAAAGGGACTATAATAAACTTGGATCTCCTCTCCGATAAGGGAAAACCCTCCATTTAGGCTCACGTTGTCGAAGGGTTTTCGAAAACAAAGTCGCGTCCACAGAGGATGTCCTTGACGAATTTCAAGATAGAAGATCAATCAAGCGAATAAGCAAGATGAATATGATGCCAAGTAACAATTACATTATTGCTAAGATGTTTACAAAATATAAGGCAAAATTGAATCCGAACAGCCCACTAGGTTTAGGCCCCGCCCGATCTCAAGTTGAAAATTCAACTCTCAAGCTCGTATCTCAAGCACAAGAATTACTCTAAATGCCCAGTCTATTTTATATGCAAAAAGCTCTTCTTTTGTTTTTGGAATGGTATCAATTAGTTGCTTGGCTCTTTCCCTTTCCCTAGACTTATCTGCATCATCTTTCACTGATGTGTCTCTGTCCTTCTCTTTGATTCTGTCTTCCTCCCTTTCCCAGTAGTTTCTCTCTCTTTCTTTTGACCTCTCATTTTGGCATTTTGACCTTTCTCGATCAAACTCAACCTCATCTTTAGAAAAGGTAGCACCTAGATTTGATAGGCTTTTTGCAAATTCAGCGAGGCTGCAACAAGGTTTGGGGCAATAGAAGGAGTAGTAGGCTTTGCCGATGTGACAACCTGCATTTCCTCCGCAGAATAATCAATGGGAACCAATTGCCTTAAACTACGATCCCTGGGTTCATCATCTTCATCTTCCTGGTGAAACACAAAAGGAACAACAGCTCCTTTTCTTCAACACAGTCTTCAACACCTTCTTCAACTATGACTTCCGTTTCGTCTTCTAAAGAGCCACCACTTCATCATCTTCATCATGGCCCTATCCTCTCCTGCCACAACAGTCACTGATGGTTTCCTATCCTGATTGATCATGACGCTACTACCTTTTGCAAAGGTAATGATTCCTTCAGAAGACAGACATCCAAGAGGTGTCCAAAATTAGTGAAGTGATGGTCGACATAATCTACATGAATCTTATTTTCTCTTGTAAAGCAGGATTCACTGTGGTCTGTAACTCCTTGTTTCCCTCTCTCATCGCAACGATTCTTTTGACCCATTTGACGATAGCTCAAAAACACGCATACCAGCTCCTTCACATATGCTACCGGTTTGCTTCTTAGGATAAATAGGGTGAAGAGTCTTCTCTAGGCTCGATGTTGAACTCCAACACATGAAGCATGTATGTCTCCAAACTATGAGCTTCAGGACTATTGTTGATGTGCCATCCAGCAGTCCTGCAAAGTTAAGCTTTTTGCCATTCTTCCCCCAAAAGCTTTACATAGCTATGCTTTTCGATCAATAGCAGAAAGAGAAATCCGTCATTTAAGGTTACACCATCTGTTATCTAGAGTATAGAAAGCACAATCTGTTATCACAAGTATTCGCTAGTTTATCTTACCATCTTTGTTTACCTTCAGGATACTATCAGCAAAATGTACACGTCTGTCTCCTTAAGAGTTCTCCAAGCACGGTTTTTTTTTAAATCTCGGCCACACGTAATGTGTCTCCTCTTTGAAATTAGAGTTCTCCTGTGGATTTATTTATCCTTGGCGGCTTATTTAACACTCCTTGGTAGTCTTATTCAAGCTTCCTGACATCAGGTTTTTTTAATATTTTTGACACGCACACATGCACAAGCATTCATTCATACACACGTAGAGATAAATGCACATAGATAATATTATTTACAATGGAATGAAGTCCCAGCACACACATTTTTAAGACGATACTGGAAACACACTTATGGAAAAGCTAGGGTTCATACACACACAAACACGCAAGCCACACACATAACAAATTACAGACACAACGACTAGGTATACACGAAATACGAATGTCACACACACAAACTTTTTGGTGGATTCCACACCTCGAATGCACAGCAGCACAACATCCACCCCCTCTAATCCTACGCATCCTCTAGATGGGCCAACTACCCATGATCATTGTCGTTCAGATCCACAAACAAGTCAATCTTGTCGTCTTCTACTTTGGTTATTCCTACAAGGTTATCTGACACATCATCCACATCATCTGTCTCTTCTACTGGAACTTTTTCTTGTTGCTCTTCTCTTGCAAATTCTTCCAATGCATAATTCTCCTCATCTCTTTTCTTGAAAATCTTGATTCTTTTTCCCACAGTAGGCACTCTAAGCACTGTCCCATCCAATTCTATCAGCTTATATGTTGCATTGTCAAAGACATGTCTACAGCCCAAACCATCTTGTCACCATCTTCCGAAGTGTAGTATGTACGGCCCAAACCATCTTGTCTGACTATGTCTGACTATGTACGGCCCAAGCCATCTTGTCACCATCTTCCGAAGTGTAGTATGTTGATTTTCAAGGCTGCTATCAAAGACTAATACCCACTCTCCCTCTTCTATTGCTCTAGGTCGCAAGCGATGCTTGCTGTCAAACCTGTCCTTATTTCTAAGTCTAGCAACCTTCAACTTGTCAATAGCTAGCTGAATATCCTCTGGTCTTCTCTCCAATGGCTAGATCCGAAGAGCTAAGAGCTCCTCTCTTGTCAAATCCTCCTGCCAATGTAAAACTAACCAAGTCAAAGCACAAGTCTTAGTCGGTGATGGGACCTGAAATGGGCCGGCATTGGCTATGGCACTAGCCAGACCTCATGCTCATGACACACAAACACCCTCACGGCCTTGCGGACCAGGAGCGTCAATCTAATGCTAGAGGACAAACTTTCCTAAAGCTTAATTTATGCGTTCATAGTTTATAGTCCAACGTTTTCCTTAAACTCCTCAAAGGGAGAACCCTTACACATGATTACACACATATGGAGGCAACCTCACGGTAGAAACACCGCGGCCCCACTGCAGCTCTCCTACATTGCATGGATTGGCCCTTTGATGCGCTGCTAAACATATAACACATACGAACATAAACTCCTCTCTTTTATATTTCTCGTATTTCCAGGAGATATACCATGTTTCCTCAGTCAACAATCCCTTAGGAAACCAACCCTCTACCCTACGGCAAGGGATAACCTCACACTCTCAATCGTGGGTCAAAGTCCTAAGAAAACAATTGCTATACAGTCCAGGAGATTTTTCTTTGATACCATGAACCATGCATAGTGCATAATGTGAATGGTTTAGTGCACAAACAAAAGAAAATCAGCATTGTGCATCGTGCGAAACAAATCTTTTCATGATTTCCATACTAACGTTTATGTATTGAAACGAGGAGAGACACCGAGCCTTACACTCATGCTGCCTTTTCCTTTATTTTAAAACAACGGCCTAAAGGCATGATGCAACACATAAATCAGATTTAAGATTGTATTTTCACACTCAAACTCCCCTCTCACCCTACCGTTTAATGTTTTGCATTCATTGATAGGTATAAAAGTCATTTTATGTGTATTTCTTTATAGAGAAAGCGATAAATACGGACAGAAACATAGAAATGAGGGTAAACCAAGGCCAACCTCATGCTCTACCTTCATTATACATTGTACAAACACTTATGTAATTTTTTGGAATTTTTCTTTTGTCGTTTTCTAATTTTCCCCCATTTAAAACCCATTTTTCACCATTTTTTGGTATTTTTTCTCTATTTTTTTCATGACTAGAAATTAAGATTGATTATGGGCTGTGGCCCTTAGGTTTCTTGACAGCAAAAATTCAGGTTTTGTTGATGTTATATCTCATACTTCCCCTTTATTTTGCAAAAAACCCCACTTTACCCCTTAAACACGTGTTTTTCATGTATTTTGATACTAATTCTGGCCATGTAGCCTTATATTTTCTTATTTTCACATTGAAAACAGTATAATAAACTTTCATCCCATATAAACAAGGCTTCATAAAGCAAATAGCATAAAAATATCATTTTTCTTTGAAAGAAATAGCATTACCGCTTATTTTCCGGTTACGGTTTATTATTCTTGGTTGCGGGGCTGATTTCCAGCATGCATTTAATGCTCAGCATGACCCCGCATTGCCGTCTTCAGCCCCTCTTCATTCATGGAGCAATCATCTGCCATTCCTTCTTCTTTATTCTTCTTCCCGCGTGCACCGCCCCTTAGAGAAGAGAGAGGGAGGAGAGAGAAAGAATGATTTTTGTTCTCTCTCTACAGTCCATCATTCCATGCGCGAGAGGGGGCGATTGAGAGTGAAAAATTAGTGCATATGCTTGCTGTGATCAGTTCTATGGCTTCTTTGTAAGCCATATCTCTCATTTGTGGGGGGGAGAGGCGTTTTTCTGTGCCGCGTGAAGATGGAGAACATACTCCTGCATGCACCCGAAAAATTCGGGGTTGGGGGGTCCCAAAGGGCACCCCCCACTAGTCACAAGATACATGCCTTTTCAAATTTGGCCAAATTTTGGCACCTCCCGCGTCCGACGTCTGATTCGCAATCCGAAAAATCCTGGGCGTCCGTCTCGGCATCCCGCACTAGTCGGCAGCTCCCGCAACTCAATCCGGCGGATGGAAAAATTACTAAAAATCTGCAAGTGTCACACGGGCATCTTTAAAGCACTTGACACTTAAAATCGTCTTAGGTCGAGGCGCCGCCTTCGTGATTGAACATTTTTCTACTAAATTTTACATTTTTCCACAAATTTTTAGCACGTTGGCCACCCTAAAATCCAGCTTTCATTGGCGACCATGGGATAGGGCGACTCAGCCCGTCGAATCCCACAACAAATCTGCACAAAACAACCAAAGGAAGCATCAAGCTAATACAAAATAGATATACTAAACACATCACAATGCTCACCCTACCCCCTGACAAAACCAAGGCATAACATCCACAAGGAGTAGGCCTAGCATAATCCGATAGAAGGTCCGAAGCTAGTCACTAACCAACTGCTCCATCACGGCCAAACTAAAAAGAACTATCAAAGTGGTTGCTCTAAGTGGTGGTCTGAACTACCTACCTAACTAAGGACAACATAACTAGGAGCTCCTACTAGGCGAGGACTCCTATAGCCTGATCAAGAAGTATTTTCTTTTAGAACATTTCTTCTTTTAGGGTTTTTTTATTTCATACTTGGGCATGTAAAAAGGAGAGAGCTGAGCGTAGTGACCCAAGGAGAACAGGGCACCAGCCTCAGGTCCTATCTCGGTACCCAAGAACCTACCAAGCCCTCGCAAGGCGACACTTAATCCTTTTCTGACGCTCACTTTTATTTTCGCTCCAACCTTCCTTACTTTTTTCTTTTCCAGCAAGACGCCACCCCTAGGAAGACAAGGCATTGACTCGTCCGCAGGAACCTGCCAGGCCTTCGCAAGGCGATCATCAACTGCTTATAAATTTTCCTTTCTTTTCTTTTCTATTTTTATAGGGGGTTAGAACCCCTTTTTCCACACCTTTGTATATATTTTTGATTTCTTTAAGATATTCAGGATTTCTTTTCCTCTAGTATCATTATTTTCTTCTTTCAGCAGGCTTCTCTTTTCCTCACAACTAACAAGAACTCCTAGAATGGCTGCCTAGCAGGCTAGCAGAACAGGGTCACTAGGACTCCCTTCTAAAACAGGTCTTTTAATGCTTGACAATGTCTTTACAGGAGGCAACGACTACTCAGACCTCCCTCAAACATACTTAACCTAAACTTGGGACTTCATGCCTTGGATCCCGGTTCCCAATAAGAAAGGAAAATCCCCAACAAGTACACAGACATATATAGCATAAAAACCACAGTACTCATAAAGGAGAGATATCACCTGGATAGGGCCACGAGAAGCATCCGCGCAACAACGGCTTCTTCCAAGCTTTTCTTTGAACCTGTCTAGCACAAGACTAAAACAAGAAACCATTAACCGTACCTGCACTAAACAGACAACTGGCCCTCTTGGCCTAATGAAATAAAACATTCAAAACCTCGTAAAACTGGCCCTCTTGGCCTAACGAGATAAAACAGAATAGCACCTACACATCCCTCCCGGAAAGAATACAGATATACGATAATGGGTTCCTTTCCAAGGAGGAAAAACTAGGGCTTCCAGCCCTAAACTAAATGCATAAGGTTATGACCCAGCCCTCCTGCATATATAGCAAGAGGCGTACGCATAACATGTTGTCTAATCAACAATTGGGTCCAGGATAATAACGGTAGATTGGTCTTGGCTACTCTTTGCATCACCCATATCAACCATCGTCTGCCATATATTGCATGTTGTGATAACATTCCCCACAAGCGATCGGGTCATGTTTCATCACTGCTCACGATATCCAAACTAGGACCACAATTGAAGAAAAGGTCTTCTTCATAAGCAAGATTTGACAGTGAGTCCGCAAACTGATTCTAGTAACATGGAATCAGCTGAAAAGACACTCTCTCAAACTCTTCAAGTAGGGTCATCGTAGCTCGGTGATACATACAAAGAATGGGATTCCGCACTGTGTATGTCCCATCTAGCTAATTCACGATCAACTGGGAACCCCCTATTACTAACAATTGCCGAATACCACCTTGCTTGGCAATATGCAGTCCCATAATCAAGGATTTATACTCTGCCATATTGTTAGTGAATCCTACCCTGAGATAAGGGGCTAACTTCATCGTAACTCTACGTCAGGGATCTCGGATTACTACTCCAACACTCCCTTTTTTATTAGGGCCCCTGGACGCTCCATCAAAATATAACGTGTACGTCCACAATGGGTTTACACAGCCTACCATAACAAACTCCTCTATTCGTAATTATGATTATCAAAGTTTAGCATGTTGAGAGGATGAACTGACGGCTCCATCCCACCTTCTTCATTGAGCTCAACAGGGATACTTGTCAAGAGACGTAAACAGTGATGGCAGAAGACTTTGATCTCTCACACAAAGGTTTCGTCTTCTTGCTCAATCACTTTGTATCCTTTGCTCCACCAGATAAGTTTCCCCTAATAGTATCTCTGCTCCAGGTATGGGTGCTCCAAATAAGGGATTAACCGCCCCATCAACCAGCTTTTAAGCTCTTTCGAAGGTCTCAAATCATCCCCAGCATGGACCTGCAATGCATTTTCTTTGTATTAGCATACTTAGAAATAATAAGGTTTCATCTTATTAAGATTAACCTTATTTTTAAACTCTACTCCCTGTAGATAAGCTAATAGAGCCATAGACCTATTTTTCCCAATTCTAATGATCTTGTAGGGGCCATCCCATTTAGATTCCAGCTTCCCTGGAAAAAACTCCCTATGCGTATTGTAATATATGACTAATTGCCCTTTTTTAAAGGTATACTTCTTCGCTCTAAGGTCATGCAACTGCTTCATCCGACATTTAGCTACCTCCTGGTGTAATAAGCTTTACAATTTTAGTTCATCCAGATGGGCTATGGTTGTGAAACGTTCAAAAAGGGAATCCTCATCTCCCAAAGAGTGGTTAATTGCAAACCGTATGGTTGGCAATTCGATTTCGAGGGGTAACACACACTCTTCCCCATAAACCAATTTAAATGGAGTATGCCTCGTAGCTCGCTTGAACGTTGTATTATACGCCCATACTGCCACATACAACTTCCTGTCCCAGTCTTATTTCTTCTCAGAGACTATTTTAGACAAGATACCCACAAGCTGCTTATTAGTACTTTCGACTTGTCCGTTCGCTTGCAGATTATAAGGGGTTATTTTATGATGCTTGATTTGCCAATCTTCAGTCAAGCTTTTGATCACTTTATTCAAAAAATGGGTTCCACGGTCCAACACTAATTCCTTCGGTGGACCAAAACGGCAGATAATTTGCTCTAAAAGAAAACTTGCAGTCTGTTTTGCATTGTCTTGCCTCGTCGCCCGCGGTTCTGAACATTATGTAAAATAATCAGTTGCTACTATAATGTATGTCTTGTGAGTAGTAGACGACGGGGTGATAGGACCCACAAAATCAATGCCCCACTTCTCAAATGAAAGGATAGCCATGATAGGCGTAAGTGGGTGTTTCCTATTCTCTCTACTATCATGTCTCTGACAAGTATCACATCTCTTCACATACTCAAAGGAATCTTGGAAGATATGGCTACCAATATCTAGCTCTTAATGCTTTCTGTGCTCTCAACCGTCCCGCGAAGTGCTCTCCACATGCAGAGTCATGGCACTCTTCTAAGATAAAAGGAACCTTGTCATTGGTGATAGATATCATCAACACCTTGCCGATATAGTGTCCCTGCGATTAAGGAAAACTTCAAAGCCTGTTGTTTGATTTTCCTCTTTTCTGACTTTGACAGACCAGCTCCTGTCTCTTGTGTTGATAAATAGTGTGTAATAGCAGCATACCAAGATGGGATAGAAGTTGTATCAATTTTAAACATTTCTTCAATATCACTTCCTTCTGCCAAAGTCTCTTTTGGCTCCCCGAAATCCACAAGGCATTCCACAATCCCCTGCAACCTCGGTGGCTTACTCTTAATCTCATAATCGAACTCCTGCAAAGTGATTAACCACTTTGCCAAACGATCAGGCAGCTGTAGCTTGTTCATAAGCAATCTAAGCCCTTCCGCCTTTGTATAGAACACTACCTTCTCATAGAGAATGTAGTGCCTGAATTTCTTAGTCCCAAAGACTATTGCAAGACACAACTTCTCCATGTAGGTATAGTTGATCTCCAAAATGCCCAATTTCCAACTAGCAAAAGCTATCGGATGATACCACTTGTCCTCCCAAATTTGGGCTAAACAGTAGCTGATACTATGCATGGTGGTTGTTGAAAATATATAGAACACCTCACCTCTTCTAGGTGCTTTTAAAACGGGTGCTTTTACTAGCTCCTGTTTCACATCCTCGAAAGCTACCTTACAAGGGTCGTTCCATTCAAATAGACAGCTAAAGGATAATAAGTTCATTAATGGAAACATTCTTTATGTCAAGGCATTTATAAACCTTCGATAATACCCTATCGATGACAGAAAGCTATGAACCTCTTTCGGAGGACGTGGTGGACAGCCACTATAACCTTGATCTTTTCAGAGTCAGTTGCTATCCCTACTAAACTGACCACATGGCCTAGCAATAGCCCATAAGGCACTCCAAAGACAAACTTCCGTGAGTTAAGAGCGATGCAAAATTGTCTGCAGTGCTCAAAGCATTTTCTTAAAATAATCAACATCCTTTCCCTTACAGTGGCTGCCCCTAGGTCATAAATAAATACTTTCAACTCATCTAGGGAGATGTCACCAAAGGTCTTGTCTACTGTTTGTTGCCATGATCCAAGTGCATTGCACAAACCAAAGGTCATCACATGGTACGCAAAAGTACCAAAGATAGTAATAAAAGTTGTTTTCAACTTGTCCTCTTTTGCAATTGCCATCTAGTTGTATCCCACAAAGCAATCCATGAATGAATATATTTTCCTACTCGCTAATTGATCCAAAATCTAGTCAATAAATGGCAACGGATAGTAATCCTTAATCGTCTGCTTATTCAGCTCTCTAAAATCTACACATAATTGAATCTGGCTATTTATCTTCTTCCTGATAACTACTGGTGAATACCATTCTGTGTATTGTATAGGGAAGATTAAACCAGCCTTTCTTAGCTTCTGTAACTCCTCAAACAGCCTGTCCCTCAATTCAAAAGGCATACGCCTTACCTTCTGACACACAGGACGACTGCCTTCTTTTATAGGAATAGTATGAACAGCTACGCTAGGAGGAATACCTCTCAACTCATCATAACTCCAGGCAAAGATGTTGCGGAATTCTTGAATCAAGGATACATAGTCTTCCCTTTTTGCTGAACTGAGCATGGAACCTAATTTAATTGGTCGCGAATCATTCAGCGTGCCAAGGTCTAACTCAATCACATCTGCATCTCTTATCCTATATTGAGGCTCTATCAACTCATTTAGAGTTATTTGATAGATATCCTCTGTAGTGGACCCTCTTTAGATTCATCACTGGATGATGTCTCACTACCAAATGGATCGTCTGTTGTTTCTAATTCAGTAGAAGATAACGAAGCTCTCTCACTCTGAGGAGACTCAGGGTAAGCATTGACTATTACTCGATTAGCACCTCTACCTAGAACCACTCGATCGGTGGGTATATCGACTTGACAGTATGTTCATCAGATCCAAGGCCTACCTAGCAAGACTCGATAGCTAGGATGTCCTGCAAATCTTATTACCCTAAAGTCCAAGAAGCATTCTACACTTGCCACTGTAATATGGACCTTAGTGATGCAACCTTCTGGTTGTCTCAAAGCCATTCTAAGAAGGGTGGAGCTATCTTTTTGGATGCCTAGACCCAACCTCTCCATCAACTCTGAACTCATGATATTGATGGAGGATCCAATGTCTACAATAGCATGTTCCACCAATATTCTATCCACATAAGCTCGAACCCTAGGGAAATTCTTTTTAGCATAATCAAACCAATCTTCCCCTACTCGTGCTATGCCCAAAGGTTCTACAATATACCCAATACGCAAGATCTTCTTGAATTCCTTGCGTACTCCTGGAGATAATTTAATCAATTATAGAAGGTTTACGTCTGGTTTGACTTCGCAAAGAGAACTTGCTAAATCAAAGTCATGATAAGTAGCCAAAGCTCTCTTTTCTCGCCAAACCATTCTTTCTTTTGGTCTTTGCACTGGCTTTGGTGCTTCTTCCTTAACTCTAGCCTTCTTTCTTGGCACTTCCTCATCCTTTTTAGGGTCGACTTTCTTGCTAGCGGGCCTTAATGGTCCACCTTCCATGCTAGGACTCTGGAATTGTGTCCCCTTATCCCCTTATTTAGGGTTTCCCTCAACGGGTTTTGCATTATCTTTGTCGACCCCTTTAGCCTTTTGGCCTCTTGTCACGGCTCATAAGTTAGAGGTTTCAGCATCATTGACTGGTACAGCCTCAATAAGGCTGACTCCATTGCCTTGTGGCAACTCTTCTTCAGTGGTCTTTCCCCTTTGCAATATTTGTCTTGGTGCATCATTCTACTGCAAGTTATTTCCTTGCACTCTATGATTCACGGGACTTGGCTGTTTACTCCCTTGTTGGAGGAAACTAATCTTACCCCAACAGGTAGCAGCTAAGTGGCTCGACTTCCCACAAATGTCACATTTAACATTTGGATAGTTTCTAGGGAAATGTTGTCTACCACACCACTTACAAATGAATCTTGAGGGTCCACCCTCTTCAGGGCATTGAATCCCTATCCGATTCTGCTGTTTCTTCAAGAAATTAACGTCGACAGCTATTTGTCGATATTGTTCGGAAATCATGTCGGTATAATGTTTCATCATATCCTTAACCTTGCCAAGGACATTAGATACACTCGACTCATAGCCTCGATTGTCTACCCATCGTTCCATTGGCCTAACAATCTAATTTGGCATTGGTTCTTGACCCATCGGAACAACATTAGATTTGAAACTTGGCCTCCAACATTTGGTAGAGCCAACTGACTTGCCATAGGCATAGTCACACTAGGAGGAGCTGGCAGCACGGGTACATTCTGAACCATACTTCCTCTCTCATTAGGGTTAGTCATAGGCATCCCTTGACTTTCAGTTGTCAATGGTAGATTGCCTCCAGGTACTAAACCCGCATTAACATTCATTAGAGAGGAGTAGGCCATTTGTAATCGTGCTTCTACTCCTTCTGCCTGCGTAATAGCGGTATCTATATCTGCCAAGGCCACACTGCTCAATTGTACTTGAATATTAAAATCCAACCCATGCAAGAAGTATTGCAATTGGGAGGCCAACGAAATGCGAATGTAAGTTTGTAACTTATGAAACACTTTCTTAAGCTTCTTGGCATAAGCTTTCACATTCTCATGAGGGTCTTGGCATGTTACATTCAAGACATGCAACCAATATTGGCCACCTCTTTCAGGGGCATATTCTCTTGGGAAAGTTACATAAAATTGATCAATTGTGGTTATGGTTCGAGACTCTATGCTATGATACCATACCGCAGCCCTTCCTTTTAACGTCATATTAAAGAACATCACGAGATGTCCCTCATCTTGGATGCGATAATTGAACATTAATCTTTGGAACTCACAAATGTGAAATTCCGCATCCTCTTCAGCTAACCCATTAAAAATGGGCAAGGGAACTCCTAAAGCTGGTAAATCCGGCATCCGTGTAGGAATTGCAATGGGTTGTGCCCTAGCGACAATCGGATTAGCAATGGGAGTTTGAACTGACGGAATCACACCCCCACTCAAAGTGGGTAGACTTGGTGGAAGAGAGGAAGAACTTACGCTTCCTCCTGCACCTAATGGACTATGTGGAGTAGTTGGGTCATTAAAACCACTGCCTCTTATGCGTATCAGGCTACTCCTTTGAGGAGAATAACAACTTACGATCTCTAACTGCCGTCTAGCCCTCTCAGCATGTTCTGATTTTTGTATTTTGGCTTGACGGGTCCTTGTCAGAGGACATAAACCAACTTTCTTTTGAACCTTGGAAACCCTAGATCCGAAAACCGCCACTTATAGGTGGCTCGCGGCAGAAGACGCACCACTGATGGGACCTGAAATGGGCCCGCATTGGCTATGGCACTAGCCATGCTGTATGCTCTTGACACACAAACACCCTCATGGCCTCATGGACAAGGAGCGTCAATCTAATGCTAGAGAACAAACTGTCCTAAAGCTTAATTCATGTGTTCATAGTTTATAGTCCAATGTATCCCTTAAACTCCTCAAAGGGAGAACCCTTACACATTGGTAATACTATGATTACACACATATGGAGGCAACCTCACAGTAGAAACACCGCGGCCCCACTGCAGCTCTCCTACATCGCAGGGATTGGCCCTTTGATGCGCTGCTAAACATATAACACATACGAACACAAACTCCTCTCTTTTATATTTCTCTTATTTCCAGGAGATATACCATGTTTCCTCAGTCACAACAGTCCCTTAGAAAACCAACCCTCTATCCTACGGCAAGGGATAACCTCACACTCTCAATCGTGGGTCAAAGTCCTAAGAAAACAATTGCTATGCAGTCGATGAGATTTTCCTTTGATACCATGAACCATGCATAGTGCATAATGTGAATGGTTTAGTGCACAAACAAAAGAAAATCAGCATTGTGCATCATGCGAATTCAATCTTTTCATGATTTCCATACTAACATTTATGTATTGAAACGAGGAGAGACACCGAGCCTTACGCTCATGCTGCATTTTCCTTTATTTTAAAACAACGGCCTAAAGGCATGATGCAACACATAAATCAGATTTAAGATTGTATTTTGATGCTCAAACTCCCCTCTCACCCTACCGTTCAATGTTTTGCATTCGTTGATAGGTGTAAAAGTCATTTTATGTGTATTTCTTTATAGAGAAAGCTATAAATACAGACAGAAACATAGAAATGAGGGTAAAGTGAGGCCAACCTCATGCTCTACCTTCATTATACATTGCACAAACACTTATGTAAATTTCAGGAATTTTTCTTTTATCGTTTCCTAAAATTTTCCCATTTAAATTCCATTTTTCCTCTATTTTCTTCAATTATAAAATGACTAGAAATTAAGATTGATTATGGGTTGTGGCCCTTAGGTTTCTTGACAGCAAAATTTCAGGCTTTGTTGATGTTATATCTTATACTTCCCCTTTATTTTGCAAAAAACTTCATTTTACCCCTTAAACGCGTGTTTTTTATGTATTTTGACACTAATTCCGGTCATGTAGCCTTATATTCTCTGACTTTCAGGTTGAAAACAGTTGAAAATCATGGAGAACAATATCATAATGAGCTTTCATCCCATATGAACAAGGTTTCATAAAGCAAATAGCATAAAAAGATAATTTTTCTTTCAAAAAAATAGTATTACCGCTTATTTTTGGGTTACGGTTTTTTACTGTTCGTTGCGGGGCTGATTTCGAGCATGCATTTAATGCTCAGCATGACCCTGCATTGCCGTCTTCAGGCCCTCTTCATTCATGGAGCAATCCGATCTTCGCGAGCATTCGCCATTCCTTCTTCTTTATTCTTCTTCCCGCATGCACCGCCCCTTAGAGGAGAGAGAGGGAGGAGAGAGAAAGACTGATTTTTGTTCTCTCTCTACAGTCCATCATTCCATGCGCGAGAGGCGGCGATTAAGAGTGAAAAATTAGTGCATCTGCTTGCTGTGATCAATTCTATGGCTTCTTTGTAAGCTATATCTCTCATTTGTGGGGGAGGGGGGCGTTTTTTTGCGCCACGTGAAGATGGAGAACATACTCCTGCATGCACTTGAAAAATTCGGGGTTGGGGGGTCCCAAAGGGTACCCCCCACTAGTCACAAGATACATGCCTTTTCAAAATTGGCCAAATTTTGGCACCTCCCGCATCCGACGTCCGATTCGCAATCCGAAAAATCCTAGGCATCCGTCTCGGCATCCCGCACTGGTCGGCAGCTCCTGCAACTCAATCCGACGGATGGAAAAATTACTGAAAATTTGCAAGTGTCGCACGGGCGCCTTTAAATCACTTGACACTTAAAATCGTCCTAGGTCGAGGCGCCGCCTTCGTGATTGAACATTTTTCTGCTAAATTCCACAATTTTTGAGCACGTTGGCCGCCCTAAAATCCAGCTTTCATTGGCGACCATGGGATAGGGCGACTCAACCAGTTGAATCCCACAACAAATCTGCACAAAACAACCAAAGCAAGCATCAAGCTGATACAAAATAGATACACTAAACACATCACAATGCTCACCCTAACCCCTGACAAAACCAAGGCGTAACATCCACAAGGAGTAGGCCTAGCATAATCTGATAGAAGGTCCGAAGCTAGTCACTAACCAAATGCTCCATCACGGCCAAACTAAAAAGAACTATCAAAGTGGTTGCTCTAAGTGGTGGTCTGAACAACCTACCTAACTAAGGACAACATAACCAGGAGCTCCTACTAGGCGAGGACTCCTATAGCCTGATCAAGAAGTATTTTCTTTTAGAACGTTTCTTCTTTTAGGGTTTTTTTATTTCATACTCGGGCATGTAAAAAGGAGAAAGCTGAGCGTAGTGACCCAAGGAGAACAGGGCACCGGCCTCAGGTCCTGTCTCGGTACCCAAGAACCTACCAAGCCCTCGCAAGGCGACACTTAATCCTTTTCTGACGCTCACTTTTATTTTCGCTCCAACCTTCCTTACTTTTTTCTTTTCCAGCAAGATGCCACCCCTAGGAAGACAAGGCATTGACTCATCCGCAAGGAACCTGCTAGGCCTTCGCAAGGTGATCATCAACTGCTTATAAATTTTCCTTTCTTTTCTTTTCTATTTTTATAGGGGTTAGAACCCCTTTTTACACACCTTTGTATATATTTTTTATTTCTTTAAGATATTCAGGCTTTCTTTTCCTCTAGCATCATTATCTTCTTCTTTCAGCAGGCTTCTCTAACTGCCTCACAACTAACAAGAACTCCTAGAACGACTGCCTAGCAGGCTAGCAGAACAGGGTCACTAGGACTCCCTTCTAAAACAGGTTTTTTAATGCTTGACAATGTCTTTACAGGAGGCAACGACTACTCAGACCTCCCACAAACATACTTAACCTAAACTTGGGACTTCATGCCTTGGATGCCAGTTCCCAACAAGAAAGGAAAATCCCCAACAAGTACATAGACATATATAGCATAAAAACCACAATACTCATAAAGGAGAGATATCACCTGGATAGGGCCATGAGAAGCGTCTGCGCAACGAAGGCTTCTTCCAAGCTTTTCTTTGAACCTATCTAGCACAAGACTAAAACAAGAAACCATTAACCGTACCTGCACTAAACAGACAACTGGCCCTCTTGGCCTAATGAAATAAAACATTCAAAACCTTGCAAAACTGGCCCTCTTGGCCTAACGATATAAAACAAAATGGCACCTACACATCCCTCCCTAAAAGAATATAGATATACGATAATGGGTTCCTTTCCAAGGAGGAAAAACTAGGGCTCCCAGCCCTAAACTAAATGCATAAGGTTATGACCCATCCCTCCTGCATATATAGCAAGAGGCATACGCATAACATGTTGTCTAATCAACAATTGGGTCCAGGATAATAACGGTAGATTGGTCTTGGCTACTCTTTGCATCACCCATATCAACCATCGTCTGCCATATATTGCATGCTATGATAACATTCCCCACAAGCAATCGGGTCATGTTTCATCACTGATCACGATATCCAAACTAGGACCACAATTGAAGAAAAGGTCTTCTTCATAAGCAAGATTTGACAGTGAGTCCGCAAACTGATTCTAATAACATGGAATCAGCTGAAAAGACACTCTCTCAAACTCTTCAAGTAGGGTCATCGCAGCTCGATAATACATACAAAGAATGGGATTCCGCACTGTGTATGTCCCATCTAGCTGATTCACGATCAACTGGGAATCCCCTTTTACTAACAATTGCCGATTACCACCTTGCTTGGCAATATGCAGTCCCATAATCAAGGATTTATACTCTGCCATATTGTTAGTGAATCCTACCTCGAGATAAGTAGCTAACTTCATCGTAACTCTACGTCAGGGATCTCAGATTACTACTCCAACACTCCCTTTTTTATTAGGGCCCCTGGACGCTCCATCAAAATATAACGTGTACGTCCACAATGGGTTTACACAGCCTACCATAACAAACTCCTCTATTCGTAATTATGATTATCAAAGTTTCGCATGTTGAGAGGATGAACTGACGGCTCCATCCCACCTTCTTCATTGAACTCAACAAGGATACTTGTCAAGAGTCGTAAACAGTGATGGCAGAATACTTTGATCTCTCACACAAAGGTTTCGTCTTCTTGCTCAATCACTTCGTATCCTTTGCTCCACCAGATAAGTTTTCCCTGATGGTATCTCTGCTCCAGATATGGGTGCTCCAAATAAGGGATTAACCACCCCATCAACCAGCTTTTAAGCTCTTTCTCAGGTGTCAAATCATCCCCAGCATGGACCTGCAATGCATTTTCTTTGTATTATCATACTTAGAAATAATAAGGTTTCATCTTATTAAGATTAACCTTATTTTTAAACTCTACTCCCTGTAGATCAACTAATAGAGCCGTAGACCTATTTTTTCCCATCCTAACGATCTTGTAGGGGCCATCCCATTTAGGTTCCAGCTTCCCTGGAAATAGCTCCCTACGCGCATCGTAATATAGGACTAATTGCCATTTTTTAAAGGTATACTTCTTCGCTCTAAGGTCATGCAATTGCTTCATCCGACATTTAGCTACCTCCTGGTGTAATAAGCTCTGCAATTTCAGTTCATCCAGATGGGCTATGGTCATGAAACATTCAAAAAGGGAATCCTCATCTCCCAAAGAGTGGTTAATTGCAAACCGTATGGTTGGCAATTTGATTTCGAGGGGTAACACACACTCTTCCCCATAAACCAATTTAAATGGAGTATGGCCGGTAGCTCGCTTGAAGGTTGTATTATACGCCCATACTGCCACATACAACTTCATGTCCCAGTCTCGTTTCTTCTGAGAGACTATTTTAGACAAGATATCCACAAGCTGCTTATTAGTACTTTCGACTTGCCCATTCACTTCAGATAATAAGGGGTCGTTTTATTATGCTTGATTTGCCAAGCTTCAGTCAAGCTTTTGATCACTTTATTCAAAAAATGGGTTCCACGTCGACACTAGTTCTTCGGTGGACCAAAACGGCAGATAATCTGCTCTAAAAGAAAATTTGCACTTTCTTTTGCATTGTCTTGTCTCATCACCCGTGATTCTGACCATTTTGTAAAATAATCAGTTGCTACTATAATGTACCTCTTGTGAGTAGTAGACGATGGGGTGATAGGACCCACAAAATCAATGCCCCACTTCTCAAATGGAAGGATAGCCATGATAGGCATAAGTGGGTGTTTCCTATTCTCTCTATTGTCATGTCTTTGACAAGTATCACATCTCTTCACATACTCAAAGGAATCTTGGAAGATGGACGGCCACCAATATTCAACTCTTAACGCTTTTTGTGCTGTCAACCGTCCCGCAAAGTGCCCTCCACATGTAGAGACATGGCACTCTTCTAAGATAAAAGGAACCTCGCCAGGCATCACACATCGGCGATAGATATCATCAACACCCTACCGATATAGTGTCCCTACGAGATCAAGGAAAAATTCAAAGCCTATTGTTTGATTTTCCTCTTTTCTGACTTTGATAGACTAGCTCCCGTCTCTCTTGTTGATAAATAGTGTGTAATAGCAGCATACCAAGATGGGATAGAAGCTGTATCAATTTTAAACATTTCTTCAATATCACTTCCTTCTACCAAAGTCTCTTTTGGCTCCCCGAAATCCACAAGGCATTCCACAATCCCCTGCAACCTCAGTGGCTTACTCTTAATCTCATAATCGAACAACTGCAAAGTGATTAACCACTTTGCCAAATGATTAGGCGGATGTAGCTTGTTCATAAGCAATCTAAGCCCTTCCGCCTTCGTATAGAACACTACCTTCTCATAGAGAATGTAGTGCCTGAAATTCTTAGTCTCAAACACCATCGCAAGACACAAATTCTCCATGTAGGTGTAGTTGATCTCTGAAATGCCCAATTTTTGACTAGCAAAAGCTATTGGATGATACCACGTCCTCCCAAATTTGGGCTAAATAGTAGCTGATACTATGCATGGTGGCTAGCTGAAAATATATAGAACACCTCGCCTCTTTTAGTTGCTTTTAAAATGGGTGCTTTTACTAGCTCTTGTTTCACATTCTCGAAAGCTATCTTACAAGGGTCGCTCCATTCAAATAGACAGCTAAAGGATAATAAGTTCATTAATGGAAACGTCCTTTCTGCCAAGGCATTTATAAACCTCCGATAGTACCCTATCGATGACAAAAAGCTATGAACCTCTTTCGGAGTGCGTGGTGGACTCATAGCCACTATAACCTTGATCTTTTCAAGGTCAGTTGCTATCCCTACTGAACTGACCACATGGCCTAGCAATATAGCCCATAAGGCACTCTAAAGACACACTTCCGTGGGTTAAGACCGATGAAAAATTGTCTGTAGCGCTCAAAGCATTTTCATAAAATAATCAGTATCCTTTCCCTTATAGTGACTGCCCCCAGGTTATCGATAAATACTTTCAACTCATCTGGGGAGATGTCACCAAATGTCTTGTTTTCTGTTTGTTGCCATGATCCAGGTGCATTGCACAAACCAAAGGGCGTCACATGGTACGCAAAAGTACCAAAGACAGTAATAAAAGTTGTTTTCAACTTGTCCTCTTCTGTAATTGCCATCTAGTTGTATCCCACAAAGCAATCCATGAATGAATATATTTCCCTACCCGCTAATTGATCCAAAATCTGGTCAATAAATGGCAACAGATTGTAATCCTTAATTATCTACTTATTCAGCTCTCTAAAATCTACACATAATCGGATCTGGCTGTTTATCTTCTTCCTGATAACTACTGGTGAACATCATTCTGTGTGTTGTATAGGGAAGATTAAACCAGCCTTTCTTAGCTTCTGTAACTCCTCAAACAGCCCGTCCCTCAATTCAAAAGGCATACACCTTACCTTCTGATGCACAGGACAATTGCCTTCTTTTACAGGAATAGTATGAACAGCCACGCTAGAAGGAATACCTCTCATCTCATCATAACTCCATCATAACTTCAGGCAAAGATGTCGTAGAATTCTTGAATCAAGGACACATAGTCTTCCCTTTTTGCTGAACTGATCATGGAACCTAATTTAATTGGTCGCAAATCATGCGATGTCCACTCAATCACATCCGCGTCCCTTATCCTATCTTGAGGCTCTATCGGCTCATTTAGAGTTATCTGATAGATATCCTCTGTAGTGGATCCCTCTTTAGATTCATCACTGGATGATGTCTCACTACCAGATGGATCGTCTACTATTTCTAATTCAGTAGAAGATAAAGGAGCTCTATCACTCTGAGGAGACTCAGGGTAAGCATCGACTATTACTCGATTAGCACCTCTACCTAGAACCACTCGATCAGCGGGTATATCGACTTGACAGTCTGTTCGTCAGATCCAAGGCCTACCTAGCAAGACTCGATAGCTACGACGTCTTGCAAATCTTATTAGCCTAAAGTCCAAGAAGCATTCTACACTTGCCACTATAACATGGACCTTAGTAACGTAACCTTCTGGTTGTCTGAAACTATCATCAGCCATTCTAAGAAGGGTGGAGCTATCTTTTTGGATGCCTAGACCCAGCCTCTCCATCAACTCTGAACTCAAGATATTGATGGAGGATCCAATGTCTACAATAGCATGTTCCACCAATATTCCATCCACATAAGCTGGAACCCTAGGGCAATTCTTTTCAGCATGATCAAACCAATCTTCCCCTACTTGTGCTATGCCCAAAGGTTCTTCAATATACCCAATACGCAAGATCTTCTTGAATTCCTTGCGTACTCCTGGAGATAATTTAATCAACTGTAGAAGGTTTACGTCTGGTTTGACTTCACAAAGAGAACTTGCTAAATCAAAGTCATGATAAGTAGCCAAAGCTCTCTTTTCTCGCCAAACCATTCTTTCTTTTGGCCTTTGCGCTGGCTTTGGTGCTTCTTTCTTAACTCTTTCCTTCTTTCTTGGCACTTCCTCATCCTTTTTAGGGTCGACTTTCTTGCCAGTGGACCTCAATGGTCCACCTTCCATGCTAGGACTCTAGAATTGCGTCCACTTATCCCCTTGTTTAGGGTTTCCCTCAACCGGTTTTGCATTATCTTTGTCAACCCCTTTAGCCTTTTGGCCTCTTGTCATGGCTCATAAGTTAGAGGTTTCAGCATCATTGACTGGTACAACCTCAATAAGGCTAACTCCATTGCCTTGTGGCAACTCTTCTATAGTGGTCTTTCCCCTCTACAATATTTGTCTTGGTGCATCATTCTGTTGCAAGTTATTTCCTTGAGCTCTATGATTCACGGGACCTGGCTGTTTACCCCCTTGTTGGAGGGAACTAATCTTACTCCAATAGGTAGCAGCTAAGTGGCCCAACTTCCCACAAATGTCACATTTAACATTTGGATAGTTTCTAGGGAAATGTTATCCACCACACCACTTACAACTGAATCTTGAGGGTCCACCCTCTTCAGGGCGTCGACTCCCTATCAGATTAGATGTTATTTGTTGATATTGTTCGGAAATCATGTCAGTATAATGCTTCATCATATACTTAACTTCGCCAAGGACATTAGATGCACTTGACTCATAGCCTGAATTGTCTACCCATTGTTCCATTGGCCTAACAATTTGATTTGGCATTGGTTGTTGACCCACCGAAACAACATTAGAATTTGAAACTTGGCCTCCAACTTTTGGTGGAGCTAACTGACTTGCCATAGGCATAGTCACAGTCGGAGGAGCTGGCAGCAAGGGTACATTCTGAACCATACTTCCTCTCCCATTAGGGTTAGTCATAGGCATCCCTTGACTTCCAGTCATCAATGGTAGATTGCCTCTAGGTACTAAACCCGCATTAACATTCATTCGAGAGGAGTAGGCCGTTTGTAATCGTGCTTCTACTCCTTCTGCCCGCGTAATAGCGGTGTCTATATCTGCCAAGGCCACACTGCTCAATTGTACTTCAATATTAAAATCCAACCCATGCAAGAAGTATTGCAATTGGGCAGTCGGCGGAATGGGAATGTAAGTTTGAAACTTACGAAACACTTCCTTAAGCTTCCTAGCATAAGCTTTCGCACTCTCATGAGGGTCTTGGCATGTTACATTCAAGACACGCAACCAACATTGGCAACCTCTTTCAGGGGCATATTCTCCTCAAAAAGCTGTATAAAATTGATCAATTGTGGTTATGGTTTCAGACTCTATGCTGTGATACCATACCGCAGCCCTTCCTTTTAACGTCATATTAAAGAACATCATAAGATGTCCCTCATCTTGGATGCGATAATTGAACATCAATCTTTGGAACTCACAAATGTGAAATTCCGCATCATGTTCAGCTAACCCATTAAAAATGGGCAAGGGAACTCCTAAAGCTAGTAAATCCAGCATTCGTGCAAGAATTGCAATGGGTTGTGCCCTGGCGACAATCGGATTAGCAATGGGAGTTTGAACTGACAGAATCACACCCCCCCTCAAAGTGGGTAGACTTGGTGGACGAGAGGAAGAACTTACGCTTCCTCCTGCACCTAACGGACTATGTGGAGCAGTTGGGTCATTAAAACCACTACCTCTTATGTGTATCGGGCTACTTCTTTGAGGAGAATAACGACTTACGATCTCTAGCTGCTGTCTAGCCGTCTCAGCATGTTCTGATTTTTGTATTTCAGATTGATGGTCCTTGTCAGAGGACATAAACCAAGTTTCTTTTGAACCCTGGAAACCCTAGATCCGAAAAACCACCACTTATAGGCGGCTCCCGGCAGAAGACGCACCATTGATGGGACCTAAAATGGGCCGGCACTGGCTATGGCACTAGCCATGCTATATGCTCATGACACACAAACACCCTCATGGCCTCGCGGACTAGGATCGTCAATCTAATGCTAGAGGACAAACTGTCCTAAAGCTTAATTCATACGTTCATAGTTTATAGTCCAACGTTTCCCTTAAACTCCTGAAAGGGAGAACCCTTACACATTGGCAATGCCAGGATTACACACATATGGAGGCAACCTCACGGTAGAAACACCGCGGCCCCACTACAACTCTCCTACATTGTAGGGAATGGCCCGTTGATGTGCTGCTAAACATATAACACATACGAACACAAACTCCTCTCTTTTATATTTCTTGTATTTCCAGGAGATATACCATGTTTCCTCAGTCAACAGTCCCTTAGGAAACCAACCCTCTACCCTACGGCAAGGGATAACCTCACACTCTCAATCGTGGGTCAAAGTCCTAAGAAAACAATTGCTATGCAGTCCAGGAGATTTTCCTTTGATACCATGAACCATGCATAGTGCATAATGTGAATGGTTTAGTGCGCAAACAAAAGAAAATCAGCATTGTGCATCGTGCGAAACCAATCTTTTCATGATTTCCATATTAACACTTATGTATTGAAACAAGGAGAGACACCGAGCCTTACGCTCATGCTGCATTTTCCTTTATTTTAAAACAACGGCCTAAAGGCATGATGCAACACATAAATCAGATTTAAGATTGTATTTTCACACTCAAACTCCCCTCTCACCCTACCGTTTAATGTTTTGCATTCGTTGATAGGTGTAAAAGTCATTTTATGTGTATTGCTTTATAGAGAAAGCTATAAATATGGACAGAAACATAGAAACGAGGGTAAAACGAGGCCAAACTCATGCTCTACCTTCATTATACATTGCAGAAACACTTATGTAATTTTTTGGAATTTTCATTTTATCGTTTTCTAATTTTCTCCCATTTAAAACCCATTTTTCACCATTTTTTGGTAATTTTCCTCTATTTTCTTCAATTAAAAAATGACTAGAAATAATATTGATTATGGGCTATGGCCCTTAGGTTTCTTGACAGCAAAATTTCAGGTTTTATTTATGTTATATCTCATACTTTCCCTTTATTTTACCAAAAAACCCATTTTACCCCTTAAACGCGTGTTTTTCATGTATTTTGACACTAATTCCAGCCATGTAGCCTTATATTTTCTGATTTTCAGGTTGAAAACAGTTGAAACTCATGGAAAACAATGTCATAATGAACTTTCATCCCATATGAACAAGGTTTCATAAAGCAAATAGCATAAAAAGATCATTTTTCTTTGAAAAAAATAGCATTACCGCTTATTTTCGGGTTACGGTTTTTTGTTCTTGGTTGCGGGGCTGATTTCCAACATGCATTTAATGCTCAGCATGACCCGCATTTCCGTCTTCAGCCCCTCTTCATTCATGGAGCAATCCAATCTTCGCCGAACGAGCATCCGCCATTCCTTCTTCTTCTTTCTTCTTCCCGCGTGCACCGCCCCTTAGAGGAGAGAGAGGGAGGAGAGAGAAAGACTGATTTTTGTTCTCTCTCTATAGTCCATCATTCCGTGCGCAAGAGGCGGCGATTGAGAGCAAAAAATTAGTGCATCTGCGTGTTGTGATTGGTTGTATGGCTTCTTTGTAAGCCATATCTCTCATTTGTGGGGGGAGGGAGGGCGTTTTTCTGTGCCACGTAAAGATGGAGAACATACTCCTACATGCGCCTGAAAAATTGGCGGTTGGGGGGTCCCAAAGGGCACCCCCCACTAGTCACAAGATACATGCATTTTCAAATTTGGCCAAATTTTGGCACCTCCTGCGTCCGGCGTCCGATTCGCAATCCAAAAAATCCTGGACGTCCATCTCGGCATCCTCCACTAGCCAGCAACTCCTGCAACTCGATCCGGCATACAAAAAATTTACTAAAAATCTGCAAGTGTCGCATGAGCGCCTTTAAAGCACTTGATGCTTAAAATCGTCCTAGGTCGAGGCGCCGCCTTCGTGATTGAACATTTTTCTGCTAAATTCCACATGTTTCCACAATTTTTGAGCACGTTGGCTACCCTAAAATCCATCTTTCAGTCTCCGCATAACCGATTTCTGGCCATACATCAACTCTGCGGGCATATATCCTATGGTAACACTGTGAGTCGTACGATCAGCCCACAAAGCAAATGGTAGAAGTCTCGGCCATTCTCCAATCCGTCCTCTGCATGCTTTGGCTAATGCTTTCACTATCGGCGGCGGATGCCCTCTTTCACTCTTTTCATTTCCCTCTGGATTGTATGCTGTGGTTAGAGCCAACTTGATTCCTAGTTGAGAGAAAAACTCCCTAGCTTCATCTGCATCTAATTCACCGCGATCTGTAGTGATCTTACCCACACAACCATACCTACAGAAAATTTCTTTCAATAAGAGCTTACACAGTGCACTAGTGGTCTTGTTCTCAAAGGTCTACCCTCAACATGATTGGTAAGATCCTCCCTAGCCAATACAATATATCTCATCTGCCATAGACCCATCGGCATAGTAATTAAGTCAACTACCCACTTATAATGAATGCATAACGGATAGGTCGGGTGAAGCTCGTCTCGATGACACACTACGGAATACAATCTGACAGTCTCTACAAAGCGAGAAACATCTCTGTACATGCCTTTCCACCAATATTTTTCCTTGATTTTCTCATAAGTAGCCCACACTCCTCTATGACCAGCCCAAGGACTCTCATGAAACTCTCTTATCACAAGACAACCCGCAAGGGTAATCCACCTCTTTTCTTCGGGTGCTTCCAAAGAAATCCGTCCTTGAGAAAAGAACCATAGGCTTTTCTCCTAATCTTCTTGAACTCTTCATCTGTCCATTCATCTCTTTTGCTTTGTGTACTAAGGTACTTGCCAATGTGTAATCAATCTCTAGCATAGAGTTCTTCTATGAAAGCCACAATATCATAGACATGGCAAACATGATCAACCATAGCGGCTGAAATTTCTACATCATTCTCTTCTGCAAGTAGTGTCTCCTCATCATCATATCTGGCTCTAGATAGCATATCCGCCACTGGATTATCCTTCCCTGCTATGTGTTTAAATTCTGGATTTAATGACTTGATGTATGCAATCCATCTCAGCATAGCTATGTCCGGAGTAGAGCAACTCGTAATCATACCTATCAATGGCAAGCAATCTGTCTCTACCACAACTGGGGCTCCAATAAAATATTCCTTGTCTCATTTGAGAGCCGTAACAACCCCCAGTAATTCCCTCTTGATTTGCGAATACCTCCTCTATCTCTTATTTAGGACTTTCACCCCAAACCGAATAGCATACATGTTTCCATCTACATCATCTTGACACACAACCCAACCTATGCCAATTGGACTAGTCTCAACTATTAATACAATAGGCTTTCCACAATTATAATCCGCTTTCCTGAGAGTAGGAGCAGTCTGCAATAACTTCTTCAATTTCCACATGGCTCTAGTGTGGCTCTCATCCCAATAACATTTCAGCCCCTTTCGAAGCAGCTGATATAAAAAATCTGCTATGTGTGCAAAATGGGGTATCCAAATCATGTAAAACACACAGGCTCCAATGAATCTCCGTACCTCTGAAGTGGTAGAACAATACTCTGTTATCTGTCCTATAGCATCCACCTTCGCAGGTGAAGGTTTCCTGCCATAATATGCACACATATGTCCAACAATGACGACCTCATTTACTCCAAAAACATATTTCTACCATGATAGTGTCAAGTTTACTTCTTCTAACATGACCAAAATCTTTTCACAAGCTACAATATGATCAACCACAAAGTATCTGCATCCTTGCTCATTTAGACTCTCATTCTTCTCTTCTTCTGCACACCCCTTAATGGGCACATCATCCAAGAAAGGCATGGTAAGCTGAGGTATGTACTCGCGAAGGACCTTATGCATGGCATTCATCATATGCGCGATAGAATTAGTGGCACCTTGAGGCAAGGTACACATCTTGACAAGCCCAATAGGAGTTCTCATAGTGGTTAGGTCCCTGCTTTCCAAGGCCAGCTGAAACTGATCATATCCCGAATACAAGTCACCCAAAGAATAGATGGCACATCTAGCAAATGCTTCTGCAAACTCATCCACAACTGGACCTATACCAACATTCCTGATAGTAACTCTGTTTACTGGCTCCATGTCATATATAAATCGGAGAGTACCATTCTTCTTTGGAACCGTAAACCACCTATTTGAGTATGGCGTAGATGACGGTTCTAGGATTCCCATCCTGATTTTCTCATTCAACAATTCAACTAGCTTTGGCAAGTGTGCCCTAGGCACTGGAATAGATCGGAGGTTCCAGGGAATATGAGGGATAGTAAAGATCACCATAGGGGCAACAATATCCAGATTCACACAGCCAATCTCATGCGAGAAGAAAGCAAACCCCCTTCCATGTCGCTCAAGCATATCCTGAAAGCACTGCTTCTCTGAGGGTAGCAAGAAATCACCATTTTCAATTTTTAATTCAGCAGGAGTCTCTGCTGAAAATTTATGGCCTATATGCTCTGGGTTCCTCAAAAATTTTTGCTTGGCAACCCTCTCTACTTGTTGATCACTGTTAGGTGGAAGCGGTCTAGCTACCGGCTTCACCTTCTTATCCACAATCTTGTATTTCGTGTCAACCTTGGCTTCATTATGATCCTCTACACTACTCAAATCTTGCTGTAAAACAGCAATTCTGCTCTCTGGTGGCTGAATATCCTCAGCCCTCTACTCTATGGACTGCATAAGAACAGCCCTAAACTCTGGATGCTGAAATATTTCAGCAGTAAACTCTTTTGGCTAAAAGTTTTCAGCCCTCTATGTCTCTGTAGACTGATCATAATCAGTCGGAAACTCTGTTTGCTGAATTTCTTCAGCACAACACTTTTTGCTAAGTCACCTCAGCCTCTGACTCTATGTGTGACACAAAATCTGAAATTTCATGAAACATGTCCAGGGACTGCACTGATACATTACTGGGACAACTCTGCATATCAACTTTCAGCATATTTTCCATCTCTGTCATCGTATCTGCACAAACCATACTATCATACATCCCGTCTATATGCTCATCATCCTCTAAAATACCTGCATTGCGTCTCTGTGATGAATGGTTGTCCTAGGATTATGGGATAAGAGTATGAATCTTGCACAAAGAAATGGAAATCCTCCTCTACATCTCCAATAGAAATCGTGACACTAGGACAGGCAGCATACAAATCACCTGTAGTGTTATTGGCAGCTCTCAAACTCCACCCATGCTCTGCATCCATAGGCCATCTATTACTTTCATAAACTCTGCGAACTATGAGATTAATCTCTGAACCATGATCCACTAAAGCAACATAAGGCACCTGTTTCTCTCCAATTTTTACCATTATTTATGTAGTTGCCCTAGCCTAATGATTTTGTGAAAAGTGACTGCACGGTACCAAGATAGGCTCATCAGTTTCAGCATAATGCATAAGCTAAACCCTCTTCTCTATCTGTGAAAAAATAGAAGCATTCTCGACCATTACCTCATCCTCATCCAACTCCTCTATCAAAGATCCCTGTGTATCAGTAGTAGGCAATTGTATGTCTTTTTCTCTTTAGGACTTCTTGGAACTGATCTTGAAGCTCTCTTTTTGAGATCCCCAAAACCTCAGAAATAGTAAAAGTCACCTCACTGCCAAGTATCTTGTCATTAAAGATTTTCTTCATGTCCGTAGATGTCTCAATATCGAACATTAATCTAAATCCTGGCTTCTTTCTCTGTCTAGGTTCCTGCCTCTTTTCTTTCTTTTGAGCATCCTCCATTTGTCGTTCTGGCCCTGGTCTCGAAGACAGCCCTGCAATAGGTGGAGTAACAAACTCACCCCCTCTAGTCTTTTTAGCTGCATTTGGATTCTCTTCATCTCTCTTACGCTTCTCCTCAACAAGTACATATGCTTCCTGAGATTTAGCCAAGTAGACATAAATAGTGTACCTGTCAACAGGTGAATCCCAACCTGTCTCGAATTTGATGCTAGAACTTGTACTAGACAAAACAGTTTGCTGGATTTTTCCCTTGTTTGTCGTCTCTATAGCATAGGTTCATAATGCTGACTGACTCTCTGAATCTTTCTCAATCTGGACTCCATATGCAAAGGCATCTCCTCTAGCTGCCACATAAGAAGTATGCGCAGCCATGTCATCCACTAATTTCTTCATTCTACCTTTTCCAAAATTGGTAGCAAGTGGAGCTCCTGTTTCAGTCAACCAGATCTTTCCATCTTGTCCCCAAAATACCAAATTCTTCCTCCTTACATCTTGAAAAGATTTGCAATCCCTGCAATGCTGATGGTCCGTACTATCACACCAAATACATCTTCGATCTCTCCCAGGTGCACTAGGAGCACAAGAAGAAATAGTAGGCATGGTCGAGGCAAACTGCTCTTTTAATTTTCCCACGAATTCTGCTTTAACTGACTCCAGTGTCAAATATGTTATGCCTTTGATTATATCATCAAGAGAGGAAGGAACCAAAGGAGCGGATGATTTCAGAGCAAAAGGAGCCGGCATCAGTCTAGGAATAGAAGGAATTGGAGGATTAGAAATAGTAGGCACTGGCATAGGCCAACTAACTGGCTCAGGAATAGAAGAAATGATAGGGGTAGAAGTAGACATAGGAGCAGAAGACGACATCGGAGTCATAGATCCATTCTGTAGTCGGGTCTTCCATATCCGCCTCTTGGTCAAAGTCCAGACCACATCCTGAGTGTTCTGCCAATTTGTTTTAAGACCCATAGGCTTCGTGCGATCCTCAAAAAGCTCTCCTAACTCTTCCTGAAGAGCAGGATCTGTAGCTTGTAAGAAAAGCTCAACTTTCTCAACATCCAATGCTCTTTGTTCAACGGCATCAAGCTGACTATACCTCTCTTCAAATTCTCATATCAATTCTGAAGCAGCTAGACCTTTGTTTGGCATGTAGACCCGCTCTCAAAATGACCACCGTGTAGCCATCCCAAAGTCCTCAAGAAAATACTCCTCTTTCAAGGCCTTCTTAAAATCTTGCCAATGCGAATTTTGAAGGAAAAGATCAGCCACTTTTACCCTCAAGGCGGGTGTGACAAGGCAAAGAAAATATTTGCTCATAAGTCCTGTCGGTACTCCAAAAAATCCCATCTTAAACTCATACGACTTCAAATAAGCCGATACATTATAGCCATCCAATAGCTTCCTTTCATTTTCAACTACTTCAATCGCCTTAGTTGCACTGATTGCATTCTCTTGCTCTAAATGTAGTTACCCTTGCTGAGACACCTATTGTTGATGTAACTGCAGCAGCTGCTGCATATACAATTGTATCTGCTGATTTTGAAGTTGCATATACATAGAAATGTTCTGTAAAATCTGCTTTAAATCATCTGTAGAAGTACTTGAAGCAAAAGTCGATGATGGAGTCACAGTAGAGGACAAAGTAGGAATCGTAGAAGGGGCTGAAGTTGATGCTCAATTATCTCCCATCCTCAAATTTTTAAATGCAACGCTTTCACGTCGGGTTCACCAAAGATGTCAAAGGGTTTTCCAAAACAAGTTTATGCTCAAGTATCTCCCATCCTGAAGTTGATTTCTCAAGTATCTCCCATCCTGAAATTTTTAAATGTGACGCTTTCACGTCGGGTTCACCAAAGATGTCGAAGGGTTTTCGAAAACAAAGTCGCGTCCACAAAGGACCGTGATGAATTTCAAGATAGAAAATCAATCAAGCGAATAAGCAAGATGAATATGATGCCAAGTAACAATTGTATTACTGCCAAGATGTTTACAAAATACAAGACGAAATCGAATCCGAACAGCCCACTGGGTTTAGGCCGCCCGATCTCAAGTTGAAAATTCAACTCTCAAGCTCGTATCTCAAGTTCAAGAATTACTCTAAATTCCCAGTCTATTTTATATGCAAAATGCTCTTCTTTTGTTTTTGGAATGGTATCAATCAATTGCTTGGCTCTTTCCCGCCGTTCCCTAGACTTATCTGCATCATCTTTCACTGATGTGTCTCTGTCCTTCTCTTTGATTCGGTCTTCCTCCCTTTCCCAGTAGTTTCTCTCTCTTTCTTTTGACATGTCATTTTGGCATTTTGACCTTTCTCGATCAAACTTAGCCTCATCTTTAGAAAAGGTAGTGATCCGGGTTTTTTACAACCCGGATTATTACCACAAAATTTTGGCCAAAGCCCCTATCAAGAGCTTACCATATCACTTTGGGTTTACTCTTCAAGCACTAGGTATGCTACATTGCTTCTCGATTATGATAACTCTAGCAAATGGGGGGAACAAGTTCTTAGAAGGCATGTCAATGTAAAGGGTCAAAGGGATGGTTATCTTAGTGAAGATGAAAATGGATTACACCTAGGAGTTGAGTGAATGCATAGATTTTTCAAAGGACTAGCCTCCAACTACATATGGGCTCCGTCTGCATCACTAAGATTTGGAATCTATCACCATCATTAGAGGACACCTCACCCTTGCACACAAGTCAATATCCACATCATGGTGTCATTTGGATCTTGCACAAAAGCTTACAAGCATGGACCCCTTTTGTCACATGCTTATATGTATTTATATACATATGGGATACTAAAGTCAAAGCAGCTTTTGGAAGCCTTTTTTATAATCTCAATAACTCCCAAGAAAAAGCTAATTTCAAGAAAATTCTCGCGAAGGCCGATCGGTTTCGACCTGGTCTACAAAGTTGCAGAAGAAACTTTTTTCAAATTCCTCACGGATTTGAAGTTACGAAGGCGCAGACTGCTGGCTACATGCAATTTTCTTCTCTCTTTCACCACACCAACTTTCCACTCTATCCTTCTTGTAAATATATTATAATAATGTGCTTTGGCCACCCACCTCTTGTAATCTAGCTCCATTTATCTATTTTGTCTACCACCACCCTTGGCTTCTTGCATGATGACCAAGGTGGGGACTTGTCCCATCCACTATGCTCCATATTTTCAAAGATGCCATACATCATCTAGGATTATGTTAATCAAGAAGATTAGCTTAATCTAATCCCTCATGGAGGCTATATAAAGAGCCCATGGAGGGAGGGGAAGAGGCCAATGACAAGTCCATGAGAGCATTCTAGAATACCCTCATCTCTTTGAGGGAAGCTATGAGTGAGTTCTTTTATTATGTAGCATAAGGCAAGCTTCTTCTACCTCTTCTCCTAATATCTCCCTCTCTTCTCATCTTCTCATCCCATGTAGCATAATGGCAAGCTTCTTCTACCTCTTCTCCTCTTGTCTCCCTCTCCTCTCATCTCTCTCTCTCTTATATTTCAATATGGTGTCTAGTACATATATTCTCTCTTGTAAATTTGTGTCTTGGTTCTCTTGATTCTCTTTGAGAAAAGGAAAGGGAAGGACAATGACAAGTCCATGAGAGCACTCTAGAATATCCTCATCTCTTTGAGGTAAGCTATGAGTGAGTTCTTTTATTATGTAGCATAATGGCAAGCTTCCTCTACCTCTTCTCCTATTATCTCCCTCTCTTCTCATCTTCTCATTTCATGTAGCATAATGGCAAGCTTCTTCTACCTCTTCTCCTCTTGTCTCCCTCTCCTCTCATCTCTCTCTCTTATATTCCAATATGGTGTCTAGCACATATATTCTCTCTTGTAAATTTGTGTCTTGGCTCTCTTGATTCTCTTTGACAAAATGGATGTCCTAGCCCATCCTCCCTTTGGCTAGGTGGTGCCCCTCTTTAGTTCTCTTAGTGAGGATTGGAGGTTGGATGGGTAAGAGGCAACCCGTTCATCATTTCAGCCCTCATTTTTGGTGCCCCCGCTGAGGAGTTCTCAAGCTATGCTCTACAACTTCCATGAAGAAAGAAACATCTAAGGAGTTGTCCTCTTGTTCAACGAGTGTTTGTCAAGAAATCACTAAGGAGGAATCTTCATCAAACCCTATTCAAGGGATTCGCCGCTCAAGAGTACCGCAATGGTCTCCAAAAGAAGCTCAAGAGAAGAAGGACCTTTATTGACAAACGGCACGTATGCGGGTAAAGCAAGTTAATTACACACATCCTTCTTTGCTTCATGAGAAATCTTGCTCTCATCAAGTCTCTACGTCAAGGCATTGTGTTGAGTGCTTGGTGTCTAGTGTAAAGACACTCCCTACGGAGCTTCGTCTTCAAGTGGTGAAGGCGCTTTCAAATTCGGGGATTAACAAGTTTTTGGAGGGTGAGTTACACATCAATGGTGTGCGGTATTGGCGAGAGGCTACATATGGTGATGCGCTTCAACTACTACTAGCAAGAAGACTCAAAGTAATTGAAAAGATAGCTATCGAAGCCTATGAACTTTACAAGGCTGATGATGGTCACACAAAAGCTACGCTAATCAGCGGTAAGCAAGTCCTTCGCATCTCTCGAATGGTGGGATCTAAGAGGCCATAGCTTCAACGACACGCTTCATGAAAGTTTGTAGTGTAAATTTGTAGTTAATGCATAAATGACTACTCCTACTTTCTACAACTTTCAATCGGTTCAAAACATTCGGGTGGATGTGTGCATTAGTAGAAAGATACATTTTCAGCAAAGGTTGGTATTCTATTTTGGAGCTGAGAGGTTGAGAGAGATCTTGTTGTCACCTGATCCCATAATACTCCCTATTTTGGATTATAACATCTCCTTTAATGTGCACATATTCATTCTACTCTAAGTGTATCCCATGAACCATAGGGACTTGTATGGACCTATCCGTCCACTTGCTAGACAAACCGTGCATATAATTGTTAGCACAAAGCTCAGGTTTCAAAATGTTATAAGGGTCTTATTGGGCCCTCGTCGTCTTGCTGAGATTAATGCATCTGTAAATCCATTTATTCTACCCTTAATAAGATATGACTTGGGCCTAGACGTGTTCATCTTTATTTTGTATTGAGCTAGATCAACATCTTCCTATCATGGCTTTTCCAAGTTTTTTTGGGCACAAAGGGGAGAAATCTCTGGACTTTTTGGATGACTTAGAAATGGCCTTTCTAGTCACAGGCCGGGATGATGAAGCAACCAAAGTACGGGCCTTCCCTTTAGTTCTAAAGGGTGATGCTCGAGTGTGGTATCAAGCTCTCCCAGAGGCTACAAGGGGTAATTGGGAGGATCTCAAGACCGCATTCATGCACAAGTACCAAGATATAGAGCCACCTGAAGATATTTGGAGACAACTCTTAGATCTTCGTCAAACTATAGCAGGGGAGTACCAAGCATATGAATGCATGTTTATAAAATTGTGGGATAAATGGACAGCATCTTTAGCCGAGGGAGAAAGAGTACCTGATTGCCTTAAGAAAGATTGTTTTCTAGCCGGACTCCATCCTCTACTAAGGGAGAAGGTCAAAGGAAAGTTTCCCACATCATATGAAGAATCAGTCACTTATGCGAGAGAGAAAGATAGAAAATTGAAGTATCAAGCCCAATTGAAGGGGGGAGTTGAGCCCATGCAGGTTTTACCAACCATGCCAAGGCCTAGAGAAATAGCAGAGGCCCCACCTGAACCAGAGATACCACAGCAAGAGCTCCTACAACGCATTACTAATCAACTTGAAAGCCTTTCGTTAAATTTGGTGCAAGGAGTACGACCCCCTCCCCTCATAAATGAAGGCAATCGAGGTCCAAGAAGACAAGAAAGAGAGTATGTTTGCTATAATTGTGGGGAGACTGGCCATGGTATGTACTTTTGCCCTCATCCTAGGCGTTTTCCAGGAAATGGGTTCCAACCAAGAAGGAGGGGACAACAAGTGACACCACCTAGGGAAAGGTTTGTTCCACCGAATCCAAGGCCTCCACCACCGGTTCAAGTTCTCCAGCATCCTCGACCACTTGCAGAGGTGCCGCCCTTGCCTGTTCAACCACCAGAGAATCATGATGTTAGGATAATTAGTTTAGATGAGAGTGATGTCAAAGGAAATGACAAAGTAGTGGAGGTTGAAGCAATGCCGGTGAAGAAAGCCCGGAGAATTGAGAAGATGGAGCCTACACCACCAAAGGAGGTTGAAAATATGGAAGAGGAGGCAGAGTCATCAGTGGCTGCAAAGACACGCACCAGTAAAAAGAGGAGGGCTCGCTCACGCCGACACATTGAGCCAGATGATTTTCCCTTGGGTAAAGGTACTAGAGCTTATGATTTGCTTGCTGATGTGAGGAATCAAGGGCCAAAAATTTCATGGCCACAATTACTACATCTATCTCCAACAGTGCGGCGACAATGGTCAAAGATGGTAAGCATTAGACCCATGAAGAATAGACATGTGAATGCAATCCAGGCTAGAAAGATGAAAGATATTGTACCTCTAGTGGAAGCCGAAATCAATGGGCAGAGAGTGTCAAAGACATATGTGGATGGAGGTGCAGAGATTTGTGTCATGACGGAAAAGTTGATGCATCGTTTGGGATTAGAGGTAAATGAAACTACTAAATTTGGGGCCAAAATGGCTAACAATGTGGTAGTAAATTGTTTGGGAGTTATAAAGAAAGTCAAGGTAAAGGTGTGTGGAGTGCAACTGGAGCTTGACATGTATGTGATGCCAGTGAAGGGGGATGGCTATCCGCTCATTCTTGGGCGACCATGGCTAATGGGAATGAAAGCCAGACAAGATTGGGAGACAGGGGATTTAGAGCTCAGGCCACAAAAGGGGCTGCATAAAAAATGGAAGAGTACTATCTACAACATGAAGGAGGGCCGACAGGAGGATCTTGTGTTAGAAACCACCGCTGATGAATGGAGTTCCAGCGAGGGTTGGTCATCTATGACAGAGGGAGAGTCTTCTAATGAGGAGGAAGAAAGCTCTCTAGAAGTGATGGGGATTACATTAAAAGGGCCTTCTGGTAGTGAAATTCCGCAGCAGCTTCCAAAGGTCGAGAAGGAGGGGTTAGAAAAAATGTTGGCTAAGGATCTATCAGTTGAGGAGAAGGCAGCCTACATGGAAGTGGTGATAAAACACTCTGCACTTTTTATTTCTGAGTATGAACACATCACAGGTGTGACAGCAGTACAACATCACATTAATCTAAAAGAGGGAGCACGGCCAGTGGTGCAGCGACTACGACGATTGGGAGTAGTTCAACAAAATGCTCTACTCACTGAGGTACAACGACTTTTAAAGGCAAGCTTCATCTATCCAATAGGGGATTCAGAGTGGGTTTCACCTGTGGTGGTGATACCCAAGAATAATGGAAAATGGAGGATTTGTGTGGATTACAAGCCGCTAAATGCCGCAACTAAGAGAGATCACTTTCCTCTTCCCTTTCAGGATGAAATACTCAACGAGGTGGCCGGGCATGAGAGATACACTATTTGTGATGGGTATTCAGGTTATTTCCAGATCCGAATAGCTGAGGAGGATCAACAGAAGACCACCTTCATTACACCTTGGGGTTGTTTTGCTTACAAAGTAATGCCATTTGGATTAACAAATGCCCCAGCTACCTTCCAACGATTCATGAATTATGTCTTCCAGCCATATTTTGGGAAATCCATCAGGGTCTTTATTGATGATTTTTGTATTTATAGTTCCAAGGCTCTACATCTAGGGAAGGTGGATGAAGCTTTCAACCGACTCGCACAAATGGGGGGGCAATTAAACCATGAGAAGTGTCGAATTGGCGAAAGCAGTGTAACTTTGTTAGGGCATGTCGTAAGTGAGAGGGGCATTGAAGCAGATCCAAACAAAGTTAAGGCCCTATTGGCAGTGCCATCACCATCTTCTGTGAAGCAACTAACCTCTTTCATTCAGAAGGTGCGATATATGGGGCGGTTCATTCATCTCCTCTCCCAATTAATATTTCCACTGCAACAGTTAACCCACTCTGAGGAGCTCCTGTGGAGTGACGAAAGCGAAAGGTGCTTTCACGAGGTGAAGAAGGCTCTTAGCACCCTTCCTATAATTTTACAGCCTTGTTGGGATCAAGAGTTTTTTGTCAACCCGAGTTTTGGGGACAATGCTCTAGGGGCAGCACTAATACAAAAGGATGCTAAAACTGGCCTAATGAGATCAGTTTACTTTTCTAGTAGAGTAATGACAGCATCAGAACGAGGGTACAAGATGGTCGAGGTGATGGTTTTGTCTGTAATGTTTGCTGTAAGGAAGTTTCGTCCTTATCTTCTCCCTAGGCCATTCACAGTGATCACGACAGAAGAGCATTTTTCCTATGCCTTACAGCACATGGATGTTTCAGCTAGAATCGCTAAGTGGGTGATACAACTCCAAGAGTTTGACTACACCTTCAAGGTGGAGGATTCTACTCGAGCTTGCCTAGCTGATTTGTTGACCCATAGATGCCATCAAAAGAAGGAAAAGGAGAAGGGAAAGGTAAAAGAGAAGACACCTCCTCTTGAGGAGCCGCCACGGGTGGAGAATGCCCATGCCCTCTACTTTGATGGAGCCTACAAGCGTATTAAAGACAGAGCGGCAGCAGGAATAGTGGTGTTCAGTCCCGAAGGTGACAAACTTTATGGAGAAGGTATCAGCTTGGAGGATGTCCATTCTAACAATGAAGCAGAATATCAAGCCTTGCTTTTAGGTTTGAGGTGGTGCCTCTCACATGGTATCACTCGGCTTAATGTTTTTGGGGATTCTATGCTCATTGTTAAGCAAATGAAAGGAATCTGGGCTTGTAAAAATGATAACTTAGCAGTGAAAATGAGGGAAGCTAAAACTCTCATGAGAAAGCTACAGAAAGCCCAAATCTATTTTGTGCCAAGGCGCACAAATGGCGACGCAGATGCTCTAGCAGCTGAAAAATTGAAAGAGGCAATGGTGGGCATCATTGCCGTAAAGCTTCCCTTGTTTCAAGGAAAGTTTCAACTACAAGATGTGCTTTATTTTCTCGAGCAAGGTGAGGCACCTACACATATGAGTAAAAGTGAGAAAAGGTGGCTAGCTACTAAGGCCACTAAATACCGCTTGATAAATGATGTGTTGTATTGCAAAGGAAAGGATGCAGTGCTTAGAAGGGTGCCAACAGCAAAGGAGATTATAGATGTGATTAAGAGCTGCCATGAAGGGGTTTGTGGTGGACATTTTGCTCAAGAAATAACCAGCAGAAAGATTCTCCAAGCCGGTTTTGTGTGGCCTAGTCTACATCGAGATGTGCAACATTGGTGCCGCACTTGTGACGATTGCCAAAAGGCCGGACCAAGGAAGCTAGTGCATGAGGAACAAAATCCCATAACTACATATGGCCCATTTGAGAAATGGGGGATTGATGCAATAGGACCACTCCCACGAACTCAATCTGGCAAGGAATACATCATAATGGGAGTGGACTACATGACGAGGTGGGCAGAGGCTTCAGCAACTAGTAGGATCACAGCCCAAGAAGTGGGAAAATTTGTGTTTGAAAATATTTGTTGCAGGTTTGGCACACCTTTGGAAATTATCTCTGATCGGGGTCCTAGTTTTAGGGCAAACCTAGTAGGGGAGCTAATGGAAAGGCTAAAAATCAAGCACAGGCATTCTACTCCCTACTATCCACAGTGTAATGGTTTGGTCGAAAAAGTGAATGGGCTTATTTGTAAGATAATTACCAAGCAGGTACACATGCACCCCAAGCACTGGGATAAAAAATTGAATGCAGCTCTTTGGGCCTACAGGACTTCATTCAGAACCTCACTTGGCTATACTCCATTTCACCTCGTCTATGGCCAAGAAGCTTTGCTTCCTATAGAGGTGGAACTGGCCAGTTTGCGTGTTTTAGTAGCCAGTCAAGAGAAGAATCAAGATAAGAAGTTAGAGGAAAGGATCTTGGATCTAGAGAGGCTGGAGTTAGATAGAGAAGCAGCAGTCCAACACTATTCCATGCAGGCTGAAGAGAGGAGGAAGACCTTTAATAAGAAGCTGGCTAGCAAACACATAAGGGAAGGATCACTTGTGCTACGCTATGATAACTGCTTCGATAACAGAAAGGATGCTAAACTTGTGTTCAAGTGGGAAGGGCCATTCATGGTCATAAGGAGATATCCAAATGGCAGCTATAAGCTAGGTGACATAGATGGGAAGGTTCACAAGACAAGGGTAAATGGATGGCGACTGAAGCCTTATTTTCAAAGAAATATGAACACTTTGGAGCAGTCATTCAATGAAGAGCCACCAATGAGGGGGTGTAGTCCTCCTTGCTCTATTGGACCATCATTATTAGGCTAGAGGCATGAATACCTCTAGCCTAAGGGGAGGGCTAATGATCCGGGTTTTTTACAACCCGAATTATTACCACAAAATTTTGGCCAAAGCCCCTATCAAGAGCTTACCATATCACTTTGGGTTTACTCTTCAAGCACTAGGTATGCTACATTGCTTCTCGATTATGATAACTCTAGCAAATGGGGGGAACAAGTTCTTAGAAGGCATGTCAATGTAAAGGGTCAAAGGGATGGTTATCTTAGTGAAGATGAAAATGGATTACACCTAGGAGTTGAGTGAATGCATAGATTTTTCAAAGGACTAGCCTCCAACTACATATGGGCTCCGTCTGCATCACTAAGATTTGGAATCTATCACCATCATTAGAGGACACCTCACCCTTGCACACAAGTCAATATCCACATCATGGTGTCATTTGGATCTTGCACAAAAGCTTACAAGCATGGACCCCTTTTGTCACATGCTTATATGTATTTATATACATATGGGATACTAAAGTCAAAGCAGCTTTTGGAAGCCTTTTTTATAATCTCAATAACTCCCAAGAAAAAGCTAATTTCAAGAAAATTCCCGCGAAGGCCGATCGGTTTCGACCTGGTCTACAAAGTTGCAGAAGAAACTTTTTTCAAATTCCTCACGGATTTGAAGTTACGAAGGCGCAGACTGCTGGCTACATGCAATTTTCTTCTCTCTTTCACCACACCAACTTTCCACTCTATCCTTCTTGTAAATATATTATAATAATGTGCTTTGGCCACCCACCTCTTGTAATCTAGCTCCATTTATCTATTTTGTCTACCACCACCCTTGGCTTCTTGCATGATGACCAAGGTGGGGACTTGTCCCATCCACTATGCTCCATATTTTCAAAGATGCCATACATCATCTAGGATTATGTTAATCAAGAAGATTAGCTTAATCTAATCCCTCATGGAGGCTATATAAAGAGCCCATGGAGGGAGGGGAAGAGGCCAATGACAAGTCCATGAGAGCATTCTAGAATACCCTCATCTCTTTGAGGGAAGCTATGAGTGAGTTCTTTTATTATGTAGCATAAGGCAAGCTTCTTCTACCTCTTCTCCTAATATCTCCCTCTCTTCTCATCTTCTCATCCCATGTAGCATAATGGCAAGCTTCTTCTACCTCTTCTCCTCTTGTCTCCCTCTCCTCTCATCTCTCTCTCTCTTATATTTCAATATGGTGTCTAGTACATATATTCTCTCTTGTAAATTTGTGTCTTGGTTCTCTTGATTCTCTTTGAGAAAAGGAAAGGGAAGGACAATGACAAGTCCATGAGAGCACTCTAGAATATCCTCATCTCTTTGAGGTAAGCTATGAGTGAGTTCTTTTATTATGTAGCATAATGGCAAGCTTCCTCTACCTCTTCTCCTATTATCTCCCTCTCTTCTCATCTTCTCATTTCATGTAGCATAATGGCAAGCTTCTTCTACCTCTTCTCCTCTTGTCTCCCTCTCCTCTCATCTCTCTCTCTTATATTCCAATATGGTGTCTAGCACATATATTCTCTCTTGTAAATTTGTGTCTTGGCTCTCTTGATTCTCTTTGACAAAATGGATGTCCTAGCCCATCCTCCCTTTGGCTAGGTGGTGCCCCTCTTTAGTTCTCTTAGTGAGGATTGGAGGTTGGATGGGTAAGAGGCAACCCGTTCATCATTTCAGCCCTCAGTAGCACCTAGATTTGACAGGCTTTTTGCAAATTCAGCGGCGGGCTGCAACAAGGTTTGGGGCAACAAAAGGAGTAGCAGGCTTTGCCGATGTGACAACCTGCATTTCCTCTGCAGAATAATCAATGGGAACCAATTGCCTTAAACTACGATCCTTGGGTTTGTCATCTTCATCTTCTTGGTGAAACACAGAAGGAACAACAGCTCCTTTTCTTCAACATGGTCTTCAACTCCTTCTTCAGCTATGACTTCCATTCTGTCTTCTGAAGAGCCACCACTTCATCATCTTCATCATGGCCCTGTCCTCTCTTGCCACAGCGGTCACTGATGCTTCCCTGTCCTGATTGATCATGACGCTACTATCTTTTGCAAAGGTAACGATTCCTTCAGAAGACAGACATCCAAGAGGCATCCAAAATTACTGACGTAATGGTCGACATCATCTACATGAATCTTCTTTTCTCTTGTAAAGTAGGATTGACTGTGGTCTGTAACTCCTTGTTTCCCTCTCTCAGTCGGTAGCGATTCTTTTGGCCCATTTGACGATAGCTCAGAAACACGTGTACTAGCTCCTTCACATGCTGCTGGTTTGCTTCTTAGGATAAATAGGGTGAAGAGTCTTCTCTAGGCTCAATGTTGAACTCCAACACATGAAGCATGTATGTCTCCAAACCGTGAGCTTGAGGACTATTGCTGATGTGCCATCCAACAGTCCTGCAAAGTTAAGCTTTTTGCCATTCTTCCCCCAAAAGCTTCACATAGCTAAGCTTTTTGTAGCCTCAACAAGCATCTCCACAATTTCTGTTTTACGCATACTGGCAAGGAGACAGTCATATTCACTTGGTACGATATTAGCAAAGAAGTTGTCACCAAGTTCACTCAGATAAATCCAATCAATAGTAGAAAGAGAAATCCGTCATTTAAGGTTACACCATATGTTGTGTAGGGTATAGAAAGCACAATCTGTTATCAAAAGTATCCACCGCTTTATCTCACCGTCTGTGTTCACCTTCAGGATACTATCAGCAAAATGTACACGTTTGTCTCCTTAAGAGTTCTCCAAGCACGGTTTTTTTAAAATCTCGGCCACATGTAATGTGTTTCCTCTTTGGAATTTGAGTTCTCCTGTGGATTTCTTTATCCTTGGCGGCTTATTTAACACTCCTTGGTAGTCTTATTCAAGCTTCCTAGCATCGAGGTTTTCAATATTTTTGACACACACACACGCACAAGCATTCATTCATACAGACGGATAGATAAATACACATAGATAATATTATTTACAATGGAACGAAGTCCCAGCACACACAGTTTTGAGACGATAACTGGAAACACACTTACGAAAAAGCTAGGATTCATACACACACAAACACACAAGCCACACACATAACAAAATGTAAACACAACGACTAGGTATACACGAAACACGAATGTCACACACACAAACTTTTTGGTGGATTCCACACCTCTGATGTGCAGCAACACGACAACATATTACACTTTTCCAACTTCCTACTAGCATTTGCAAACTCTCTGATTCCCTTATCTTTATTTTTAGGTCACGTGCAAAGACAAACTGCTCCCAGCTTATGTCTTCCCATATACCAGCTAGAACTCTAGAAGACTCAATCATAGCTCTTGCTATGGTGGACCATGGTTGTTTAAAGTACATTCTGCTGAGTAATCTCATGGACATTTGATGAGATTTATCCTTTAATTATTCAATGCCTAGTCCACCTTCCTTCTTGCTGGCAGTAAGGAGATCCCAGGAAATAGCATCCCACTGCTGTGTTTCACCCGATGCCCATAGAAATGATCTTAGTGTTCTCTCTAGTTGGTTCCAGCATGCTGCTGAAAATGCTAGTATAACTGCAATAAATACCACACTGGAGACCAGCATTGAGTTGATGATCATCAACTTCCCTCCAAACGTATAGGCTTCATGAGACCACATATGTAATTTGGTTTGAAACTTGCTCTTAAACCATTGAAATCGTTGGGCTTGTGTCAACCCCAAACCTAGGGGGTAGCCCAAATATCTGAAAACCTCCCCTTTTTTAAATATCTTGAATCCATAGTTACCAAGCCAATCTGGGGTTCTTCCAATCCTACATGTAGTAGCTCAATTTTCTAGCGACTAATGAGGGAACCTGAAAGGTAAGAGAAGTCTTGGACCACCTCCATTAGAGTGTCTATTTGCACTTGTTCTGCAAGAACCATATTTGAATCATCATCATAAAAAAACTGAGATACAAAATACTCATTCATAGGTAGCTTCAGTGGCTTGAGAGTCCTCATTCGAACCAGCCAATCTAACTTGTGAAGTAGGGGGTCAGTGACAATAGCAAAGAGCAATGGCACTAGCACACAACCTTGGCGAACTAACCCATGAAGATTGATTGGCTTAGACAAGGATCCATTAGCATGGACTTGGGTGGTTGCATTGGCAAACAATGTGTGGAACATCCTAATGAAGCCATCTCCAAAACCCATGGCTAACAAGGTAGAGGTAATAAAATCCCAGGAGATCCTATCATAAGCTTTGTCAAAGTTCATATTAATAAGGACTGTTCTTTGTCCACTTGCAATGGCCCAATCAATTGGAAGCATCAAGCTCCTTATTGCATCCTGTATTCGACACTGAAATATGAAGCCATACTGTCTCTCGTGCACAACCTTAGTGAGCAAACATTTGATCTTGGCAACCAAAGCTTTAGCTAGTATCTTGTAGGCTAAGTTAAGCATCGTTAGGGGTCTCCACTATGACATCTTCATTCTCTGTGGGCCTTTGGATATTAACTTGATCAAACCTAGATTGATTGAAGAGGGTAAAGCACCCTCTTTGCACCATTGATTAACTAATGTAGCATAATCCTTGCCGGAAGTATCCCAGAGACATTTGTATAGCTCCACTGGTAGGCCATCTATTCTAGGTGACTTGCCATTCTTCATACTTTTGAGGGCACATTCTAACTCATCCACAGTGAAAGGGGACTCCAACTTTGTTGCCTGATCCTTGGTGATTTTTTCTTCCATACCCTTGGAAGAATGTCTAGAACTTCAAATCATAATCCCAAGCCTTCTCATGCCTTCTCCCCACTATGGACGCCAACTTTGTTGCCCGATCCTTGGAAGAAGGTCTGGAACTTCAAATCATAATCCCAAGCCTTCTCATGCCTTCTCCCCACTATGGACTCCAAGTGGCTGCTGAATGCATCCAGAATCTCCTCTTTAGCTATTAATTTGTTGTCATCTTGTCTTTCTATGTAGTTGATCCATTCCCTTTTGCCTTTCTTCTTTAGAGAATCAAAGTAGAATATCGTAGGAGCATCTCTCTCAACTTCCTATTTTGCTGTCACCTGGATTTTTGCTGCTTGAACTTTATAGGCTTCTTGAGCCCTAATGTACATCTCAATCTTCTACAGTAGATTGCCCAAAATAGAGCCCTTATGTGAACTTGAAACTGCAGCAAGAAGGGCAAGTCTAACTCAAGAGAGGTACAATCCATAGCCACTCTTGTCTTATGAGCTAGAGATCTGCCGATTTTTAGAGACATCAATGGCAGCTTTGTTACTTGCCATCCATGCCTCTTCAAGAGTTGGGCATGCATTTCTTGAATCATCCCACACTTGCTTAATCTTTGTGACAAAGGAAGAATCTTCTAAAAATGACATATTGAACCAAAAAATTGGCGGCCCCTCTCTTGTGCCACCCCCAATCACTGGGCGGAAAGTCACCTGAATTGGACTATGATCCAATGTAGAAACCTTAGGAAGCACTGTAAACATGCAATCTCGAACGATCCACCATGTAGAGTCATTGAAGTATGCTTTGTCAAGGCGTGCTGCCCTCCAACAATTCCCCTTCTGTTGGTTGTGCCAAGTGTAAAAAACTTCTGTCTTTTGAAATGTGGATGCCACATCGACAAGGTCGTGTCCTGCCTGGAGTTCATTCTAGCTCTCTTTCTCTACTGTCAATGCAGAGCCACTCCCATGGGAACAATCTCCTTCTCCCATTGTTACATTCCAGTCCCCATCATGAGAGTGGGATCCCTAGTCAGTTTACTAGCTAGCATAGTCCATTGCTCGTTTCTTATTGCTGAGCTGTTAGAGGCATATATAGAAATAACAAAAACCTTCTCCCTACATACCTTAATATCTATACCTAAAAAGGAACCTTCCTCTTCTTCCCACGCAAAATTAGGGGCCAAATAATCTTTCACCAGCATCATGGACCCTTCTCTACCACCTCTGTTGCAGCCTTTTGCAATAGTTAAGTATCTAGGGGCTACTAAGTTGATTGCTTCATCTCCACCTACCTTTATTTCTTGTAGCATCAATATATCTAGCTTACGCCTCCTTTTGATGCCATACCTAACTTCTTTTCTATGGTCTGAGCACAACCCTTGGACATTCTAGGCTATGGTAGTTAACTTCTTGGATAATCCTATCATATTAACCATAGGGGGCCTCCATAAATTCAGCCTCCTCCCCCAGAGCAGCGTAATAGTTACGATCCATGAGGGACATTCTTGCCAATGTCTTAATGGAAGCTTTACCATGCTTGGAAGTCCTGCTTCCATCTCCCTTTGTTGCAGGCTCAACATTCTCCTTCCCTTTGTCCTTCATGGCTAGGATGTCACCATTGGTCTTCTTATTAGGCATTGACTACAACTTGACAGTTTGCGGGGCCTCCCTACTCTTGCTCTCTCCTTTGGAGCCACTAGGGCCTACCTTATCAATCTGCATTGCAAGAGGTTTAGGTGTGCTTGCTTTAGTCGTTGTCTCTACAAGAGTTGTTGCTCGAACTTCGTTATTGACCTCTGCATTCTTTTTGGGACAGTCCTTGGCATAGTGCCCACATCGTCTACAAATGTAGCATGAGTTTGAGAAGTTGCCAACGCGAACTTGGATAACAACCTCGAAGCCTTGGTGATCAGTAAGTTTGAGATACTCTGCCGGCTCCTTCCTTTTTTCCCAAAGGATACAAACCTTTCATTCCAGCTTGAGAGCACCATAAGATGATGAATTGGAAGGAACATATAGTACTCGGCCAAGAGCTCTAGCAATGGTTGCAACATCCTCGTCCAACCAAATAGGTAGGTCAACAAGAGTGACCCACATAGGGCACTCATATTATAGGATTGTCTCCGAGGAAAAGGAAGGTGTCCATGGCATTGCAAGCACAAGATTCCCTTTGTAACCAACTGCACAGCCCAAGACCTAGTCTTTCTTTGTTGCAGAGCTGAGTAGAGCCATGAAAAAGCCTCTTCCCACCAACCTGAATTGAAGCATGAAAGCTCTCCCTTGATATGTGGCAGTGAACCATCGGTTGAACTCTTCTTCAGAAGGTGGCTTGCCCATAAAATAGAAAAACACCCCATCAGAAGCATAATCTACATACCTCTGTTAGATATGCTGCAACGACTAGGCCACAGATGCTTTGAAGCACGATTTGCCTGCCTCAGCAAATTCTACTCTCCTTCTCTGATTGATAACTGTTTGCTCCTGCCTAACCATGCACTCCACCTCAGCCATGTCTGTGCCACCCTGCCTAGCCACAGTAGCATAATCCATCTCAGTGGTTTCTTCATTCACGCATGCTTGCTTCCTCCCAGGTTGATTCTCATCAACATTGATGCCTCCAGAACGTTTATATTTTGCCCTTGTGCACTGCATACAGAAAAAGGGAGACCTTACAGCAGGCCAGATGAGAGGCGATCTCTGCCCCCTGTGCTTTGTGCTCTGCATTCCTCCGGCAGTGATCCTCCTACCCGCGTCCGCTCTTCCAACTGTGACCTTTGCCAAAGTCGAGAGCTTTCCTAGGAAGGAATGAAAATCACATTTTTGATGGACCATTAGAGATTAGAGAGCCTCACCTGCATCACTTTCAAACCCTAGGTAGAAGGAATTAAAGTGTCATACTTCTCCCATTCTCTCTGAACCCATCACAACGTAAGTCCGTTTCAGCCAGCAATTCCTATAGGGGATGGAATCTCAAACCGCTAATACTAATCAACCGTTAGTAATATATTTGACCAAAAAGACTTAGGTCAATCCTCATGGGAATGACCGAAACTCCTACTGCAGGGTAGACTCAAGCAAGCCTAGCTAGCAAAACTTTGAGGGTTTTCATAAAAATCCCACAACGACACTTCCTAGGATATCTGTTGATGGACTACTAAGAACATACTACCAGGGAAAGCTTAGACGACACGTTACATAGCTCTTTTATTAATTTCTACTCTCCATAACTAGTTTGGTTGACCATGTTTGTATGCAATTCAATTGCATAAAAAACTCCTTACCATGATCCCCTAAGAACTTTTAATAGTGAAAGAATTTTGTAGTTTGACATAGCCTTACTATCATGGCTTGATAAGCAATATTGGTTCTAATTATCAAAAAGTAGTCCTTCAATCTCTCAATCTAGACTTTTATGTTTCTTGCCAATAGGCATCAGTTCCTTGCCAATCAATTTCCTTAGCCATCCCACTAGCTAGCACCAATCCTCTATTATCAATCTACCTTCATCATTGCCACTCAGCTACACACCACTTGCCACCTCAAGTTGAAGTCAATAGCTCTCATTTGTCCATCAACCTTTCCTACTGTAGTTAACTATCACTTTGTCATCCTCATCACTGTCAATGTCATCGTCATCATTATCACCACAATACCACCCTCCTCTTCACCATCTTCCTAGTTGTCATTCTTCCAAGCTCCTTCTTCGCTTACCTTCATATGAAATCCATCCTTTCCACTCCTCTCTTCACTCTTGTTTATCCAAGCTCCATCACCATGGATATCAATGTCTTCTTGACCCCCATTCACATGCATTTCATAATCCTCCTCAACCCCTATTTGTTTGAGTCTCCACAATCCTCCCTACCATAATCTTCTTTGCCCGTATTCTCAAAAACATGCATTGTCTTCCTCACCATCATCTTCTTGGCACGTCTCATACAAATTTTCCTTTGTGCAATACTAAAGGAGTTAAAGGAAAAGTGAGATTATTAGAGACTAAGATTTTTTGAGGAATCCAAGGCCAACAAAGACAAACATGGCCTGATGTAGACATGTGAAAATTATTAGCCCATCCTTGACCATGAACTCATCTTAGTGAAACCCATCTTACTCAAGGTTTCAAGGTATAAGAGTTTTTAATTTTGTAAATAGTATGGATTGATAGTTAAAATCACCTAGTGTGGGATATTTCTTAATACCCCAAATAGGATTACTAAATAGTATGGATTGATAGTTAAATCACATAGTGTGGGATATTTTTTAATAAACACTAACCCAACTAGGATTGATAATATCATCATATCTTAATTTGTCAAGAGGACAATTATTGTTAAGACCTTAGAAATGGAAAATAATTAAGCCTATAGTAACTAGGAATAGAAACTCTCATATTCATAACCTAGGTTTGCATTGATACAAATACAAGATTCGTGTTATACAAAAAATACAAGACTATTATACAAAGACCCCTAAAAATACAAAATACAAGACACAACATGTCAATAAAAAATGATTATTATCATCTTAGATTAAGAAGATGATTAGTGAAAAAAAAATCATACAAAAAACTATTTTATATAGAAGAATCTTTCTTTTGAAAAACTATTTTGTATGAAAGAAATTAGTATATTTTTGTGTGAAACATATTTCCCTAAAAAAGCTGACACATGTATTCTAGCTCCCATGTTTGACTAGTCTCTAGTGCTTGGGAGGCTAATACAACAAAGCTCTAAAGAAAAATAAAAAATAAAAAATAAAAAAATATGTTTGTTAATATAAATTAAGCTTAACCTTGTAATGGTTAGTAAGGTTAATTCAAGAAGTTGAGGTTTAAAATTTTAAATAATTAATATAAAATAAAATGAGATATAGATAATATTATTTTATTTAATAAAAATAATTTGACCAAGTTTTCAATATAAAAATTTTTAGGAAATAGATACAACTTTAGTTAATGAATTCATTCTTCAAGTAGACCTACTTAGGGATAGAAAAATAGATAGTAATAGCTTTACTTGATGAATTTGTTTATCAAGTAGACATGTTTAGGACTAGGGGGAAATGTAGAGTATAGTAATGACTTTACTTGAAACTATTCTCTAAGTATACACTCACTTAAGAAGAGGTAAAACCTTGAAAAGATAGGTAATACATTTATTTCTTTTAAATGAAAGTATTCTTGAAGTAGACTTGTGTAGTAGATAAAAACTTGAAAGAATATTACTACAACTTTTCAAGTATAGACATGCTTAAGAGTAGGTATGGAATATACTCTTGAGGGAATTGGTGTCAATGCTTTTTGTCTAGGACAAAGTTCACATTAGGAAGGGTTGAGGGTGGGTTTTGAAAAGCAAAATAATTTGACATTATATCTAAAGTAGACACAAGCATTTATAGCAGGTAGCATTTCTTTCAATGCTATTCAAGCCCCTATATTTCAAGGCACCTTAATGTCAATAGCTAAAGTTGACTTCACATTTCTACACTACAATAAAGTGCACACAAAATACTTGGATATGATTAAAATAGAGCTGGAGATGCATTTGAAATGCTAAATATTACATTTTGGACAAAAGTATGGATGTACGATTGTATTGCATGGTTGGACAAACAATCAATGTAAGCTGTGATTACAATTTTATTTTATATGATTCAAATTATAAAAGTATAGATGAGCACACAATGACAAAATATCCATAGATTACTTGGGTTCCATGTGCTACTCACACTTTCAAGTTATTGTTAAAGGATGTGGAAAAACTTGCCATTTACACCATGTGTGTTATTGGATGCAAACCATATTGTGAAATTTATCAGAGAATATCAATATACATATGCATCGTTTCAACAATACTTAGATAAGTGCTTAAGAACTTTTTGTGCTACTCAATTTGCTACTACATATTTGCTCTATTAGTCAATTGAAAGAGGTTAAAGATGCACTTCAAGAGTTCACTATAGGCAAACTTTGGTGTGCTTGGCTTGTTGGCAATCCTCAATTACCAAAGGTGGGAGAAAATATATCAAGAACATTCAAAGCAACATATTTTGCAGAAAGTGGCCCGGATTATTTAGTTGATGAAACCTTTTGTACTCCCATTGTGCATGGTTAATGAGAATAACTTTGTGATGGGATAGATGTATTAGCACTTTCATGAGACACTTAAAAAGATTGAGGAGCTCACTTCTTTCACAACAAATTAAAAGGTAACCATCACAATAATTGGAGAAGCACATTGGGCTAATCTGTGCACTCCATTGCATGGTATAGGGTTTGTATTGGGTATGAATTTTAAAGTCTTCCAATAATCTCAAAATAGAGAGGTCATGATGAACTTTAGGAAGATTTGTGTCCTTGCTACTAAGTGACCAAGGCAAGGATGTGTATTTGCAAGGAGTCAAGTACGCATGCATGGAAGGGATGTTTTTTGGAGATCCATGGTAGATTGATACAACAAAGAGCTTGCAACTCCAACACGGTGGAAGCAATTTGGCTCTATGACTTTTGAGCTTCGATATATAGCTACATGTGTCTTTATTCCTACTTTATCTAGTTGATGTAAATAAATTTGGTTAATATTTGATTTTGTAAACTCAGAGCATAGGAACATACTAAAAGTATCTAGAGCTAACGACTTCGTGTATTGGTTTTCCAATATGTGCATCTTGAAAAACCATTTTGTTGTTGCACCTCATGTAGTGTCTTGTGTTACTACTCAAAAAAATATATGAAAAATCCATGAAGTTTGTAGCAAAGAAAATAGGAAGTGAAGATGAAGATAAAGTAGAATTGGATCAAGACCAAGATAGCATTGAGGAAATAGATGTTTTGGAGCCTATACTTATTGAATAATAAATCACTTGAATATTCAAGTTCTCACAACTATTTTTCTTGATTACTAATTTTTTCACACGACATTTTTTGCACATTGAAATGGTATGTTAAGCTTACTTATAAAAAGATTGGATCACAAAGTGTACAATACCAATGCAGCTAATTCATATATATACACAATTGCAACACATGTACTATCGATACGATTGCAACATTATTGACCCTTGCACGATTATGCATGCATGATGTTTGTCTTCATGGTTAGGAGTCTCTGTGTGTGTTTTTCAAGAGAGAACATGTGTATAGGAGTGACAATCCCTACCATGACAACTCATAAGATCATGTGTGTGTGCGTGCGTGTGCACAGGCACGCGTGTGTGTGTGTGAAGATTGAAACATTGCACAAATGCAAGTTTCTTTTTGCATTACTTCTAAGGACCTAAAAAAGGTCATCGATGTGTTGGCCATGCTAGAATATGTGCTACTCCTAGGTACCTATAGTTCTAGCATAACCAACACATAGATAAACTTTTTGTTGTCCCTAGGAATAATGCAAAAAGAAACTTGCCTTTGTGCAATGTCTCAATCTTCACACACACACACACACACACAATCTCTCTCTCTCTCTCTCTCTCTCTCTCTCTCTCTCTCTCTCTCTCTCTCTCTCTCTCTCTCTCTCTCTCTCCTAAGCATGAAGATAAACATCATGCATGCATTACTCCATTGTGTTACTACAAACAAAATCTTTAAATTTTCCTTTATGCACTAGTATCTTATTTGTGCAATATTTCTCTAATATTTTTAGTAGTTTTTTAATAGGTTGATCATCTTAAGTACATTTTCTTAGCCACCAAAAAAAAAGATGCTTCTTTATATGGTTTTGTTAAAGCTCTATTTACCACCTCAAAATGAGAAAGGTGGATAGGGAAATCATTCCATCAAAATTTGAGGGAGGTGGATGAGGGATTCCCTCCGCAGCTAAGGCTAATTAGTAGGCCCACATTTATGAGCTTAGTCCCTTTTATGGAAAAATTGTTCAAACAAGCTTAAGAAAAAGAAGGATGAATTGGTGTTACATTCCTCATTGCATTTCATTCTCTTATATAAGTATATATACACCTCACTAGATGGATATTGGGTCTTTCTACATAGATTGAAGATCCTCACATCATTTAGCTTCAAGTATATGGAGGAGCCAATAGGTTATGATGATTTAGAGCATCCCACATATCTGTGTAGGGTAAAGAAGGCTCTCTATGGACTAAAGCAAGCACCTAGAGCATGGTTTGACAAGATCGGAGAGTATCTTGTCAACATTGGCTTTTATGTTTATAATGTTAATCACTCACTTTGTGTGAGAAAGAGAGATGTAGGTTTGGTCATCATAGTTATCTATGTGGAATAACTTGATTATTATAGGTGATAGTGATGATGGGATTGTTGAAGTTAAGGACCTTTTGAAGAAGTTTGAGATGAATGATTTGGGTGAGATAATATATTTCTTAGTATTGATGTTATCAAATGTGATGATGGTATATGGCCGTGGATAAGTGGCCTTATGGCCAATGTTCGGGAGGCAAGGTCTTATGGTTAAATTAGAGGTATCTATATGCTCAATAAGAGATTATATGCTTAGTGAGAAATTGCACAAAGTAGGTGTTGTTGCTCCTCTCAATTTCAACCCCTACTTACAACTCTGAATATACACATTGATATTTCTTTATTTTTCTTTTTTTTCTTAGCTTTAGCACCTTAATACCTAAACTCTACTCTCACAAGCAATCTTAAACATATCTACAATTTGCAAGCAATTATCCATGCAACAAAAATAAAAGATCCACAGAAAAACATGAACCAATTGTCTCGTGATTTGCCATTCTACCCTAATCTGTGCAATGTTTTAGAGTGCGAGCTTCTATTCCATTGCTTGGGCCAAAACACATATACCTAGTTTTTGGAATCCGTTGGTCTTGGCAATGGAACCAAATGTCATCACTTTGGTGAGAAACATTATTGTGTCTATGAATTACTTATCGGTTCAAGTGTTTCAAAAAACCAAGCTATGGCTACCTCTTACATAGCCAATGAACACTCTCTAATAGAATGTAGTGAGCTTACTCGCCAATCCATTTGTTGTAGTCTAGATATACGAATCCATCAATAACTCCATGATTTAAGGGATGTACTCAATCAAGCTCCATGTCCATGCTCCAACCATTGTGCTTGTTGTGTGAAAAGAAGAGAAGATAAGAGAAGAAGAAGAAGAGAAGAAGAGAAGAGAACCAAGAGCTTCTCTAAGCTGATCCCTCACTCTCACTCATACTTTCCCTCTCTCTCAATCCCTCTATCCCACTCTCACACAACAAGATAGACACAAGAGCAAGAAGAGATCCACAAGTTTGCACACTCCATGAATGAGGTTATCCTCTTATTTTTGGCTTATATACATCTTGAGGGGGTTACTCATGAATATATGTGTATATAATGTGAGTTCAAAATAAGGGGTTTTTAAAACACCACTTTTATACATTTTTTACATACAAAAGGGTGTCATATAAAGGGATTACTTACAAATTGAATAGAAAAGGGTTATGTTTTATTCAAGAAAATTTCACATATTAGGATATTTATAAATAGGTCATGAACACACGTTATATAGAGAATATATATATAGTGAACCCCCAAGATATACATGCCCTCTTTTTTGGGCATTCAACCATCCTTTGGTCCAATAATGGCTCTTTCTCAACACATGTTTTGCATTCTTTCTAAGCCTATATGAAGCACAAGTTATTCTAAATGTCATTGTGAACTTTCTAATTTTACAACTTGCACAGAAGGGAGCCTGACACTCATACATCTTTAATCATTTTTCTTATTCATTCCAATTCAAACTCTTTCTCTTACACTCACTTACGCTTCAAAAAAAATTATTACACTTTTTTTTCTTTCTTGCACATCTTTCATCCTAGAAGGGGCGGAGAGATAGGTAAATACAAAACCCAATCCAACATAACCTCTTCTCATTGTGAAATGCTTCACCATAAGACAAAATTTTGAGAAAGCATGAGCTTTATTTTCAAAAAAGAAACTTTGCATATTTTTGAGATGGTACATAAGTTCTCTTCAATATGACTATGACTATTGTTAGGCATTTTCTAAACTATGGAAACATCCCATTAAGGTCTTGAACATTTTAACTTGAAGGTAGTGTTGAATGAATGATAATAACCATATAAGAGAGAGCACACATACAAAATCATACTCATCACCCAAGCATCTCCAAGCCGAAGGATAGCTAGTTGAGAGATCATGACCCTTAAGGCATTTTTTTAGTACACCTATAGTGGATCCCACCTTCAATATTTAGGGATTAAAATACATTGATCACTTTGCTAAGGAATCTAGTCATGGACCTTTTAATCCAAATAAAAAAATTGTCAACTTCTACATTATAAGCTAGCTTTTGAACTAAAAGACAACATGCATAATACATCGTAGGCCCAACAACTAATTATGTAGATGTTCTAAATATCATGTTATGACTTCTAAAAAAGCTATATTCCAACTACTCTGATTGAATTCAACAAGTCGGTCATGTGGGACACATACATAAAGGGAGATACCAATTTAAATTTAAGTTGGACAATTAACTAAGAAAATGTCAGAACATCAAAAGCACAACTCTGTGTGTGTGTGTGTGTGTGTGTGTGTGTGTGTGTGTGTGTGTGTGTGTGTGTGTGTGTGTGTGTGTGTGTGTGTGTGTGTGTGTGTGTGTGTGTGTGTGTGTGTGTGTGTGTGTGTGTGTGTGTGTGTGTGTGTGTGTGTGTGTGTGTGTGTGTGTGTGTGTGTGTGTGTGTGTGTGTGTGTGTGTGTGTGTGTGTGTGTGTGTGTGTGTGTGTGTGTGTGTGTGTGTGTGTGTGTGTGTGAAGACTCCCATTACTGACAATTTGTTTCATGCAAAAATTGAAACCATTGAGGCATGCTAGATAAGTTGATAGTTAATTCTTGGGGGTTTCTCAAATACCTCTTGAAGATGTGTGATACTAATCATTTCTTATTAGCAGATGCTAAAGGCCAAATATTGGACATTGTATCTTTTAAGTCAATGAAAAGTTTTAGTACATGTTCATCAATGATGTAATCGCTCTTGTAACCCAACAATGACCTTATGCACAATTTATACAAATATTACAGTGCCGTTATAAAAAAATTATCCTACATGCTTGAGTATGTGTTTTCATCATTGATATTTAATTGTATGCCTTAGAAGCTATTGATTATTTGGAATAAGTAATTCTCTTTTTCCTTAAATGGTTGTAAGGTCTTTCTTCATATGTTTTTTTTCTCTCCATGATAACATGCTCAAAATTATGGAACATTTAATTAAATTACAATGAGGTGTTAAGCTAGTTTCAACTCAAAAGACAAGGTCAACAATTATAGAACATGGCATCAAAAAGTGGAGGAATAACGTAATTACTTGCCTTCGTGTATGATCTACACTAGTTAAAATTCATTGACTTGCATTGGATTTCAGCTACATGGATCATTGAGATATTTTTGTTCCTTTGTATTTTCCTAGCCAAAATCATGAGAAGTAAGTGATATTGTAGGTTGTTTTTTCATTGACATTTTTCTCCCACAGTATGTTTCCAAACCCAAACACCTAGGTTACAAAATAATTGTAATTGCACCTAATGAAACAATGCTTCAAGATATGATTATGCATTCAATTAGTCATCAACAAAAAAAAATCATTGTGGTTATGTGCCATCATATTTTCATATTTGAATTTATTGTGCAATTTTGTATTGTTCCCATTCCTATACAAAGTTCAGTGTGATGTATATAAGTTTTGATCCATAACAACTTTTGGTGAATCTCTTTCATTGTTGGTCTATTGCAACCCTTTTGTTGCACACAACATGCTGCTAGCTTTGCAACATGATAGATTGACAACATGGTGGAGTTGTTCTCATGGGCTTTTAGTCTAAAGTCTACAAGTTTTGATAGGTCACTAGATTGCAATTTGTCAAGGCAAAGGGTACTCAAGTCTAGGTTTTGTACTTGCTCACTTTGGTTGGCTTGTTGTCTCTCCATTAGAGCCATCCAACTTGTAGGCTTTTGTGTAGTAATTAGCTCCAACAATAGCACGCCAAAGCTATAGACATCACTCTTGCTAGTGAGATGATTGGTGTTGATATACTCTGGATCGAGGTAGCCAAAGGTTCCTTGGAAAAGTGTGGACACATGCGATTCATTGCTTGAAACTAGTCGAGAAATGCCAAAATCAGAAATTTTGGGATTAAGAGTTGAATCCAACAATATGTTAGAAGACTTAATATCTCTATGAAAAATTGGTGTTGAAAGAGATGAGTGAAGATATTCTAGTGCATCTGCACATTCTAAAGCTATCTCAAACCTACTACCCCACTCCAAAAATGGATGGACTACATTAGGAAAGATTGTCTCATTACTTTGATGCAAGTGTTCATAGAGAGTGCCATTAGATACATATTCATAAACTAGAAGTGGTGTTTCTGTCTCTAGACAACAACCTAGCATTGAAACAATGTTCTTATGGCTGATTTGAGAGAGAAGAGTGATCTCATTAATGAACTGATGAGCTGAATCTCGATCATAATGGAAGGGCCTTTTAATGGCCACAAGGGTTCCATCATTCAATTGGCCCTTGTAGACAGTAGCATGGCCTCCTACTCCCAACTTTAAGCTAGGTGCAAAGTCTTGGGTGGCTTTGTCTAGCTCATCTTTGGAAAAGATCATTGGTACCTTTCGGCCTATTGCACGAGATGAGCATATGAACTCTTGCAACATTAGCCCACCATTTATCTTAAAGTAGAGTACTCTTCTTTGTTTTGATTTATAGGAGATCCACCAAAATCGAAGCAGAAAGATGCAAGAAATAATAAGAATCATAGAAGCCAAAGTACCTGCCAAAATAGTAATTATATGGATGTGGATGGACATACACACCATGCACATACAAAATGATTCTCTTTCTTTCTCTTTCTATGTGTATTCTGTGGGTGTTGCTCAAAACACGTAACTCTATTTGATCAAATTTGGATAAATTCATAAATTACATTTACAAAAAGGGATGTTGGATAAATTCATAAGTTACATTTATAGAAATTGATGCTTGTTTGAATTCCAAAAGAACTTATAGGTTTTTAAAGAGAAAAGGGGTCATTTTATTAGCTTATAACATGTAAATAAAGGGGGTTTATATGCACTCTAGATGCATATGGTGTCGATAGTTTCTTATAGGTACACCCCAAAGATCTATGTTTGTGTACACATACATACATGCATATATTCATACATAGATACATGCATGTAGTGATATATACATACATGCTTATATGTATATGTGTATGTATGTAGGTGCGTGTGCATACATGCATGTTTACATATTTGAGATACTTTCTATTGATTTGAAGTAAAGACATTATTGATCAGAGGGCGTTTAAGGATTGTGATGTAGTGGATAGAAACTTGATTATGTATTTACCAAATAGACTAGTTATGTACCTCCTAGTATGTACACGAGTGTCATAGTGTTTCTCCGTTTGATTATGCAACCCGTGCCAAAAGGTTGATGTATGTCAATGCCATTTCCTTTTGCACCACCGATGCAACCACAAAAAAAACTACCTGGTGTATTGGTGCATCTACGAAAAATTGGATCCTTGATGCAATTATCCAATCCTTCAAAGCATTCATCTATGTCTGCCAAAAGTTATCCAACATATCAAATATAATGACAATAATCAAACCATTTAGCAAGAGGCATATATAAGTATTTTGAGAAATTAAGTCAATATAACAATGTACTTTAACATGTCATTGCAATGAAAATCCACACTATCTTAATGTATAAAGTTTGAACAATATATTATTCATGCATCACAATCCCATCATACAATGAATAGGCTTTTCTACATATAAATCTAACTAAGCTCAAGCATATTGTATAATTATGGTAAGCAAAAACCTATATTTCCAATTCTATATAGAAACATTTAACTCAACTATAACACACACACACACACATACATACATACATACATACATACATACATACATACATACATACATACATACATGCATGCATGCATATGCATAAGTGATCTTAACCATACACATAATCAAGGGACATATGTTCACACTTGCATAGCTTTAAAACTTGGTTCAATATGAATCACCATTTGGCCTCTAAAAGCTAGCTAGCTAAGGATATTAACTCTATGCTTTGATTCCTATGTAGCTGAACTATTTCTACAGGTGCAAAAGTTGAAAGGCTTATACAACAAGGTAATGGAATCATGGGTACCATAGCGAGGCAATATGCTTGGCTATATCGAGTGACACCATGAATCATTTTCACTTGAACTTCCTATCTAAGGTATTACAAAATGAGTCTAAATGGTCATTGAACACAATCTTTATTAGCCATTACAAAAGGTAATAAATATTTACTTCCAATAAAGAGAGAAACAAGCACTTTTCAGCCAACAAACTACCCAATAAAACATATATCTAATTCAAAGCAAAATGAATCTAAGATAGGCTGCTTACCTTCTTAACTAGACCTCTTCATAGGAACATGGTGGAAACATACAAGTTGTACGAGTTTCACATGTAATAATCTTATTCTTGAAATAAAATATTGTCTTATGTGCTTTACCTTTGCATTGGGTCCCATTCTTGTAGCCATCGCCACGATAGCCAAAGCTACATTTACATGCATAGCCATTGACTAGGTTATATTGATCATTGCCAAGGCCAATATTTAGCACGTTGATACAAGTGGCATGTGTTGCACATGCATAGCTTGGATGGGAAGGAAGGTTGTCACAATTATAGGTACGGTTATCGACAGGGAAGCCCCAAGAGAGCTTAAGGGTGTAGGTATTAAGGTTAAGGTAGGTGTTTGGGACAAAGGGAAGAGAGGGGAGGGGAGGTGGCAACTGGGATGGCAATGATGGTGGTAATGGTGGTGATGCCGATGATGACAATGATGATGGTGATGTTGTTGTTATTGTCGATGGTGGTGATGATAGTGTTGGAACAAGCATGTCATGGTAAATGGTAGAGAAGCCACATGCCGTGTAGTTTAGGGTAGTACTGTAGAAATAATGATCATCAGGGTATATGTTGAACAAAATCCACTTGCCACCAATGCTAGGGAAGTTCACCTAGTATCATTGAAATTATTCACAAAAATCATATTTGAGAAGTAATATAATAAATTTCCAACTTAAAAAATTGTCAACTCTTAAAGGTTGAAAGGCATTAAAAAGAAACCCACTACCAAAATCTCATGACACTTGATACAAAGAATTCGTAGCTTTACAAAGTATAGCTTCATTCAAAACCTTTGAAAGACACTTTGTAGGTGTGTGTATGCATTAATTTTCAAAGATTCACTAAAATATGTACATAACTTTATATTAAAAGGTAGATAAAATAATATGGATAATATATATACACATGCAATCAATACAAACATGTATCATACTAAATGTATTATATATAAGTAGTAGTTTTCAAAATTAATTCAAAAAAGAGGTGAATGTCTATTTTACTTGACACTAGGATAAATAAACTAATGGTATCCAAGGTTATCTTTTTGCTTTTTGGGCCCTACATTGGAAGGCCTTTATTATGAATATTTAGGAAAATCACTACTTTTTTAACGCCAACATTTTGGTTCCATTGTTGAATCACACAAATTTTACTCTCTTAATACTCATGCTCTCACAATTATGCCACAATAGGAGACCATGATAGCTCAAAAGGATTCAAGGTTGATGTTCCTTAGAGAAGGCATAACTAATTTGAGTTAGAAATATGACTAAAGTAGGAAAGAAAGAGAAATGGTAGATAATAGAGAAGGATTAAACTAAACTCATTGGTATTTTTTTAATGTGAATAAATCAAGAAACACAATTGATATTGTATCCATTTTATTTATATTTTGTTGTAAGCACCATTCAAGTTAAATGTTTCTTTTTTTTTGGGGAGGGGGATGTTATGTAAAGTAAATTAACTAAGCAAAAAAGAGAAGTAATTACATATACTTTTTATTCCATAATTGCATACAAGCCACATTGTAGCTTATAATTACAGATGATGAAATAAATCTCCTTACACATAGGGGCAAGAGTTATGGGGGCCCCACATAAAAAAGGCAATTTCATTAGCAACAAGGCAATGGGGCGCACATAAAAAATGCCATTTGCTTTAACAAACAATTCAATCCTAGAAGACTATGTTGGTTTGATATGAAACCTTTCCTACCCTTACCTAACCTACGAAAGGGAAATTGAAGTCTAATCCTCGAACTCAACAGAAGATGGGAACAAACTTTACCTAGTCTCTTATGGCTCATCTTGCTCAACACCCTTTGGACAAATGAAAGAGCTACTAAGATTGGGCTGGGAAATGGATTGTTGTCTACAGGTAGCCTCAAACAAACAAAATTATAATGGAGAACTCCTTTTTCCTATAAGTCACTTCCATATGATTTAAGGTGTGATGGAACACCCCATGGGTAGGCTAGCCTTGAGTTGCCCATAGGGCTTGAACCTAAGAAGGAGAAATAACTTGTCTCAATATATTTCAACATTGAACACACGAAGTTTTGGATGAATTCTCACTACAATTCCGACAATGTCATGAGCTTTTGTGATATGGAAGGGATCATAAACCTAGCTTGGCGTAGGTCGGGGCAAGAGAATGCCACCCTGGGGTGGGGATCGGTAGGGTCAGGATGCTGAAACGTGTAGAGAAAAACAAGGGCAAAGAGGCATCCTCATATTTATAATATGCGATATTCTTAAGTTGCGAGGAAAGCGAGCCAAATCAAAGCTGATCTGTCGATAGGAATGGAACCCAGCTTCGGTGAGCGCACACGTGCACAGAGACAGCGCTGGCATAAGCCCGGTAGCTGTTCAGGTGATTGGTGAGAGGCCCCGTGTCATGTGACAGCGGTTTGTGAAATGGGCTCTCAAAAAACTGTGATATTGATATTACCTGGCAGCCGCCGGGGCCGGCGAAGGTCGGCTGGAGGGGGGAGTCGTCGCAGGGGTCGGTGCAGGCGCCGTAGAGGGCCTCCACTGCGGGGGCGATGAAGGCGCCCGGCCCGACCTCGAAGCTGCCGTGAATGCCGCAGCCGCTCACCAGGAAGCTGTTGTCCGGGGACAGGGCCACCCCTCGCTGCCCCATCAGCCCCAGATGCTTCTCCGCTTCACCATCATCGAAGTGGCTGAACGTACTCTCCGCGCCCGGCCCCGCGCACAGCCTCGCCATCACACCCGTCGAGTTCACCATTAGATGCCCCGCGCCGAAGCTCAGTACTTCCAGCTGCATCCCCCCGTCCGCTTCTATGTATGGCCGGTATATTAAATCCTTATCATTGTCCAACAACTGCTGATGAGCCTCCAATTCCTTCTCCTTCAACATATTCATCTTGCACACCACTCTGTAGTCCGGATGCCCGCACTCTGGGCTCATCCCGAACGGGTAGGGTATGCTTATGCCCCCGCACACCTGCGCCGTGTAGTTGCAGTACGACGCCTCTGAGAGCGTAGTCATATATTCCAATGACGTCGTCAGTACCGCGACTGTCAAAGTCGGCAATATCATGTAACAGCTCTTCATCATCCTGCAGCTGCAGTCTGGAAGAGCTAAGGTTCTTGATCAAGGTCCCAACTCCCAAGGTGATGATGTTTGGATCTAAAACTGGAGACTTATAAGTTCAAACGTTTCATCCAGATCCAATTAGGGTAGGTCTCACACACACACACACTCTCTCTCTCTCTCTCTCTCTCTCTCTCTCTCCCAAATTTTCCTTTGCCGCCGTTGACGTATCCTCCCTCGGACTCATCGCCTGTCCGCAACAGCCAGGGCCCTGTACTCAATCAACCCTGCTGCAGATGCTTCAGCGTGTCCTATGCGATTGTTCTTGACATGTCCGGCCTCTTCCACTCGGAAAGGGTGAGTGTGGATAGGGCCACGGGCTCTGAGGCAATCACATTGTCAATATGGTCTTCTGCAATAACCATGTGAGATTTCCGCGTTTCTAAGCATCAGCTCGGCCCTGTGCGGACACGAGTTGGCGGCCAGCTCACACAAAAATACTTCCTTCCGCCACTACCGTCTGAACCCACCCTGATCGAAGGTAGCACTAGGACGAGTCGTGACATTTGGCAAGAGCACACGGGATAACAAGAGAAACGTGACTATGTGTAGTGTGGAGCTGAACCACTTACACCACTCTAGATCACATGGCCGCTTATGGTCTCACACGCTTTGAAATTGTCCCTCACTAGCTAGCATTTCAATGAATTTACCAAGTATATATAAACATTCATTTATTTCACTAGAAAGATTAGCCATATAGGGTTTGTTGATCTTTTCCTTATGGCGAATTAATGGAGAGCCCTTTGTCTCTTCCTTAATTCATAGACAAGCTAGGATATTTGCAACATTGTAATCCAACTATCTTTGGGATCAGCTTCCTCATAAGTAGGTATATTGACTTGCTCAAACATATATGCGCAACAAGTCAATACATGATTTGTAGCCGAAGGGCAAAATTGCACAGGTTTGTGAACCTCTCTCTCTCACTCTCCTTCAACAACAATGGTTGTACTATTGATGTGAGAGGCTATCGATACATCTCTCTCTCTCTCTCTCTCTCTCTCTCTCTAATGGATGTGTAGTATGACAGTTGGGGAGAGGGAGAGCCTCTTTGTCTCTCACTCAGATGCAAGGGTAAGGAGTGCATGATGGAATAGGATAAGTGACACCAAGGCAACACATGTGGTAGTCAAGGTGTTGTGCATGGTGTAAGGGAATGGGGGCATGAGCGAGGCAACCATATGGAGTGTGCTACATGTGTGGTGGTGAACAACATGAAATAGAGGTGGTAGCCGCGGCAGTGGCATAGATGCTGAGAATCTACCAATCACACCCGATGTATGCCCCTTTGTATGGAACAACTAGGCCAGGAAGATGCAGTTCATTCTAGGAAGAGAGACAGATCCCATAGGCACAGTGATGAAGTGTGCTACCAAGCATTCCTATATAATGATGTACTTGACTATCACTTTCATATGATGATAATGCAATAGTACTTGTCTCTTTGTGTCAAGTCCCTGTGTCATTGTCAGTCCTACACAAGATTGCGTTTATGAGTTCAAGCCTCAATCTTGAAACCTAATTCACTTGTGTAACAATTGTCTTCTTTGTCAATGTCAACATGAGTAGTATCTTCATCTTCCATCCTCCATAGCTTCTGCCTTTGCCATGCTCTAGATCCCGCATCTTTCACATGGTATCAGAGCCCACACGGGCATGGCACTACTCCTTCAGCTCCATTTCACTTTCATCTAGCTGAGCTTGAGCTCAGTCCAGCTCAAGACTTCATCTTCTACTCTTTTTTCTCACTGTCCTGTTTGGCAGCCATAGCCAGATAGAACCTACTGCTCTTGGAGCTTCCTGATCTCCTTCCACAAGCCATATCTTAAGTCGATTTCTTCTATGAATATCTCCCCTAGGTCAGGACGCTACTCCTCATCACGACAAACACCAACATTGACCAACCATAGCTCCAGCATTGCAAGATTTCGTGGTCGATGTTCAAATCTGCGATGTTCCCTGTCGTACTGCTGGATCTCCACGCACAAGCCGCGATACATCCTGCGCCTATAGGGCTTCTTTAGCCCTTGACATAGGCTATCGAACCACCAAGTTTCAGCCCCAATAATTGCGCCTATCTCCTGCTTCAGACGAAAACACAGACGTTGCCATCCCTGCCTGTTCTGCACCATTTCAGCGTCGTACACCCTGCACCATATATAGAATAAACAATGTCGATGCTGATCATGGGGCATTCAAAGCCTAACCCATGAACTATCTTCTCACCAAATATCAGCACAAATGGCTATCGGATCGAGTTGCTATCATCGTTTTTATCAGATGGGTTTGAAACCCTAACATAGTCCTCCATAGCTTTTTCCACTCAAGCTCATAAAACCACTTCTTTTTCTCAGTCATGCTACTTGGATCACCCTATTGACATCCAGTTTCACTGATTTAGTCAGTGCCACACATCAAGGAGGGGAAGTTCTTGGAGATCCTTGGATATTTTTGAAGATTGGAAGACCAAGCATTCAACAACCACATCAAGCTCCTCTTCCAACTCATCCTTCTCACTCTTCTCACTCAACTGAAGGTTTTGCTAATCTGATCTGAGTATTTACTCAGTGTTCAGCAAGATTTTACCAGCAAGGAGGGGACTCAAACAACGGGTTCATCAAGCAAAGGATCGGCATCAAGAATCACCATCTTCAACTCTAGTATCCCTTGATACTTAAGAGTGTTGATTTAACACTATCTTCGCTTGTGTTTTTTGACACATTGAAGATCAACTTGGTTGCCACTTACTCACAGATTTGAAGCAGATTCTTGGTCATATCTATGATAACCAAGAAGATTTCTATGTGGATACACTTTATGAAAAGTAACATGACTTATCTACACTACATAGAAGATTTTTGTGATCTACTTGCAGAGAGACATGGAGTTGCTCATACTAAAGTGCAATCAATGATTCCATCTAAAGTTTTTGAAGACACTCCAGTTACCTTGGCCATCATGAATAATGAGATGTCTTTGCTTGAGGGGGACAAAGACATGGACATAAAGACTAAAGCTGTAAGCAAAGTCCATGGGGAACCAAACCAAGAAGACCATAAGATCAAAGAGCAAAGGAAGAAGGACAATAAGAAGATCAGCCATGAAGACCAAAAGACCACATCATTCAAAGCTAAAGAACCAAAGATGAAAGACAAGAAGATTTTCCATGCTGACAAAGAGAAATCATATGCTGAAAAAGACCACAAGGCCCTATCGGTCCTTGTCTCTCATTTTCTATTTTAAAAGCATTGTACCTGCCTTAATGTTCCTTTCATAAGCTTGAAAAAAAACTCCTCATGTAGCCTTGTACTATAGCCTCTATACACTTTGTGAGGCCCCTGTTACAGCCTCTGGATGTCCACCATGTTTATGGTACCCACACTTAGCCTTTTCTGCGACAGCCTCTGGTGTTTTGCCATGTTTGTGGTATGCCCACACTTTGCAGGTACTGCTCTCACTAAAGCCTCTACACACTTTGTACTTTCAGGTTGTGATTGACGAGGGGTGTTGAGAATCTACCAATCACACCCGATGTATGCCCCTTTGTATGGAACAACTAGGCCAGGAAGATGCAGTTCATTCTAGGAAGAGAGACAGATCCCATAGGCACAGTGATGAAGTGTGCTACTAAGCATTCCTATATAATGATGTATTTGACTATCACTTTCATATGATGATAATGCAATAGTACTTGTCTCTTTGTGTCAAGTCCCTGTGTCATTGTCAGTCCTACACAAGATTGTGTTTATGAGTTCAAGTCTCAATCTTGAAACCTAATTCACTTGTGTAACAGTTGCCTTCTTTGTCAATGTCAACATGAGTAGTATCTTCATCTTCCATCCTCCATAGTTTCCGCCTTTGCCATGCTCTAGATCCCGCATCTTTCACAATAGAGTAGTGGGGTGTGCAAGTGGGGCAAAGAGAGAGAGAGAGTGTGTGTGTATGTGTGCGCGCGCATGCACACACACACACGCACGCTGAAAGGTTGCCATCATCCCTTCTCTCTCTCTCTCTCTCTCTCCATTGAGATATGTGGTGATAGGGATAATGTTTGTCTACTCCAATCACACACACACACACACACACACACACACACATTCTCTCTCTCTCTCTCTCTCTCTCTCTCTCTCTCTCTCTGTCTCTCTGTCTCTCTCTCTCTCTCTCTCTCTCTCTCTCTCTCTCTCTCTCTCTCTCTCTCTCTCTCTGTCTCTCTCTCTCTCTCTCTCTCTCTCTCTCTCTCAATGTACATATATAAAAACTGTAGGGCATACTTTTCATACATTGCATCTTTGTGTGTGCACATGTGTGTAAAGTGTAATGTTTAGTTTATCACACCAATTTATTTGATAGTAGGTAAATCATACATTTCTACACTTTTGTTACTTCACACATATGTTTTTATACATTCAATCTTTAGCCTCACATTGAGATTTCTTGACCTCCATAGCATTAGTTAAAATTTAGAACTAAGTAGCTTACTCAAATATCTTTTCAATTGTACCACATATGGAATACTTTTATGAGTACATAAATGAATTTATATGTTCTTTAATATGTTAATGATATTGTAATATAATTATATGTATATAGTATATGTGTGTGTATACAATAAGTTATTAATATAACTTATTGTATATTATAAATGTCCACACGCACACGCACACACACACACACACACATGTATATTTAAAGATCATCCCTTCTTTTTTGATCAAACGGCATCTGCTAAAGACGCAAGGTATTGGCAAAAACATATTGTTGCATGTGGCTTCTATAGCGAAAAAACGGATTCTATTGTGGATTTGTAGAAAAAAAAACTATCCTTCTTTTAAAAGTCCACAATTAGAGGGAGAAATCTTGTGTTCTCAAAGTCATAAACTTGCGATAGTGAAAAATTGTTTTGCTTCGATTGGCATTGCAAACAAATATTCATTTATATGATTGTTTAAGATTCTACTTCAATTTACCTATATATATATATATATATAACAATGGTAAATCTAATGTATAACCAATATATGTATACCAATTGATATCCTTAAAAATGTTTGAAATTACCTCTTTATGTGTGATAATGATTTATTTTTGTTTTTACTTTTTGTATGTTATTATTATTTTTTATCTTTTGAAAAAAATTATATATTTTAAGAACTCTCTGTCCCTCTCTCTCTCTCTCTCTCTCTTGTTATAAATAAAATAATTTTTAATATTAGCACTATTTACTTTTTTCTTTCTTATCATTGTATATTATTATAAAACTAATCTTTCATAATAAAAGATAATTATTTGCATTTATTTTTAAAGTTTAGTTAATGTTAATATTTACTTTTTGGAAGATATAATTTATTTTTTATTTAAAAATGATTTTTATGCTCTCTCTAACGTTAGATTGGTCATTATTTATTGAATGCAATTACCAATCTTTTGCATTTGCATCTGTTTGTTGGCTTCATCTTTGCAAGGACATGCTTCTCCATCTACACTTTTAAAACTTATTTTTTTATTTGTTGGTTCATAAGTTCTTTGTCTGTGTTTAACATTACTCTTGAATGTTGAATTCAATTAACTTAATTGGTTGAGTTATGTTTAATATCATCGTTGAACATTGAATTGACTTGACTTGATTAGTTTGGTTATTTTTAATGTTTATATTTTGGTTCATTTTTACATTTATTATTTTGTAGATTTTAATTTTGAATGGTTAGTTTGATAGTTCACTTATATATACTCTCTCTCGCTCTCTCATTATTATAAATAAAATATATAGTACTATTTATTTATTTTGTTATTGTCATAATAAAAATAGTTGTTTATACTTATGTTGAAAGATTAGTTAATGTTAATAATAATTTTCAAAAATATATCATTTTTAAAACTTTAAAAACAATTTTTATACTTTCTCTAATGTTATATTAGTGATTCCTTATTGAATGTAGTTACCACTCTTTTGCCTTTGCATCAGTTCATTGGCTTCATCTTTGTAGGTACATGCTTTTCCATCCATGATTTTAAACTTGTTTTTTATTTATTAGTTCATAAGTTCTTCATCTGTGTTTAATATCATCCTTGAATATTGAAATCAATTAACGTGATTAGTTGAGTTATATTTAATATCATAGTTGAATGTTGAATTTCCTTGACTTGATTAGTTTGATTATTGTTAATGTTTATGTTTTGGTTAATTTTTTTATTATTTTTATATGTTTTACTTCTTAAAGATTATTTTGATAGTTTACTTATATATACTCTATTTTTCTCTCTCTCACTCATTATTATAGATAAAATATTTTATAATATTAGTTTTTTTAATTTTGATAATTTTTATCATAATGAAAAATAGTTTTTATACTAACTTTTAAAGGTTAGTTAATATTAATATTTATTTTTTATAAGATATACTTCATCTTTCCTATTAAAAAAGATTTTTATGCTCTCTTTAATGTTATATTATAAAGTTAATCTTATTCTTTTATAAATTTATTAATGATAACATTTATGTTGATGTTTTCTCTTTGTCTCACATTTTTTGTAAAAAAAAAGGGTTTTTATACTCTCTCTAACCTTGTATTAGTGATTTTTGAAAAATATACTTACTACTAGTTTGCATTTGCATCCCTTCATTAGCTTCATCTTCGTAAGTACATGCGTCTCTATCATTGTTTTGATATTAGTTAAATGTGATATTAATTTTTTTTGGTTTATTAGTTTGTAAGTTCTTGATGTGTGTTTAATATCATTCTTGAATGTGAAAGTTCTTCATGTGTATTTATTTATTAGTTCTTCGTAACTTCTTCATATGTATTTAATACAATTTTTAAGTTAAGTACTATTTATTTTTGTTATTCTTGTTATTACATGTTATTTTACTTTCTAACCTTATATTGGTGATTAATTTTTATATATTTTGCATTTTAAAGGTTAGTATTATAATTTTCTCATACATGCTCTATTTTTCTCTCTCATGCTCTCTCTCTCATGTTCATTATATATTGAGAGAGGTAGGATTATAACAAAATTTATATACACCTAAATATTTTAGCATACATTTTGTGCAGTGTGGAGCATGTTGAGGCTTTTGGGATAATGACAATAGATTTGTGCATGATTTGTTCATTGCACTTCTAGTGCATGATGTACTATGCTTAAAATGAAAGAGATTGCAAGAAAGAAGTCCATTTGTCGTGCGCTTAGGTGTGTTAGTAGATATAACAATAATGTTGGATGCTTAAGGATCATTCATCACTTTTAAAAACCCATCATTGTTAGGCTTTCCACACTCACTAGGGTCACCTAGACCTCACCAAAAATCAACCACCAAAAACTTGAGTACATCACTAATTGCTAAATGAAAGGCCAACTAATGAGCTACAACACTAAAGAACATGAAGACTTAGGACATCTTCTTGAAAAAGTGCCCATGAGCTCTATAGGGACTTAATCCACATTTCATGACCTAGATGGTAGTGATATTTGCTTACCTTGAAGCATTCCCTTTCCACCAAGTCCATGTTAGATATGCTCAATGCCCTACCCTCATAAGGTGCCACCAATGTTTCATGGTGCTCAAAGATGTAAGGCCCCCATTATGAGGAGAAGCCATGTGTGAGCCTGGACATTGGTGGGTCATGACTTATATGTCAAATGACTATCAAAGGATTTGCTTCACGTTCATCTTCAGAGACTCGACATTGGGCCAAGGAGTTAGTTTGATTGCGAGTGGACATTGAGGGGGGGTGTTAGATATGCTCAATGCCCTACCCTCATAAGGTGCCACGAATGATCCATGGTGCTCAAAGTTATAAGGCCCCCACCATTGAGGAGAACCCATGTGTGAGCTTGGACATTGGTGGGTCCTGACTTGTATGTTAAATGAGGTCTATGTGACCAAATGGCCAAAAGGTGACCGTTATGGATCTAGCGTTTGGGTTTGACAGATTAGTTAGCAACTCAAGGCACACCGCATAGATTTGCAAGGTAAGGAAGTTATGAGGGATCCCTATTTTGGGTTCGAGGGCTAGCAGAAGTATCCCTTGACTAGGGGTAGGAAATATTCCCTGGAATATTTCCCAGCCAACTAGTGGAGGTGCACATGGTAGGTCAACAAACACAAGTGCACATGGAAGGTCAACGGACACATGTGCATATGGAAGGTCAATAGACACATGTGCACATGGAAGGTGAACTGACACATGTGCACATGGAAGGTCAATAGACACATGTGCATATAGAAGGTCATCCATCATGACCCCCTCCACAAGTTATAAAAGGTAGACCTCTTTATAACTTTCATGATCCATCCTTTCACCCAATCAGATTTATTCTAGCTACCCTTAGGCTCTTCACCTATCTTCTATCCAGATCGTCATCTAAGCTTCAAATTGGAAGTGCATGGGTGGATAGACCTGCCTTTGTATCAACTTGTTTGGAGTTAAAGAAACTTTTTGTTCTCCTCTTATTTGTTGTGTACTCTCTTTCTCTATCTCTTGCTCAAATTCTATTTGCTACGATGTGTAATTTTTACAGTCCAAAGGTTATGACTATTGTGATACACTCACATATACTTGGGGAAAAATGACAAAGATAATGAGAAACCACAAGGAGGATTGAGTAACAAGAGAACTTACCCAAACCTAGGATTGTACGTCAAATCTAAGGAGATTTGGATTGAGACAAAAAGTACTAATTTTTATGCTTTTTAAATATATTTTGTTAGACAGCCCAATTAGTCTATCAATATATTATTGCACCTAAACTTATCAAATGTAGTTGCAAGAGGCATTACGGCCATTAGCAACAAATGATATTATTTGTAGATCTCTTTTGAGGATGATCAAAAGATTGTCAATATATGGGTTTACTAATGGAAATTCTCTTTTATATATATACATTTTGTATTATGGTTGTATCCATTACTACTGTATTGTGTAAACGAATTATGACTACTGCATACACATCTCACACACCAGTTGGATACCAAACAATTAGAGTAACTGGGAGTTTCGAGATCTCTCATCCTTTGTTACTTTGGATTAGTTTCATCCTAATTCCTCAAATTGCTCTACCAATGCTAGGGGTCAGCATATTGTCACCCCAAGTAATACTTACAAATTTTTTATTCTTGAATATTTTAAATAAAATATATTAATTAAAAACTATTTTTCTTAAAATTTTTAAAAACATTCAGGTATGATGAGCAATGTTCGCAGCCACATGGGGTAACACAGTCTAAGATGGGAAGTGGCACATCACCCTTGCATATTGCATATTGCATAACCCACATTAACATTCAATAATTCAAGTAAAAATATTAAGCTATCTTTTCAATAATTAATGTAGGATGATTTAGAATGATGGATGTATAAGTCGAATTTATATGATCAATGTGAACAATGTTATCAATTTATTTCTAGATATTGAAGTTTTCAATAAGCGAAACTATATTTTAAAAGATAATGTTATATTTTCTATTTGTCATGGGATAATGAATCTATGTTACCAAATATATTTATGTATCTTTAATCATTCATCTTTTTGTATGGTTGAGATACAAAAAATTGTATTATGCTCTAATCTTTTTTCGATACTTTAATATTACTCTAAGTAGGGATATTGCTTGCATGTTCGTATACAAGCAAGAATTTGAATAACATTCTTAGTTTAATTTTAGATGCACCCTACGATCATATTGAAAAATATTTAAATATATTGGTACATTTATAAAAAAGTACTTTGAGCTTCACTGCAAATCATCGAGAGAACATTAGCACAAAGCATTCACAGACACTGGTGCAAAGCGCAAAGAGAATCTAGGTATGGAGTGTCTACTAGTTGTTATTCCTAAAGCCTCAAATGTGTCCCTCCTCAATTGTTCCCATGTGGCATAATTTTAACTATATAAGATGATGGTGGCCTTAAAAGGTTCTCTGTCATGGGCATCCTTATGGGAGAACCACTATAAATAGGAATTTTCTAAAGATAATAAAAATATAAACTAAGTTTGGCCCAAACATGAAGGTATATAGATGTTACAATGAGCACTTTATGAAAGGGAGTGACGGATCGAAGGTTGGACTCGAGAGAGCTATGGCAGGAGAGCAAGAGCAAGAAAGCGAGAGACTAGAAATGGGAACTCCGACAATCACAATGTATGATCGGGCCTTTCTTTATTCAAACTGTCACTAAAAGAATAAAGAATAAAGTGATGGCGATGGGCGCCTGCCACCTGCAGTGTGCAGTGGCGGTGACTATTAGTGTAGTAATACACGGGCGGCTAGGTAGAGGCCCCTTTACCCCCAACAACCTCCCACTAAAAGGCGAATCTGCCCCAATGAGGAGTGAAAAGAAAAAGAAAAAAGACAGTACAACATGTACACATGTACAATAGGATGAGGAAAGACGTCATCTCATCCCACCCCCATCAACCTCCTGAGGAAGGTAAAGTGCTCTATAGAGAGGCTTTCCGTGAGCAGATATCTGCAGGATTTTGGTTAGTCGAGATCTTGACAAGATCAACAGACTTGTCCTCAACGACCCCACGTATGAAGTGATACCTCACCTCTATGTGTTTTGTCTTTGCATGGAAGACCGGATTCTTGGCTACCTGAATAGCACTCATAGAATCCGAATGCAGTGTAGGGATAGCATCAATACCAAGGTCAGCAACTAAATGACCCAACCAAATGGCCTCCTTGCAAGCCTTAGTGGTGACTGCAACATACTCGGCCTCTGTAGTAGAAAGGGACGTGCATTTCTGCACCCTGGACATCCAAGAAACAACACCTCCAGCATAGGTGAATACATAGCCGGAAGTGGACTTCCTACTATCTACATGTCCTGCATAATCAGAGTCAGTGTACCGCACGACTCCTATATCCTGGCTGCCATAGCATATGCACATATCTGCAATGCCCTTCAGGTACATCATGATACCCTTCACGGCATCCCAATGCTTCTTGCCAGGTGTAGCAATATAGCGTGCCACAACACCAACTGCAAAGGCAATATCTGGACAAGTGGCTATCATGGCATAAATAAGACTGCTCACTGCGGATGCATAGGGAATCTTGGCCATCTCGGCCCTCTACTCATCTATCTGCGAACAATCAGCCTGTGATACCTTCACATAAGAAGGAAATGAACAGCCAATAGGCTTTACGTCCTGCATGTGGAAGTGCTCAAGGACTTTATGAATGTACTACCTCTGTGATAAGTAGAGGAGTCCCTGATGCCTGTTGCGTCTAATGCACATACCAAGTATGTGAGTGGCTTGTCCCAGATCTTTCATCTCAAAGCTCTTCTTGAGCTGAGCCTTAAGAGCATCTAGCTCATCATGAGCTTTCCCTGCTATTAGCATATCATCCACATAGAGTACCAAAATCAATAAAGAACCATCACAGGCTTTCTTCCTGTAAAGACACGGATCCATAGCAATCTGATTGTAGCCCTATGACTGCATAAATACATCAAACTTGTGATACCACTCCCTAGGTGCTTGTTTCAAGCCATAAAGACTTTTCTTCAATTTGCACACTAGATGCTGCCTACCAGGTTGTACACAGCCCTTAGACTGCTCCATATAAATCTCATCATGCAATTCCCCATGTAAGAAAGCCGTCTTGACATCCATCTGGTATAAATCCAAGTCAAGCTGAGCAACCAAAGCCAAGACTAAGCGCAGGGTGGTCATCTTAACCACAGGAGAAAAGACCTCGTCAAAGTCCACACCATGCTCATTCTTAAAACCCTTTACTACCAATCTAGCCTTGTATGCCGACTTGGGGTGTCCAAGGGTACTTTTTAGCTTGTACACCCACTTGCATGGCAAAGCCTTATTGCTCGTAGGTAAGGAAACCAAATCCCAAGTGTCATTCTTATGCATGGAATCTATCTCAGACTGCATAGCCCTCTCCTAGGAGTGACTATCACCCCTGCGCATAGCCTCATCATAGGTTAAAGGCTCTCTTGCATCTGTAACCAAGACATAATGCATCGAGGACTGAAATCAATTAGGTGGACGTCTGTCTCTAGTAGACCCGTCTCACAACAGGCTCTGCTCCCTACCCAACTGCCTGTCCAACACCCTGACCATGAGCATCTGCTGCAGCTATAGGCTATCCAACTGGCTATGCGGGAGCTCTCGGCTCCTCTTGAAATATAACCCTGCGGATCTCAACAACTCTCTCAGGCTGCCTATGCATTTTTTCTTCATGGAAGACTACATCATGACTGCGGATGAATTTTTGGCCCTACGAATCCTAGAGACGGTAACCCATCTCACATGCATCCCCATAACCAAGGAAAATGCATTTGACTTTCTTGGGATCCAGCTTACTTCTCTTGTCCCTAGGCACATGGCAAAATGCCTCACATCAATGCAGTGCAGAATACATCCCATGACTCATTAAGAGTACCAAGCAAGAAAAGAGGAATGGCATCCTCTGCAAAAGTTATGTCCTGCGAAGTCAAGTTCTTGAGTATAGCATGGAACTAGCTCAAGTGAGCATACATAGTCACATTCTCCTTCATGCGCAGATCCATAAACTGCTTTAGCCAATACATCTGACTCGCTGGACTTTTCTTGTCATAGAGATTTTTTATCTTTTCCCACAATTGCCATGCACTCTGTTCTTCCTCAAAGACATTATAGTGAACCTGTTCTGTGAGAGACAATACAATAGTGGAGTTGCATAACTCATCAAGCTCAAGCCATTCCTCATCTGGCATAGTTGCAGGCGGATGCCCGCTTAACCTCAAAGGTTTGATTTGCGATTTGTGCATCAACACCTGCCAAATCTGGCTCTTCCAATAAGAGTAATTCGTACCATCAAGCTTAGTGATGTTGAAAATAGCATGATCATTGGACGAACTCGCCATAATGCAAGCTCGAAGACTGTAAACAGTTCAAAACTACTTGTTGTTTACTGTAGAAAATGACCAAAAAATCACCAAAATTGACGAAAAATGGCGAAGAAAGTGGAACCAAAGCTGCTGTCCACCAAGTACTAGTGAAAATACATCATTTCAGAGTGTTTCAGCATGAGAAATCCATGTCAGTCCATACATATATGCTTGTTGTAATAAATTTCAGATTTTAGTAAAAGAGAGCTAACAGAACCAAAATCGGATCCCAAGGCAATTAGATACTACCAAGACCAAAGCCGGCATCATGCGGGCATAGCATAAGCATATGACGGTCGATAAGCATGAATCCAACACCCAAGTATGTCATACAAATATCTGCCAGTGAGTAGGCACATCCCCTAGGCAACGGGGCAAAGTGTTCCTGCCACTACAAAGGTGCAATAAGTCCATCCATAATAAACCTTAATGCAAGAGGATGCATCATAAAAAATATACCTATGCTTTCAGCTCTCCCTAATGTTGTTATGCCAATGGCTAGCCAAATGGGCCCATTAAATAGTGGAAGCCAAATGACAAATCTCAATGTAATGCCAAATAATCTGCTACCAATACCTATCAAGGTGGTTAAGTCATTGGGACCCTGAGTGGATGATTACAATTATGAGTCTAGTACATCAAATGTTCTTGGTGAAGTCAAGGACATGATGAAGTATTATACTGACATGATAACTAAACGATATAGAAAAATAGCCATAGATATGAACTTCTTCAAGAAGCAGCAAAACTTAATAGGAATTCAACACCCTAAAGAGGTTAGTCCATCAAGATTTAGTTGTAAGTGGTATATTGGTTAGCACCTCCCATAGAATTTCCCTCATGTGAAGTGCGATATATGTGGGAAGTCAGGACATATGGCTAATACATGTTGGAGTAGAGTTAGTTCACTCCAACATCGCAGTCAACAATCTAGGCTAGTGAATCATTGTTCAAATTATATGAATCCTTGAGGGGAGGGCCCTAAGCAAATCTTGCAAAGGGAGAAACCACCCTAAAGGAAGTGCCTAGTGGGGTTAGTCTGGTATAGGCACTTCCAATTGAGGGAAATGTAGCCTCAATCAATGTAAGAGTGGTCATTAGGGGCCATAAAATGAAAGAGGTTCAAAAAGATGACCCTGGTACAAGCAAAGCTATCCCTAAGCCTATCGGAGTTGATAAGAAGGTTGCAAATGCCAATACCCAAGCAAGTTCTCTTAAACTGAACGTGTTTTTAGAGGAGCCTGTGGTTAAGAGCAAGCATAAGTTAAAAGCAAAGGAGGTTGTTAAGGTTGTCAGAAAGTTTTATAAAAAAAGGATGGTGTGGTAAGAAAAAAAGGATGTTGCGAAAATTCATGAGTTTGATTTAGCAAATGCTCTATGTGAAGTCAAGCTAGATGTGAACTTGATATAATTAATATGGTTGTTACCTAACATTCGCAAGGAGTTCAAGAAAATCCTATGAATAGATTATATTGTAGAACTTATTGGTGTCAATCAAGTAGGTAGTGAATGGTGGGAACATATGGAGAAACATTGCCCTAGGGTTCAGGTGTATGTTGATGGCATCTTGATACAACATGCTATGGTAGACCCATGCTCATCCATAAACATCATGAGTATGGACTTACTAGAGTGGCTTGGTTTTCCCATTCAAAAGGATGTTACAACTATCCAAAAATTTATTGATGATAGTTTAAGATAGTCAAAAGGAATAGTCTCTCAAATACATGTAATAATAGTGCATATTGAGTGTATTCTTGATTTTCAAGTTATCCAATTTGTTGGGAAACTAAGCTATCAGTTGTTGTTGGGACGACCATGGATATTGCACTACTCTAATCATTTGGTATACATCCTAGTTGGTCAGTTGATCTTTGGGCATGGGTCAAGGAGAATGATTTTTTATGTTTACCCTCAATGCCCACACTGAATGAAAGGGCACCACCTCCCACTATAGAATGGGAGGCACTTGAGGGTACCTGAGTCTGATGAGGGTTCCATAATAGAGGCCTATCAAGTGTGTTTGAATGAGTAGATAGAGGCAAAATATTTGATATGTGACAAGGATATAATAGAGTGGGATATTGGGACTCCTAATGATCCCCGCCTAATCAAACTAGGTACTATATTATCTTATGATGAGCATGCAAACTATGTATCGCTCCTACAAGAGTTTAGGGATATGTTCACATGGAGCTATTATGAGTTGAAGGAGATTCCCTATACTATTGCCATGCACACGATCCCATTCAAAGAAGGAAGTAATCCAATAATACAAAAGGTTAGATGAATTTCTTTTGAGTTAAGAGAGACTCTTTTTGAGGAATTGATATATTTAAGAAAGGCACGTCTGATCTTTCTTGTTGAACACACTAAATGGTGCTCACCAGTTGTGATAAGGAGGAAGAACAATCAAATTTAGCTATGTGTAGATTTTAAGGAGCTAAACAAGCAGATAGTAAAAGACTACTACTCTCTGCCCTTTATTGACTAGATTTTAGATTAGTTGGTAGGGCGAGAAATGTACTCCTTTATGGATTGCTTTGCGGGCTATAATCAAATGGACATAGCTCATGAGAATAAGTTGAAAACGATGTTTATTACAGTCTTTAGTACATTTTCATACCATATCATGGCTTTTGCTCTATGTAATGCTCTTGGACCTTAGCAAAGAACAATTGACAAGATGTTTGCCAATATCTCCCTTAAAGAACCTAAGGTTTGTATAGATGATTTGGGGGTAGAGACCACAACTTGTGATAGACAACTCATCGTTTTTCGTAATGCTTTGAGTGTTGTCGTGAGTACTACATAGCATTAAATCCTTGAAAGTGTGTATTTCAGGTTCCTTATGGCTTATTATTGGGTCATGTTGTGAGTGTAGCTAGCATTGCCACCTACTGGTCCTAAGATGTTTTAGGAAGGTTCATAGCTTTGTTTAATGTATGGGATCTTATTGTTGATTCATTAATGCATTGGTCAAGTGCTCAATACCTTTGACAAATCTACTAGTACACAACTATGTTTTCAAATGGACTGAATCATGTGCAGTGGCATTTGAGGATGTTAAGATGGAATTGTCCAAAATGCCAATGTTAAAAGCTCCAAAAAGGGGTTTCAAGGTTTTCTATGCCTTAACAATTACAAGAAGGCATAGCATCTATTGTTGCCTACTATCATAAATTTGGAATGTGCAACTTTATAACTAAACCTTTAGAGAGAAGTAGCTCGCACTTGCATTAGGCCTGATGACTTCATGTTCCTCGCACAAAAGAAAAATACAAGTCTCTATTTATGATTTGCATAAGTTCTTTGAAATGAATTCCCAAGATTAGAACTCCTCATTGCATCATCATCTTAAGAAGGACTCACATCTAGATTGCATGGTATCATGAACAATTCCAGTTGCACTACTAGGGATTCATCTTAAAGTTAGTTATAAGACGTACATATGAAATGCTAAACTTAATTTCTCAGGGAAGTTCAATAAGATGAATCCTATATATGCAAGGACAAGGATTAACTCGACTTATTTAGGGTTTAAAGGTAAATGAGACAAACTATTGTTACATTCATAGGAGGTTCGGCTGAAAATTAGACTTCAATTGGGATAAAATGGGTAAATTTTGTCGACTAATCAACAACCACATAAATGATATTGTATTTGTGCTTCATTGTAGGCAATATGTAATAAAATCCATGCTTATATTAGTCCACTTCCCTTGAGGAATAGGTGATGGCTGAAGCAATCCACCAACTAGAAGTGTGGAGTCTTTAGTTTGTTAACATGGAAGACACCACATGATATAATCTCTAACATCCCTCCAATTTGTGGAGTCTTTAGTTTGTTAACATGGAAGACACCACATGATATAATCTCTAACATCCCTCCAATTTCCCTTCCAATAAAAACTCTTATGGATAGTATCAAATGTTTCGAACACTCTATGAGTGGTGATTCACCAAAGGTGAGGAATGCATTTCTTGCCAATTGTGATACTTGAAGGATGTTTGAGACATCAAATAAACCCATCTTTTGTACCATAACAATCCGTTATGCCATGAAAAATTGGGATACTTTTCATCTCTTCCTTACTAAAATGCTCTCATCATAGTAGCTACATTTTTATCAAGAAAATTCTCTTCTTATATGTCATGGATCCAATCTTTGTGAAAGTGAATATGTCCACATTCTTGAAAAAATTTGGCCACAATATTACTTTTACCCATTATATAAGGGATATCAAAATCATAGTCTTGAAGTATAGATAACTATCTTCATTGCTTAGGAGATATAGCAAGCCGAGAAAGAAAATATTTTAGCACACAGTGATCACTCTTGACCTTGAAATGGCTGCCATAGATGTAATGATGCCACTTTTTGATTGCATGAAGACTAGTTAGCATTTCTTGCTCATAGACATGGAGTTAATGTTCCTTATTATCTAACTTTCTACTCTCATATGTAATAAATCCATGATCTTGATAGAAAATAGTCCCAATACATTTTTCACTAGCATCCATATATATAGTGAATTCCTTGGAAATTTTTAAACATACCAAAATTGGTACTAAAATTAATAGGTATTTCAGCTCATTGAAGCTTTAGTTCAATATGAAATCCCAAAAGAAGGCCTCTTTCTTCAACCTATCAGTCATGTGCATAATTTTTAATGAACTATTGATAAAAAGAGGATAATCCTAGGAAAACTCTCAAAAATATGGAAGTACTAGGGGTATGCCAACTCTTGACACATTGTAATTATTTTTTATCCTAATCCTAGTTCCATTGACTATGTGGTTGAAATATTCCACCTCATCCTATATTAAAAAACACTTGGATTCTTTTGTAAAAATTTTATGCTTCCTTAATATGTTAAAGACCTCCTGTACATACTTTAAATACTCTTCCTTGGACTTACTATATATGAGGATATCACCAAATAAAACAACAAATTTCTTCAGTAAGAATGGCTACAAAATCTTATTCATTAAGGTCTTAAAAGTGGTTAGAGCATTTGATAGTCCAAAAGGCATCACTAAGAATTGATACAATCCCCTTTTAGTTCTAAATGCACTCTTGTACTCATCCCCCTCTTTCATGAAAATTTGATGGTATCCTAAACTTAGATTGATCTTAGTAAAAACCTTGGCATCCTTGAGTTTATCCAAGAAATCATCAATGTGAGGGAATGGGATACTTGTTTTTGACAATGGACTTATTTAGCTATTTGTCAATGCACATATGAAACGTCCCATCCTTCTTCTTCACTCAAAGCATTAGAGAGGCAAAAGGTGATTGGCTTAGTTGTATCAATCCCATTTGCATAAACTCTTTAACCTATCACTCCACCTCCCCATGCTCAAACTTAGACAATCTGTAAGGTGGCATATTGATGGGCTTGGTATTAGGGACCAAAGTCAAACAAATAATCAACCTCTCTCTTAGATGGCAATGAAGATGGGGATTGAAATAAGTCTTTGTATTCTTCTAAAAACCTACTCAATGTTGAATTCTTCTTCTTTGTAGTAAGTGTGGACTAATTTTTTTCTCTTTTGAAAGAAGAAGAGTGAATACACAAGACTTTACATTGATCTCTCTCTTAAATTTATTTATTGGAATGAGCTCTATATATATATGATCCACTCCATGTAAAGTAACTATCTTTCCATATCAATATGTTCCATTTCTAAGGCTAGAAGATCAACTTTAATGGTATATAATGGTGAAAGCTTTATAGGACTGCATAGGCAGAATTCATGACTAGCTTCAAAAGCTCCATTGACAACTTGTACCCTTAATGGTACCTCCATATCCTTAGGCAGTAGCTCCAACCCATCCAAAATTTTATGTTTACAAAGCTATGTGTGCTACTTGTATCCACAAGAATATATGCAACTTTGGCATTTATAAGTCCTTTGAGCCAAAGTGTATTTTCACCTCTACTACCCATCCATGCATCATGAGAGATCATGCACAACATAGAAGAACCACGTGGGTTGAAAGGAAACCCATCCATAATATCATAAAACTCCTCATTTTCATCGTATTCATCTTCATATGGTTCCTCTAATGTAGACACAGATAACATCTGAAAGAGTTCACTCTCATTTACTTCCTCGTTTGATCCATCTTCTATGATCATGCTAATTTTAGTTACCTTTGATTTGCATTTTGTCTTAAGGCGGTCAAGGGTCCATTGCCTACACTTGAAACATAATCCTTTGGTGTACATCTCTTTCAATTTATCAATAGATACATGCTTCCCTTGTGTATTTATTGGCTTCAGGTTTCCCTCCAAAATCTATACCTTTAAAATTTGATCCAAATTCAACATTAGGCCTTGGATTTACTCCATTTTTTGTACCATAAATTGTAAGAAAAATTTAAACCTTGCTATAAGCATTTTGAAACCTTTTCTCTCGTCTAAATGGTTCCCTTTGCTAGCTGAATTGATGTCCCAACCTTGAAGATAAAAGTGTATTTCCCATAGTTTGGGCTAAAATGAAGACATGTCTCTGCGATACTATTGGATGTATCTTTCAGCAAGCTAAATTTCTCCATGTATGTTCGTAGGCTGCATTGCACCAACCTCCAAATAAAGATGTAAATAAAGCCCATAAATGTGCTTGTTCAGCTTTGCTAAACCGATTATTCCTTCTATGTACATGGATATATCCACAAATATATTAAAATAATCCCATAGTATAGGCATTTCCCTTTGCTTCGAGTCATACCACTTTCTTTGCAATTTTTTCTTCTGCATGGGAGATACAAACACATCAAGCATTACCTCCTTGAATTCTTCCCACATACCAAACTTCCATCTTTTTTATATAGCTCCACCAAGCTACATGATTATAGAATTGTGACTTCAATCTTTTGCATGGGAGATACAAACACATCAAGCATTACCTCCTTGAATTCTTCCCACATACCAAACTTCGATCTTTTTTATATAGCTCCACCAAGCTACATGATTATAGAATTGTGACTTTGATACAAGGGGCAAGGATAACATGATGACTTCTTATCCAAGATATGGGGATGTAAGGTCTCAACCATCACAAAAATTCATGGTAACTGAATAGAGGAGCTCCAAGAGGCCTACCTTTTAGATCATGAATTTATCCCTATATTTCAAAAATTACAGCAAGACATTATGGATAAGAACTCCCAATTTCAATTGAAAAATGGTCTCATATGGTATCATGGTAAGATTTTCATACTTTACAGTTTTCCATTTACACAAAAAATTATGTAGGAGATGCATTCCTTGCCTAATCATTTTGGTGTATTCAAGACTTATGACAAGATTGATCAAAATTTTCATTAGAAGGGCTTTTCGAAGGATGTCAAGACTTTTGTCTCTAGTTGTGTACCATGCCAATAGAATAGGCTAGCACATTGAAGCTAGGAGATTTATTACAACCATTGCCTATTCCTAAAGGTAAATGGATGCATATTACTTAAGATTTTATCATTGGCTTACCATGTCCAAGAAAGGATGGAACAACAATTTGTGTGGTGGTGGATAGATTCACCTAGGAAGCCCACTTTATACCCACAAAAGTTTAATATATATTGTCTCGAATAGCCAGTCAGTTCATGGAGTGTGTTTTCAAGTTACATAAATTATTGCATGCTATAGTGCATGACAAAGATGCGAAGCTTATGAGTAACTTCTATGGCTTACCATCCTTAGACATATGGCCAAACAAAGAGGATTAACAGGTGGTTAGAGACTTACTTGAGACATTTTTACCATGATGTATAAAATACATGGGAATCATGGTTACACTTGGTAGAGTTTACCTACAATAACTCCTTTCATTCCAACATAAGAGTTTCATCTTTTGAGGCTTTATATGGATACAATGTACCCTTTCCCACAATCATTTTCAATGACAAGATAAACCCTCAAAGTGAAGAATTGGACCCCATGCAAGCTCTCCTTCAACAATGTAATGTGAATCTAAAGAAAGCCCAGGATCAAATGAAGCTCATCAACAGGCTAAACCTAGAGTTCCAAGAAGGGGATTTAGTAATTTTGAAAGTACCCAAGTTTCATTATGTTACTCTTAATATGGTTCCAGCACCAAATCGACTCATAGATTTTATGGACCTTATAGGATTTTAAAGAGAGTGGGTGACTTAGCACATCAGTTGAAACTTTCCTCATGATCTGTTAGGATTCACAATGTCTTCCATGTGAGTCAATTGAAGCCCCTTATTAGATCTACTATGGATTATGTAGAGGAGCTTCCATCCTTGAATGAGGAGGGCATTATTCAATGTGTGCCTAAGGAGGTCATTGGGCATCAAGACAAAAAGCTCAAATCAAGAATAATCAAAGAATACTTGATCAAATGCTCAGGGGGTTCACTATATATATATTCTCTATATAACGTGCGTTCATGGCCTATTTATAAATATCCTAATCTGTGAATTTTTCTTCAATAAAACACAACCCTTTTCTATTCAATCTGTAAGTAACCCCTTTATATGACGCCCTTCTGTATGTAAAAAATGTATAAAAATGGTTTTTTAAAAATCCCTTATTTTGAACTCACGTTATATATACATATATTCATCAGTGACCCCCCCCCCCCCCCCCCCAAGATCAAATGGTGAGAATTACCATTGAATGAAGCTTCTTGGAGACCAGCATCGATTATGGAGGAGTTGCCTTATCTCAAGAAAGTTGTCTTGGTTGAAGACTAGTCATTTATGTCTCAAGAAAGCTGTCTTGGTTAAAGACTAGTCGTTTATGACCTTGTTCCAGCTCAAATGGACTGACACGATAGCTCTTTGTTTAAAAGTAGATTTTATTATGTACTATTGGACAACAAACAATACATACATCAAGTGAAAGAATTCGAAGAGAGATTCATTTTGATATATAGCGCACCTCGATCGAAGCTTTTGTCAAAAATTATTTTAAAGAGAGTGGGTGACTTAGCACATCAGTTGAAACTTTCCTCATATGTTAGGATTCACAATGTCTTCCATGTGAGTCAATTGAAGCCCCTTATTGGATCTACTATGGATTATGTAGAGGAGTTTCCATACATGCATGAGAAGGGCATTATTTAATGTGTACCTAAGGAGGTCATTGGCCATCATGACAAAAAGCTCAAATCAAGAATAATCAAAGAATACTTGATCAAATGGTGAGAATTACCATTGAAAGAAGCTTCTTGGAGACCAGCATCGATTATGGAGGAGTTGCCTTATCTCAAGAAAGTTGTCTTGGTTGAAGACTAGTCATTTATGACCTTGTTCAATCTCATATAGACTGATGCGATAGCTCTTTGTTTAAAAGTAGATTTTATTCTATACTATTGGACAACAAACAATACATACATCAGATGAAAGAATTCAAAGAGCGTTTCATTTTGATGTATAGCACACCTCAATTGAAGCTTTGATCAAAAGTTATTTTAGATTTAATACAATAGGATCTTGTAGTAGACAGCATGTTTTTCTATATCTATAGCTCTCATTTATTCTATATCGAAGTTTTGAATTTTCTCATTCTCCATTGATATACATATAGTATACTTGATCATAGCTTCTTTATTCCCTAGGGGTCCCACCTTATAAAACATGTAAGATACCATATGACTTCAAAAGAAAGGGTATTATATTTAGTAAAATTTATATAATTATATTTACAAAATATATTTTTAATTACAATTTGAAAAAAATATCTAAGTTTAGTAAAGTAAAAGGGTTCAATTTAAAGTCTTATAGCATGTAAAGGAATTGTATTTCTTAATATTCTTTGAATGCTTGTTATATAAATGATTTCTTATAGGTGGACTCATGTGGCTTCATTCACTCAAAATGCTTGGATTTTTCACTGAATTCATATCTTTAATGGCTGAAATAGAGTATTAGTATGTTTTGCTTCTATTCCACACATTGTAATAAGTCCTAATTTTGTTTTTGGTGACAAAAATATTCCGGTAGAGATAGAATGTAAGAGGCTAGAAATAATGTGGGTAATACTAGCTACATTGGTTGGTATATAAGGTGTAAGGGACTTTTACTCTTTACCATCAGTTAATATAAAAGTCTCTTCATCTTACATCTTCTCTCTCTCAACTTCTTATCTCACCTCTTTCCTATCTTTCTCTCCTCATTTAGATTTTCTCTCTCCTCTATACTCATCTTCTCTCTCTTGTAACCTTCTCTCTCTATTTCAAATAAATAAATCCATCAATCAACTATTAGCCAAATACACTAATTTTTACATAGCCTAAGAAATTTAAGATGAGTTAAATGATTAATATAGTCACTTGAAGTATTTGATCTAGTATCAATCAAGTGCAACCATTAACCATAATATTTGTCTATACTTAGTTAATTAGTCTCTAGAGAAAAAAAATAAAAACAAAGAATATGGCAAAATATCCAACATAGATTGAAATGGTACCAAACACATCATAACCTAAACTCACACACACATGCATCAAGCAATAATATAAGACACTCCAATGCCTAGGTTCACGATACATATGGTCAAAGTAATTAACCCAATGCAATGCCTAAGAACCTACAGTCACACACATCTCTCCTAAAAGAAAAAAGAATAGAGTCAAAAATTTACTAGAGCTCGAAGAATGGTTTATATATACTAGAGGGTCCATATACATATATAGTATGCACCATTAGGCCATCTAATGATCCTTGCAAGCCTATCGATAATTATAAATTCCCTAGCAAGGTGATTTGGGGACTTTAACATGATGCTTAAGGGGTTATGAGGGTTACAATAGATTAATTGCTTGCTTGAAATCAAAGGATAATCCTAATCTAGCCTCACCTAGGATTAATATTGTGCTAATATAACCTCATTAATAATCTAAGGTGGGTGATCATATCAACTTTTGAAATCCCTAGCCCACATAACAAATGGTAACTTTTGACTTTTATAGGGATTTCCTTGAATTGGTGAAGACCAACTATTAGAACAATTACATTCAATGAGCATTGGGTGAAGAATTTATTGGGGGCAAATATGTATTATGTTCTCTAAAAACTTGACTACTTCATTTGGTCCCTAGAGTCACAATTTGTAATGCTACTCAAATAATTGTGATTAGTATTGTTGAATTGTGATATTAAGGATAATTGCAAGTAGCATTATCCTAGGTAGGTATGGTTAGTGTTACCCTAGGCATTTAAGACTAATGTGTGGTTATGAGGTGGTTATCTTATTCTTTCTAGTTGTTGATTTGTCTACTATATCGATACATGATTCGAATGTTTCAATGTTCCTTTTTGATGGTATATAATAATCTCTCATGTGAACAAGAATACGAGTTCAAAATATTACTATTATCAACATGTTTATATAAATCTTTTTTGTTGAGTAGTGTATTTATATTTATTTTGGTGAGTACATTAGTGACAAAGAATCTCTACATGACTGTCAAGTTGTAGTGGAGAGGCCACCAACAAGCTAATCATTGATAAGGCTTAGCTATATATAGCTACTCAATGCACTGGAGGAGGAGAGAGAAGCTCCATTTGCTAGAAGAGAATGCTTATGCTACCAATGGCTATGGGACACATCATCACTACTTGAACTTGTGAATGGAGTAATCACCATTTTTAAAGGTACCTCATTCACCACATAAAGTTCCCTTTTTGCAAGAAATGAAGTTAAGTTGAATCAAGTCATTCGACTACACTAACTATTTGGTAAATTTAGTTGACTTACACTGGTCAATTGACTTGCGCGTGTTTTGACTCTTGTTTGAGCTTGTTTATGAATTAAGGAAGACACGAGGGGCCCTCCATTAATTCTCCATAAGGAAAGGACAGGCAGATACCATATAGGTAATCTTTTTAGACAAAATGGAAAAGATTTATTTAATTTGTAAATTCCCTGTAATTATATCTAGTTAGGGGAAAGTTTGGAAAGCATGTGAAACCATTTATGGCCATAGGGGATCCAGGATTTTGGAAGCAAGCCTTGTGTGATGATCTAGCAGCCCCCTCATGTCACCGTTGCCGTCCCATGTTGTTGTCTTGGGACTCGTCCTGCTGCTCTCTTTGATTATCAAATGCCATGCCACGAACATTAGACGAGCCAGAGAGAGCAACTGTGGTCGGGTAGAACACGCTGAGGATAGATTTCAGCATGGCCCCCACCACCACGAACGGGTTCACCCGGTCACTCAGTGGAAATTAATTAAAATATAAAAGGCCCCTAAAAGGCGGTTTGGTCTGATCGCCCACTGCACACGGCAGGATTTGAACTCGCATCCTCATGCAAGCACTCTAGAGCTCTATCCCTCTGGGCGCGCATACGTTTGTTGGCAATACAAGTTTTTAATTTTATTAGATCCTTTACTATTGAAAAAAGAGACACAAGCGCCTAAAACCGGCACTTTCGATCATACCAACGGAAAAGTATGGGCCCGTGGCGGGGCCCATACTGATATTTATCCTCAGCCGGTAGAACACGCTAAAGAGTGTACAGATGGAGACGCTTATGTGGACAGGTGATGAGTCCGAGGCCGAATATGTCAAGAATAGTCACGTAGCACACTGAAGCGTCTAGAGGAAGGTATATCGAGTACCAGCTCTTACGGACACAGGCGATGAGTCCGAGGGAGGATATGTCAATGGGAACAAGGGCAAAGTTGTGAGAGAGAGAGAGATTGTGATTGTGTGTGTTTTATATCACCATGACCATTCCACACTTGAGCCGAGAGAGTGTGTGCCTGTTATCAGCCTGAAACATTCCTAGCTCAAGTCCCGACTTGCTATATCACACCCTTGGAGTTAGATTAGACAATTTTTATTCCCAACTACAACCGCATAATGATTCAAGTGTCTAAAGTTATCTCTTCTCCTTTTTTTCTGTGAGCACTTTTTCACTCCGAGCAAGAGTAACAGAGCATTCTTTCACTCCGAGCAAGAGTTATTCTGATACCAAGTGTGATGCATTTGCACTCATTCACTCATTTAATATGGTATAGAAAAGTAATACGATATATAAGATGAAGGTATACTTTTGAATTATTCAATCAAAGAAATGGTACAACATACGCACATCCTAGGAGACTACACCCTTGTGACACCGCACATAAGAGGGTTTACCACTGGAAAACCAAACAGGGGGCTCAGAGTCACTACTACTTATATAGGTGTTTCTAGTAGGAATGCCATGGTATAGCTACAAAGCCCTTACACTCACCCGTGGCGCTTTTATTGAATTGATGTCCATAGCAATCGAAGGATAGAGGTTATTTGACTCATCTAGGGTCTTAATACAAGTGCTGCTAACAAGTTGGCCAGTGTTTGTTGGTTCACGACTGTGAGACATTTGCGAGGTCTTAACGTAGCCTTTACTATCAGACTGGTCAATGTCTATCGCACTAGGACTTGGGGGTCTTAACACAGCTTTTTCTAGCAAGCTGGTCAATGTTTGCCCATCTAGACTTGGTGAGGACTGTTTGGTTTATTTGGGCTACCATGCAAGTCCACCCTCGACTCAATTACATTTGAGGAGTGGATGTGTTACTGGGCTTATGATGAGTACCGTTGGGATCACTCAAGGGACATTGGTTGGAAGAATTGGTGGGGTTCTCCTTGAGCCTGATGGCGAAGGCATCTTTGCCATGTTCGTGCGCCTCTGCTTCCGAAATCCAAGTGGCTTCCTTGAGAGTGCGCTCTTTGCACCACTTGGTAAGATACTCAAGGTACCCTTTCTATTCCTGGCGCCAGAGCAATACTTCTACTTCGAAGGGGCCATTGGAATGAAGCATTGGTATGTATTGTCCCGATTGGTTGTCAGGATAGAACCTATGTAGAAGTCAAGCATGAAATGCATTATGAACACAAATACTTTCTAGCAGGTCAAGCTTATAGGTGACTTCATTCAGTACTTCAGTAATGTGGTAATGGGAGTACTGCCTTTCTCTTTTCATTGGCTTGTGTAATGTGCCCACCTAACGGCTGCCGAAGCCCTTCTTTTTTTTGCAGTCCATTGAGAAACAAATCTAAGTGTTGCTGCCTGGCACTCCCATGGAATGATTCGGGGTTTGTCGCCTAGGGTTTCCCAAGTCCACCTCACAACGGAACGTTCATGACAGAACCCACTAGGATCAACTTGAAATCCAGGTTCCTCGTGGTTAAGGTCTCATGATAGCATTCTAGTGTTGGGTTCTGGACATTCTACTTTACACAGAGATATTCAACCCGAAGTAGATCCATACCATAATTGGTTCAAAGAGAATGGGAAACGAGAGGGATGTGCCGCTCAACCTCTCTGCCTGTGGCATAGTCCCATTCCGGTCCCCTAAGACAGTATGAATTGGGTTCTAACTTAACACTACCTAAAGGTTGGTCGTTGGTAAAACCTTGTGAGAAGCCTTCCACTTCTCTGGGACCACCATTCCGTAGGACAACAAACCTGTCGGGGATTCTGCCCACCCGCTTCCCTTAATAGGTGTTCTTTAGTTATCTAATTAGGTCCTACCATATCTATGTGTGATATTTAAAATCGGCTTCTTTAATTAAGCCCTTCTAGGGAACAAGGTTCACTCATGTAATCTTATGGCACTGACACGAAAACAATTCAGACAGGTTCCTTAGAAGTAAACTTAATATTAGCATTTTAATTGAGATATGTGTTCAAAAGGGACGATTTTCGCAATTCGTGAGGATGCACCTTATTTCTTTCAAGATTTTGCCCTTGCACTAGTAACAAGGGCCTCGAGAATCTATGTCGAGTCACGCAGATCATTTGAGTAGAACTCAGAGGCAGGGAATTTACAGCCAGAGCCCCCCTTAGCATCCAAGCGTCCTCCTACATTTAAACTATCCCATGGAAAGACCTCTTGTGGTAGGTTCGGACCACGTTCCCATCACGGTTATTTAGAACCCCCTTGGTTAGGGTTGGCGACTAGCTAGGGGTGGCTTGGCGCGCCCTCCATGAATTCAACCAGATTCATTATTTCAATTTCTTGTGAGTTTGGGGTCATACAATCTTTTCACAGATGGTGTTCCTAAATTTACAAGCACAAACAATAGTGAAGGCAAGTGCTTGGTACATCTAGAGAAAGTAATACCCTCTCCATACATGATTGCATAGGATCAAGTCTCCTCTAAGTAAGGAAGAACATGCAAGGCCTCCCTCCAATGCTCCTAAGTGGGATTCTTCATGAAATAAGACAACAATGCCTCAAAAAAAGAAACATTTGGCCGAGTGTGAATAAGACAAATAAGGAAGCCAACAAGTCACCTATAACACGTGTCATCTATAAGAGGAGAGCTTTGCTGATTGGACTCTAGGTCCATGGGGTAAGAAATAGGCTGATCCCTATCTTTGACGCTTAGCATTTGCCCTTCTTGGGTCTTTCTTGCCTTGGCATCAACTTCCATTATCCTCTGAGGGATAGAGAATACCCCCTTTTCGACCCCACTCCTACATGATAGGAGGAAGAAATTATGCAATTGAATCTATATTTCATAGTTCTCAGATGGTAGCTGCCCTAGCTTGCTAGCCTTTAGTCCAGGGTTCTTGTCTTGGGAATACGATACTCAATTTTTCTTGTATTGACATCGAGTTGTATCATGATTAAAGGTGATATCTCCAAGGGTGTTTTGGATTTATCACAGCCAGTGCAGGATAGAGACCAATGAGTGGTTTACTTGTCTCTAGGTCAGCCTGTGTTTGTAACAATAGCTTGGCTTGTTTACAATTAAACCCTAGCCTTACGTAACATATAGGGTTTCATTTATCAATTTTCCTCAAATAACTAAGTTTAGAAATTCATATACGCGTCTTATATCTATCTTTAAGATGAATCCCTAGCATGTAGTGTAACTGAAACTGTCCAGGATGCCACACAAAATGAGATGCGAGTCCTTCCTAAGTTGATGATGCAATGTGGCTCTTCTATTCTTGGAATTCATTTCAATGCGCTTATGCAAATCATAAATAGTGATTTGTATTTTTTTTTCTTTTTGCGAGGAACATGAAATCATCACGCCTAATGAAAATGCGAGTTGCTTCCCTTTAAAGGTTTATAGAATGCCATCGTCTTGCATATTTTGTAAATTAGTAACCTACGATGCACTTGCACAAAAAATGAGCCTGATACTCGGCTTGGTATTGCAACAACCCAAAGATACTTAATCAATTTGTAGCAACTCATTATCATCATGGGCTTATTCAAGCCTTTACACCTACCTTACCAATTATGCAAATTTCGCGACGCAAAAGTATGATTTCTTCCTAATGATGACTATGCCTTATTGTCCTGATAACCCATTTTTCAGTTTCTTTTACCTCTCAAACATGCCAATGCTAGTCTATAAATCTAATGCTCTACGAACTCAATCAATAAAGTCCTTGATTTCAGTGTGCACCAATGTGTAATCTTTTATGCAAGTTGTTCGTTCTATAACATGCCAGAGTGCAATAAAACACAATACCAAACATGATTTTATAATATAGCCTAGTTGGTGGTTAGCTGTCGTAGAATTTTGAATGGATACTCCTCCTAATGTAGTCGATCTACGTTTTTTAAAGATTCCCACCAGAATAAGATTTCTAGAATGCACCTGGTTACCAAGTGTCGCAGTTTCTTGACCCGCAGCACCATTGGTTGACGTGGCATTCATGCTTAATTGGACCTTACTTTGCTTGGGAGGCATCATATAGTTTGGCCTTTTCTTCGTGGATACGCACACAAGATACAAGAGAGTTGACTTCTCATGGGGGGAAAAGAGCCGTGAGAACCCTCTCAAATAAGGGGGGGAAAGAGGAATCTTGAAAGCTTCCAAGGAGATTCCCCCTCTCTCTTTCTCTCTCCCTCTTCACTCTCCCTCTTCCTCTCTCTCTCTCTCTATATATATTGTTAGATATGATCAATGCCCCACCCTCATTAGGTGCTACCAATGATCCATGGTGCTCAAAGTTGTAAGGCCCCCATTATGAGGAGAAGCCGGTCGTGACTTGTATATAAGATGAGGTCTATGTGACCGGATGGCAAAAAGGTGACTGTTATGGGTCTAATATTTGGGTTAGATGGAGTGGTTAAGCTGGTAGCAACTCGAGGTGCATTGCATCGAGTTGCGGTGTAAGGGAGTTAAAAGGGGCCCCTATTGTGGGGTCCGGGGGCCGCGGAAGCGACCCCCCTGGCGGGGGTCCAGGGGTAGCGCCCTTGGCCCGATGGTAAAGGAAATATTCCCTCGAATATTCCCTAGCCAACTAGTGGAGGTTCATATGGTAGGTCAATCAGCAGGCTGACCTAACGACCTTCGCGGGCTATAAAAGCTAAATCCCTTCGCAGCCATCTCCCACTCATCTTTCACCTAGTCAGAGTTGTTGTTTCAGCTAGCCTTAAGCTCTTCATCTATCTTCTGTCTAGATCGCCATCTAAGCTTCACACAGTGGAAGCGCACGGGTGGACAGAGCCATCTTTGTATCAGTTGTTTGGAGTTAAAGAATTTACTGATTCTCCTCTTATCTGTTGTGTACTCTCTCTATCTCTTTCTCAGATTCTAATCGTTGCGCCGTGTAATATTTTACATGGTATCAGAGCTCAGGGGGCTCTAGAGATCGGAGAGTGTGCAAGAGGCAAAGGCTTCAACAGCAAAGAGAAACTATGTCGACTTCCGGAAGCGGTTCCGGTGCATCACGAAGCGGTGCAGGAGGTGGTGTTGTTGTACCGGCTATTCAAACACTAAGGATTCGTCCACCAACCTTCAGCGAAGGCAAGTTAGATGGTACAAACTACACCTTGTGGAAGTTCAAAATTACAACTATCCTTGATTCTTATGAGCTTCTGGAGACTATGCTGGGGACTGACGCAGAACCACAGCCTACCCCCGACCCATCAAATCCTAGTGTGATGATTCCTTTGAATGCAGATCTTCTACGAGCTTGGAAATGAAGGAATGCAGATGCATTGTGTGCCTTAGTTACAAGCTGTTCTAACAGTGTTTTGACTTTGATTCAGCATACAACCAAAGCATTAGAGGCTTGGAATGTACTAAGGAGTCAGTATGAAACACGAAACCAAACAAGGATTCAAAACTTGGAGAATCAACTAGCAGCGGAGAAGTTTGCTGAAGGAGAGACGGTTGAAGCATTCATCACTCGGATTAAGAATCTGCGCGACCAGATGCCTGGCACTGGGATACAAAAGACTAGCAAAGAGCTAGCTCGGAGGTGTCTTTGGATTTGTCCACAAAAGTTTGATGGACTAGTAAGTCCCCTTAATACTCAGGTGAGACCTCAAGCTTTGACTTTTGAGGAGTTTTGTGCATTATTAATGGAGGAGGAGTTGAGGCTGAAAGCCCGAGAAGGAAGCACCAATGGAGATGCTGCATTCTCTGTCAATGCAAAAGGCAAAGGTGTTTCCTCCACCAAAAATGATGGTGATAAAAAGAAGAAGGGCGGCAAGCAGAAGTTTCAAGGAGAGTGCTTCTACTGCAAGAAGAAAGGACATGCAATTGCAGATTGTCATGTCAAGAAGGATGATGAAAAGAATGGTACCCTTAAAAGTAAAGGAAAAGAGACAGCCAATACGGCTGAAGCAGAGTTGGAATTATTCATGGCGACCGTTGAGGAAGTGTGCTCCTCGGCGCAAGAAGAATCTACCACTGACTCATGGGTGTTGGATAGTGGGGCCTCCCGTCACATGACCAACAAGAAAGGTCTATACAGTTCTATGCAGCCTCTACAAGAATCCATCACTGTGACGGTTGGAAATGATGCTAAATGCCATGCTGTGGGCACAGGTACTATTTATTTTGTTGCTGCAAATGGTGAAGTCAAAAAGCTTTCAAATGTGTTGTATGTTCCCAAAATTAGGAGAAATCTCTTATCAGCTGCCATAACTGATCTTGGTCATGAAGTGAGGTTCAAGAAGACAGGTGTAGAAATTCTTGATAGTGCTGGCACAATTGTTGGCAAAGGAGAAAGAAGGAACAACTTGTATGAGCTAAGTGCTCTTACAGCCACCGCTGGAGTGGGCACAAGTAAGCTTTGGCATGAAAGGTTTGGACACATCGGATTTGCAGTGTTGAAGGAGATGCAAAAGCAAGGTATGGTTGCTCACCTACCTACAATAACTGAATTGAAGGAACCATGTGAAGCTTGTATGATGGGCAAGCAACAGAGAAAGGCATTTCCACAAGAAAGCAAAAATAGAGCATAGGCTCCTCTAGAGTTGGTGCATGCTGACTTGTGTGGTAAGATGCCTACACACGCCTTGGGGGGATCTTCTTATTTTATGTTGATTGTCGACGACTACAGTAGGAAGATGTGGGTGTACTTTCTTCGTGATAAGACTCAAGCTTTTGGTAAGTTTAAAGAAAGGCTAAAACTTGTTGAGAATGAAACAGGGAAAAGTGTGAAGAAATTTAGAACAGATGGTGGTGGTGAGTTCAACTCAAAGGAGTTTGAAGGCTTTTGCAAGAGCAAAGGGATCAAGCGTCAATTAACGACGCCTCACACACCTCAGCAGAACGGTGTTGTGGCACGCAGGAATCGCACCATTGTGGAGATGGCAAGATGCATGCTAAAGGGCAAGGGATTGCCTAACCATTTTTGGGCTGAAGCTGTTAATACTACAGTCTACATTCTAAATTGGAGCTACACAAAGGCTCTCAAGGGAAAAACACCCCATGAGGCTTACACTGGTAAAAAACCATCTATCTCACATTTCAAAATTTTTGGATGTGAATGTTATGCACATGTTCTAGATGAGAAGAGAAACAAGTTACAACCAAAAAGCAGAAAATGTATCTTCTTGGGTTATAGTGATGAGCAGAAGGCTTACAAATTATATGACCAAGAGGCAAAGAAGATCATCGCGAGCCATGATGTGGTGTTCAAGGAGGAGCCGCATACAGTGGAGGAGGAGAAGGCAAGTTCTTCCACTTTATCATCAAGCGAAGAAGTCTTCCACTTTATCATCAAGCGAAGAAGTAGTCCACTATGAACCGTTCGCGAGAGCTGTTCCTATCCTTAAAGAGGAGGAAGCATCATCTTCAGATGATGAGGAAAAAGTTCACCAACTTGATATCACCCCACCGGAAAATCCATTGCCACGCTGGGTGAAGCAGCTCTATGAGCACAATAATCCTATGCCTGCATCTGTTGAGGAGAAGGCAGACGGACCAAGGAGGTCTCAGAGAATAGAGGAGCAAAGGAGGGCTTCTGCTCACATAGTCAATATGGCCTTGATGGTTGAGATTATGAGAGAAGTAAAGGAGCCAACTGACTTAGAAGAAGCACTTGCAGATCCATCATGGAAGGCTGCTATGCAGGCAGAGTATGACAGCATAATGAAGAATGACACTTGGGAGCTAGTGGATCGACCAGCAAAGCGGAAGGTTATTGGCACCAAGTGGATCTGGAAGGTAAAGTACAAGGCTGATGGTACCTTAGAAAAGTACAAAGCTAGACTGGTTGCCCAAGGATTTTCACAAGTTGAAGGGTTTGATTTTCAAGAGTCATTTGCGCCAACTGCCAGAATGACCACTATTTGCAGTGGCTGCCCACAAGAAGTGGCCAGTGTACCAAATGGATGTTAAGTCAGCGTTCTTAAATGGTGACCTCAAGGATGAGGTGTACATGGCTCAGCCACCAGGGTTTGAGGCCCCCCATTCTGAGAACAAAGTGTGTAAGCTGAAGAAGGCATTATATGGGCTGAAACAAGCCCCAAGAGCATGGTACTAGCGGTCGGATAGATAAGTTCTTTTTAAACCTAAACTTCAAAAGATGTGCCTCAGATGCTAACTTGTATGTTTACAGGGATGGTAAAAAGTCTGTAGTGATTGTCTTATATGTGGACGACCTTCTTATTATAGGTGACTATGAAGATATGATCAACCAAACTCGAAAGGCTTTGAGTTCTGAGTTTAAAATAACAGACTTGGGCTTGCTACACTATTGTTTGGGGATTGAAGTCTAGCAGGAGCCAGGAAAGATCTTCATCTCTCAGAAGAAGTATGCATGGGAGATCTTGAAGGCATTTGGCATGACCGAGTGCAAGGAGAAAGCTACACCTATGGAGGTGAATGCAAAGTTATCCATCGAGGATACATCAGCACTAGCAAACATTGGGAGGTATAGGAGGTTGGTTGGCAGTCAGATCTACTTGTGTAACACCAAACCAGATATCAGTTTTGTTGTTGGTGTTTTGAGCAGGTTCTCAAACAAACCTCATGAGAGTCATTGGAAGGCTGGGATGCGGGTGCTCAGATACTTGAAGAAAACTCTTGACTATGGTATCACATACAGTTTTGGAACTTCTCTTATGGGGAACTGTGACTCAGATTGGGCAGGAGACATTGATTCCAGGAAGTCAGTTTCTGGTTATTGTTTCTCTTTGGGTTCAGGAATTTTCTCATGGATTACTAAGAAGCAGCCAACAGTGGCATTGTCTTCTACCGAAGCAGAGTACAAGGCAGCTTGTTTTGCTACATGTGAAGCCGTATGGTTGAGAAGGATTCTATGGCATATGGGAGTGCAGGATGAAGAACCAACTGTGCTGAGATGTGACAATCAGAGTTGCATCGCCATTGCCAAAAATCCAGTGTTTCATGCACGCACCAAACATATAGAGATCCAGTATCACTATGTGCGTGATTTGATGGAGGATGGGATAGTGAAACTGGTCTATTGTCCAACAGAGGAGAATGGAGCAGATATCTTCACCAAAGCACTTATGAAGAATTTGCTTCAAGTTCATCTTCAGAGACTCGGCATTGGGCCGAGGAGATAGTTCACCTATGGGTGGACATTGAGGGGGGGTGTTAGATATGATCAATGCCCCACCCTCATTAGGTGCTACCAATGATCCATGGTGCTCAAAGTTGTAAGGCCCCCATTATGAGGAGAAGCCAAATGTGAATATCAGATGAGGTCTATGTGACCGGATGGCAAAAAGGTGACTGTTGTGGGTCTAATCTTTGGGTTAGATGGAGTGGTTAAGCTGGTAGCAACTCGAGGCGCATTGCATCGAGTTTCGGTGTAAGTGAGTTAAAAGGGGCCCCTATTGTGGGGTCCGGGGACCGCGGAAGCGGCCCCCGGTTGGGGGGTCCCAGGGGGGCCAGCAGCCCCCCTGGCCGGGGGTCCGGGGCAGCGCCCCTGGCCCGATGGTAAAGGGAATATTCACTAGAATATTCCCTGGCCGACTAGTGGAGGTTCATATGGTAGGTCAGTCATCAGGCCAACCTAATGACCTTCGCGGTCTATAAAAGCTAAACCCCTTCGCAGCCATCTCCCACTCATCTTTCACCAGTCAGAGTTGTTGTTCCAGCTAGCCTTAAGCTCTTCACCTATCTTCTGTCTAGATCGCCATCTAAGCTTCACACAGTGGAAACGCACGGGTGGATAGAGCCATCTTTGTATTAGTTGTTTGGAGTTAAAGAATTTACTGATTCTCCTCTTATCTATTGTGTACTCTCTCTATCTCTTTCTCAGATTCTGTTCGCTGCACCGTGTAATATTTTACACACACACACACACACACACACACACACACACACACACACACACACACACACACACACACACACACACACACACACACACACACACACACACACACATATATATATATATATCATGCAGTCCGTCAGCAAGGGAGAGTAATGATAATTTAAAAAGTGCCCTTCTTCTCTCGCCTAAGGGGGGGATTTATAATGTTATTGGGGGGCGGAGAGGGGGGGTTTGGGGAATGGTGTGGTATGGAGCTCCCCTTTATCCCCATTAGGGCAACCAATTGGATGGCCGCCATGCAGAGTATGGTGGAGAGGGAGAGAAGAGATAGTCATTGCAGCTCTATTGCCACCCATCATCTCATCCCCACTTGGAGTCATTGACCACCGCAGCTTCCCCTCCCTCCACCATTTTGTACCGTCATCCCACAGCAATCTCCCCCTCCATCTACCAACTGGCGGCATGAAAAAGGGGAGGGGACATTTTTCTACTTTTTAAAAAATTCATTAATTTATAAGGGGGGTCTTACGATTAACGGGCGGGGGAAGGGGGGGAAAATATTACATCCTTCCCCCCTTAAGGAATCGAGATGTCCTCATCTCGAAAGAAATTGGAGGTATTGTTGGTTGAGAGTACTCTCATCAATCCATGTGACATCTTCTTCTGGATAGTCCTTCTACTGGATGAGGTATTCCTTGAGGATTCTACTCCTCAATCTCTTTTCTCGAATGTCTAGGATTCTATCTGGTCAGAGCTCAAGGACTCCTTGGCTTGGCATTACAACTTGTTGATCATTGAGTACACTGCTAGGATTGGATACATATTTCTTTAATAGGCTAACATGAAATACATTGTGGACTTTTATGTTCTTAGGGAGTTGGAGTTTGTAGGCATTGGGCCCTAGGCACTTGAGGATCCTGTAGGGTCCGCAATACCTTGGGCTCACTTTCTTAAATTCTCCCAATGATAAGGAACTCTTCTTGGGTTGTACACGAATAAAAACCATATCTCCCTCATTGAAGAGTCACTCTGTCTATTTAGATCTGCATATGCTTTCTACCTATCGTTGGTGGCTCTAATGTCTTGTTTGATGGCCTTGACCTGCTCATCCATTTCCTCAATAATTTCCTTGGAGGCTTCTATCCTTAAGGTAGGATCTGAAAATTTCAATGGAGTATGGCAATTATGACCATACAATGCTTGAAAAGGTGTCATTTGAATGCTTTGTTGGTAGGAAGCATTATAGGTAAACTCTACCAATGGTAGATATTAGATCCATTTCTTGGGTTTGCAACAACAATATGCTCTAAGGAGATATTCAATGATTTGTTTGACTCTCTCCATTTGGCCTTCAATTTGAGGGTGATAGGTTGTACTAAAACAGATTTGAGTCCCAATGGCCCCGAATATCCCTCTCCACAAGTGAGATATGAAGAGGGAGTCGTGGTCATTAACGATCCTTCTAGGCAACCCATGGAGTTGAGTCCCAATGGCCCTAAATATCTCCACAAGTGAGATATGAAGAGGGAGTTGTGGTCATTAACGATCCTTCTAGGCAACCCATGGAGTCTTAATATCTCCTTGATGAATAATCTAGCAATATCTGAAGCTTTACAGTTTGTCTTGAATGGAACGAGGTGTGCAACCTTTGTGAGCATGTCTACTATAACCATAATTGAACTGTAGTCTCCTTGCACTGAAGGTAACCCAACAACAAAGTCCACGCTGATAAATTCCCACTTCATTTGGGGAATGTCAAGAGGTGGTAGCTTCCCAGGCATCTTGACATGTTCTGCCTTAATGCATTGGCAAGACAAACATTCCATGACATATTTGAGTACATCTCCCTTAGTCATTTCCCAATGGTAGCTTTTCCTAACCATGTTGAGGGTTTTGACATATCTAGGATGGCCAAAAAAGGGGGAGTCATGTGCTTCCCAAAGTATTTTCTATTTGAGTTTCTTGCTTGAGGGTATGCATAATCTAGTCCTAAAGTAGACAAGTCTCTCATTGACAGAGAATACTTGATACTCCTTAAGTCTGGGGTTTTGGTCCTTTTCCAAAATCTCCTTCATCATCTTCAGATATTTTGGGTTATGGCTAGCTTCTTCTTTAGCTAGTTCAAGGATAGGTTTGCTATGCATTGACACCATAGTCACCAATGATTTTGCCATTGAGGGTTCTTCCATGATAAGAGAGTTGAGGAACGCCTTGTGATGTAAGGCATCAACAGACCACATCCTCTTTACCGGTTCGATATCTTATCTCAAAGTCATATTCTTGTAGAACCTGAATCCAATGGCGTTGCCTCATATTGAGGTCAGTTTGTGTGAAGATCCATTTGAGGCTCTTATGGTCCATGACCAAAGAGAGCTTGCAACCAAGCAAATAGTGTCGCCAAAGTTTGAGATCATGGATAACTACTGGAAGCTCCAGGTCATGGGTTGCATAATTTCTTTCATGGGTTCTTAGCTTCCTCGAGGAGTAGGCTATAGGATGACCTTCTTGCATTAGTACACAACCTAGTGCAAGTGAACTAGCATCCACCTTCAAATTCCTTGCTCAAGTCAGGGAGTTTCAGAACCAGTGTTGTCACTAAGCTATGCTTGAGTTGATCAAAGCTTGATTGTTCAGTGGGTATCCAGACTATGGCAACTTGCCTTTTTAGCAAATTTTTTAGGGGTGTTGCGATTAAGGCATAGTCCTTAATGAAGATCAGCTACCAATCTATTAATCCAAGGAAGCTACGCACTTCCTTAACAGTAGTTGGCGGAGACCATTCTTGGACATCCTTAACCTTTGTAGGGTCTATAGAGATACCTTCATTTGACACAATAAATCCAAGTTATTCAATTTGCCTCCTAAGGAAGGCACACTTTTTCTTCTTAGCATAGAGCTTATGAGTCCTCATGGTCTTAAGGACGATGTGAACTTGGGATTCATGATCCTCCTCTTCCTTGCAATAAACCTAGGTGTCATCAAAGAAGACAAGTACAAAATCATCAAGATATTGTCTAAAAATATCATGCATTAGCCTCTTAAAGGTGGCAGGGGCATTAGTCAATCCAAAAGACATTACTATGAACTCAAAATAACCATATTTGGTATTGAATGCCGTCTTCGAAATATCCTCATCCTTGATGTGGATCTGATAGTACCATGACCTCAAATTAGTCTTGGAGAAGATTTTTTCTCCCTGCAATCAATTGAGTAACTCATCTATCCTCAGAATGGGATATTTATTTTTTATGGTTACTTGGTTCAGGCCTTTATATTTGATGGAAAGGCGAAGAGTACCACCCTTCTTCTTTTGGAACAAGACTTGAATCCCCCCAAGGAGAGCTGTTGGGGTGTATGTACCCTTGGTCTGAGTTGTTCCTTTAACTCAATAGCTTCAGGAATGGACATCTTGTAGGGCCTTTTTGCTGCAGCTCTTGGCATTAGCTTAGTCTCATGATCCACTTCCCTAGGTGGTGGTAATTCAGTCAATTCTTCTAGGAACACATCCACATATTCTTTTAACTATGATGGTTCTTCATTGGTGTCCTCTACATGTTCTGGTTTGTTTAGCTTGATCAGTTAGATGGGTAATCCTTTTCTTATTCCTTGAACTATTCACGTCACCTTAGCTAGCTGGATCTTTGGTTTATCTACTTCTCCTTATATTGTAACTAGCTCACCCTTAGGATTCCAAAAGGAGACTTGACCCGTTCCATAAGGGATGTGAGCATCATTGGGGATTAACCAATCCATCCCGAATAGGCACTCATGGAATCCTAGATTCATTACCATGAACTTAACATATGCAAGCTCATTTTTTAATAGGAATTCAACCTTAGCAGTTTGTCTAATGCAAGTGATTTCTCGCCCATTTTCTAGTTCGACAAGCAAAGTGGGTGCAACTACAGTGGCTATCCCGTTTAGTCCCTTTTTATGGAGAGCGGCATGAACGGTTGCCCTCTCAATCTCAGCTTCCATGGACAAGTCTTCTTCTTCATTGATCCCCTTAGTGATAATATTGGAAGTTTTTTCCCTTCCTAATGCTGCACGACCGCGGCCACGGGTAGCCCTCGCTTGGCCACCGAATTTTCCTTGATGGTGATCTCTGCCAAGTTTGGGACATTCCCTTTTGAAGTGCTCAAGTTCATTGTAGTGAAAACAACCCACGCTTTGATCACTTCTTTGAGTGGGTAAAAAGTAACTAATTGCATTTGCTCTTGGCTTCTTCAATTGGCCTTGACTCTATCCTTGTGCCCTTTTAATTTGAGCTTTCAACATCCCTGGATTCTGGTCTTTGTAAGACCAAGGTTTGGTTGGCTGGACGTCTTAGGCAATAGGTCTTGCTCTTATCAATGCATCTTGCAAATCCAAAGGATGCATTGATTCCAATCGAGTGTTCATTGGTGGGTTCAACCCATCCAGAACTTTGAGACTTGTTGGGGGATACCCATTGTCGGGGCGTATTTCAGTAAGAAGACAAATTTCGAGTAGTACGCCTCCAGAGACAGGCCCAATAGTTTCAACTTAAAGAACTCATTCATCTTTTGAGTTCTATACACAAGTGGCATGTACCTTCCCTACACTACTTCCTTTAGTTTATCCCAAGTTATTGTGCTTTCCATGGCTGCTTGGTCTTTACACCATTGCTTCCACCATAGCCTAGCTTCGTCGGTGAGCTTGAGCTTGGCAATCATGGCCCAGTTCACAAGTGCTATTCCTGCCGCACTAAAATAATCCTCCATGGATTCAATCCATATTTTGGCATCAGCTTCAACAATCTTTCCTTTTTTATAAAATTCTGGTGGTTTAATTTGTTTGAGAAGAAACTTCTTCTCTTGTGCCTCTGTCGGACTTAGTGTAGAAATAAGATTCTGGTTCTGCGCTTGGGGTTGTATCTGGTTACCAATTTAAAATTTTCGTGTTAGGATTGGATTTACACATCCCTACACAACTTAAATCAACATGCATATTATTTTCCATCGCTATTGTGTGTAAAAAATTGAATGAACATAAATTTCTTATTTGTCCATTAAGAAGCATAAGCCTAGAGATAGACTGTGATGATTTTCTTTTCAAGTGATACATTAGCACTAGGTTAATAATTCCCTATTGGATTTAGCTACATGGACAAAATAGTAATATGGATTAGGGGAATGGATTCTCAGAAAGTGATAAGTCATGGGACGTTCAAAAAATCCATGTTTTTAATAGCCATGACATTTGTTTCACCTCATTACTTTAATTCAGTCTGCTGGTAAGACTTTGACCACCTCCTCATAGATATAGCGATTTTGTTCTACTTGCAGTGTCCAATGTGTAGGATCGAGTTCACACTGGCCTCATGGAAGATGAATAACTTAATGATCTTCAAGTCCTCCAACCACTTTAGCCTGTTCACATTGTTTTGAAGATAGGCGAGTTGGTTGGCATCTATGTAGTAGTATCCTGCACTCCAAGTCCAACGCCTTTCCACATACAGCGATGAGGGGTTATAGAGCCGATCCAAGATCCCCATCATGTCAGATCATCTACAATAACTTAAAGAGTTCATAGCCATCCTGAACATGATATGAAATACAAGGAACCTGCTCCATGCCTCATAAGTCTGTAAGCAGAAAGAATCCACAAGTGACTAAAAGGAAAAATATTTTCTAGTGAAAACATCACATCACTTTTATTCTTTTGTTGGCTCTGATACCAACTGTAACGTGTTCGTCTAATGGTTGCCCAACTTTTTTTTTTGTAGTCCATCGAGAAACAAATCTAAGTGTCACTGCTTGGCATTCCCATGGAATGATCCGGGGTTTGTCACCTAGGGTTTTCCGAGCCCACCTCGCAACGGAACGTTCACGACTGAATCCACTAAGATGGACTTGAAATCCAAGTTCCTCATGGTCAAGGTATCATGACATAATTCTAGTGTCGGGTCCTAGACATCCTACTTTACGCAGAGATACCTAAGCCGAAGCAGATCCATGCCACACTTGGTTCAAAAAGAATGGAAAACGAGAGGGATGCACCTCTCAACCTCTTTGCTCATGGCATAGTCCCATTCCGGTCCCCTAAAACAATATGAATTGGGTTTTAACTTAACATTACCTAAAGGTCTATCGTTGGTACAACCTTGTGAGAAGCCTTCTAGTTTTCTGGGACCACCCTTCCATAGGATGGACCTGTCAAGGGTTCCACCCACCTGCTTCCCTTAATAGGCATTCTTTAATTATCTAATTAGTCCTACCACATTTATGTGTGACATTTAAAATCGGCTTCTTTAATTAAGCCATTTTAGGGAATAGGTACACGTAGTCTTATGGCAGTGACATGAAAACAATTCAAACAGATTCCTTGGAAGTAAACTTAATATTAGCATTTTAATTGAGATACAAGTCTTGTTCAAAAGGGATGATTTCCACAATCTGTGAGGATGCACCTTATTTCTTCCAAGATTTCGTCCTTGCACTAGTAACAGGGGCCTCAAGAATCTATCTCGAGTTACGCAGATCATTTGAGTAGGTTCTTTAGAGAAGAAGGGATATCATTGTTATAATCGTATCATAGGTGAGTTCAAAGTGAGCAAGAATATAAATTTTTATGAGATGAGAAATTGGTATGCGTCTAGTGGTGATGCATTGGATGATTATAATGATCATGATAGTTATGTGCAAAAAGAAAAGCAAGAATTATGGAGCCTTAATGGACCCGGAATATCATTTGGTACTACATCTATAGTTAGCCCTTAGTTTGGGAAACTAAGAAGCAATCCCACAACCTCAAGTACATCTACTAGTGTTGCAAGTAAAGACAAATGGAAGAAGAAAGTATCAGATGGTAATGATACATCTACTAGTCATTTAGGGTTTGATGGAGATTCTAGTGGTTTAGAGAGTTTGGATTAAGAGCTTGGCATCCCTTTAGTCAAGACACAAGGTGTACAGAGAATACATGGTAATGTAAAGAATCCACTAAGTGATCCAATGGTACAAAGGTCTAGCAGAATTAGATACCCTATTAGAAGATTTGGTTTTGAAGATTATGCAAC